>NW_024581127.1:17855667-17974686 GCF_017639235.1 Corvus kubaryi
GAAGAGAAGAGAAGAGAAGAGAAGAGAAGAGAAGAGAAGAGAAGAGAAGAGAAGAGAAGAGGTTTCCAAGCAGCATCTGATTATAAAGCTGGGTAGCACTTGATTTGCCAGTTCATTGCATCGCTAGAATTACTGAGTTTGATGAGAAAATACTGCAGTCTTTGCTATGGTTTCAGATGAAATCATTACAGTTCTTGTCATTTTCTGCACAAATTGCCCATTGGGGAGGGCTCCTTCAAACAGTCAGCAGCAACTAACTCCTGCTCATTGTACAGTGGTTGCTGTTGCTAAGGTTATAGCTACACAGCAGAGTGCATCATAAATTCACAGACTGTGGCGTGCGGGAGAATTCACGTTGAGTATCTGCCAGTGCATCCGCAGTGTTTGAGCCTGATCACAGCAAGTGGTTTCCTGGCTGGCTCACAGATTCCAGTGCACTGTTGCAGTCACTGCGCCTATCTACATGGCAGATGAGATTAAAAAAAGAACAAAGAAAAAAGCCCTGTAAAAATAAAGTCTACCTTTCACCTTGGGTACTTCCTGCACTATCTCTTTACATAGGTGTATAGGAATGGAAGAAAGATAAGAGAGAGAGGGATGGTGGCAGGTTTTCTTTTGGCAACTTGAGTTGTCCTACAGGAAATGTAGCATGCCAGAATTGGATCCTGTAGTTAAAGACTTCGTGCTGCAATTAAAGGTAATGCTTAGATGCAGAAGCAGAGTAAGGACAGTGATGATGAACACCTTCTGTAGTTGTGGTGTATGCAAAAGGCAGCCAACCTGAATAAACAGGGCTTTTCCTCTGCTTCATTTAAAATATCAGCATTAGGGGTTTTTTTTGGTTTCGTGCTTTTTATCCTGGACCCTGGGCAACCAAACCTAGACTTAAAAAACCCCAGATGATTCAGTCAAAGAACCTGGATAGGTAGTAACCACAACAGAAGTGGCAATTTTCAGTTTCTAACCGTCCATGTCCAATCCCTCAAACTGAGGTTTTATCAATCCTTTTTTTTTTAAAGCTTTTTTTTTTTTTTTTTTTTTTTTTTAGACAGCATAGACAGCAGAAAATCCTCAGTAGCAGAAGCTATTTAAAGTCCCTGGCCCAATATCGAATCCTCAGATTTGGCAGTAGCAGGTTTCAGCTGGATTTTCTGGGCAGTAAGTAACTCAGCAGCAAATTTACTCTTTTTAATACAATGGCAACAGTCCTTGGAAGTAACAGAAATGACTTCAGATGGTGCCAAAATTTAAATGAAAAATCTGACTATTGCTGGCCTTGCAGCCTGCTGGCAGCAAAGCCTGTGCTTCTGTGGGAGACCAGGGTTCGGGAGTGACAAGCTCAGGGGTCCTGCCTGGCTGCTGCAGACACTCTGGGAGTGCACAGGTGATGGGCTCTCACCCCACTGTAGGCTGGTGGGCTGAGCTGACCCACTGCCTGAAAGTACAGGGAGGTACAGAGATCAGTGACAGGCTGGCAAAACATGGCTCTCATTGGGTGTACAAGGTGTGTGTATGAAAATCTGATGATTCAGTCTAGGCTGCTTTCTAGACTGCTGTTGCCATTTTTAATATTTTTTTTTCTCATTCCGTTCCACTAATGACTACATTATTACTTTACGCAGAATAGATGTAAAGGTGGAAAAAAACACCTATCTTCAAGAACAGCTTTTTCCACTGGGAACTACAGAAACTAGATACGTAGTTTGTAAGGTTTGGGAGATTTCCTTTAAATGCAACTCATCTAGGTTTATTATCTCTACAGAATAAGTGCACATAGTCATCAATTTTTGAGAAAAAACTGGAAAATGCCAAAGGAGAAGAAACCTGCTGCACGTAAATTTGCCTTTTCAGATCCCACATGTCTTCTGGCCTGTCAAGTCCAGACTGATTTTGGCTTGGGATAAGCCTTAGCTCTCGCCTGGGAGATACAGTGGGTATGTGAATACTTACAGCAGTATATATGCAGGCTGTGAGAACAGTCTTGGGAATTGGGAAGCTATCTCAGGTCTGCTAATACACACATAGCCTGCAAGGCTCTTCTTGCCATGAAATCCCCAGCACTGCAACTAGGGAAAAGCAATGTTTTCCCCTGTGTGGAAAAGACTGAGGGTCAGCACAAAACTCCCAGTCCTCTTGGACTGCCAGGAGGAGCGCTGTGGGAGCTGCACATTTTTACAACCACTCTGTCTAATCAGTACAAATTTCAAGCATCTTTCACCCCTCAGAAATAAAATATAGGTTCGACAGTACTTAAGTGAGTCCAGGAAAATAATCACTGGCCATATGCTTAAGTTAAGCACATGCCTCAGAGCTTTACTGTAATATGACTTCAGCAAAAGGACTAAGATTTGGAAAAATTGTATAAATACAACTGCCTGGATTAAAGTGCAATATTCACCTGCCCGGTTCCATTGAGAGGACATTATCAATAGGCCCCTTTTACATTTACTTGCTGTGATGCTGGGAAACTTTTTACCAACATTTGGAAAAAAAAGTCAGTTTTCAATCCAAGTTGCAAAGCCATGAGAAAGGGATTTTGAACAGGTGCCCCACTGTGACTAGAATAGACACATACCAGAAAAAGTTCATGCTAAGATTGTTGCCTCATATGAAACAATGCCTTATCCTTCTCAATCACATTCTGATTGCCATCCTTTTAAAACACCTTAGCCACCTCTCTAGACATCTTGCTTTGCTTCTACATAAGATTTTGCAAGTTTTGATATATACCCTGGGAAAGAAAAACAGCAAAGATGCCTATTAAACCTGAAATTAATAACTTCCTTTCATTGCTTTAATAAACACAGAACTAAACTTATGGAGTCACTACAGATAGCAAAGCTAGAAAATAAAAAAAAAATTCTTGGGAATCACAGATTGGTCTCCAGACAGAGGAAGGTCTGACACATGTTTGTAGTGGAGTGTGGATTTTGAAACAATTGTGTTGACTAGACCTTATCAATAAACTTTTACTAAAGGCATTCACAGGCACACATTCCCTCTTATTTCTCACTCCCCCTCTTGTCAAACACTGAATGCAGAATGAATTTCTCTCAACTGAAATACTTGAGTGTACAAACCAAATCTCTACAGTTTCTGTTCTTGTCCTCCATTCAGGATCTTAGCTTTGCCTGTTCTGCCTCCTGTGCTTGTACTTTTGAAGCTTTGAAGTTATTTGAATGCAAATTCAATTAATTGTTTAGAACCAGAAAGCAAAAAAAATTGTGTTTTTTCCCCTGTATGTGTACAACCTATGCTTAAGGAAACACAGTGTCTGAGAGAGGAATTAAAGGAGTATTTCACAGTGGGGCTTTCTTACCGAGAAATAATTTTGACCTAAGTTGGGAAATAGGATGAGGAATAATCAGACTTAATGGAAAAGGTCTCAAAGTCCATAGCATAAGAACTTGCTATTGCTAGCCAAGAAATCCATTTGTTGCCCATTTACTAAAGACAGCTCATGAGCAAAAGCTGTTGCAAAGTATTTTCAGTAGGATGAAGACAACTTACATCAGCATTTCTTTGGGCAGCATGTTCACTATGACTCAACAACAGTCAACCTTATCAGAATTACACCTAAGGATATTGAGCTTTTATGGTACAGGGGTCCCATGACAAACTGGTTTTGTTCAAGTTTCTTCCTGTTCTTTCTGGGGAACAGTAACAATCATGTATTACTACATTTTATCTATATCTCCATGTCTTTACTGACTGCTTGAAAAGTTATTTAGTTCAGTGCAAGTATGTAAGGAAGAAACAAAGACAGCTACAGTTCACGGTCTAGAGAAGCCTATCAAGAAATTTAATGTTAATATCTCTTCTCCATTTACATGTTATGGGGAAGGAAGCATAATGGAAAAGGAAGTAATTTGATCCACTGTCAGAGTGATTTAATAGTTTCTCGGATTAGCATTCTCTGTAGGAGGGATTTATGTTTTCTCTAAATTCTAGATGAATCTAAAAAAAAGGAATTATTAATTTATCTAATATTTCAGGCTCAAATGTGTCTTCTCCTGGATTTAGCTGATGGAACTAGTAATCAGCCCAGCTCTGCTGAGTGTTCATCATCAGCCATAGGATTGAAGTTATGCTCTCTTCAGACCTGCTAGTGGATCTGATTGTCTTGAGTGCTCCCTAACGCACTTCACTTAAGATAAACTGTTTCCAAAGCCCTCCTAAACAGCATGGTGCACATTTGACACTCTGAGAAATGCAGGTATGGTATGGATCATTTTAATAATTTTTCACATCTGTGCTTAGAAAAATTAAAGAAATTGGTAATGGTTCTCACACTTCTGTTACCAAACAAGCTGTGCTTATTTAAGAAGTCGATGCAGCAGTGGGGGAAGATGTCAGAAAATTCTTTTAACTTTAGCACAATAGTGCATGATCCCTGTATTTGTGGTTAATGCTTAGTTTTGTACCATACAGATCTTAGTACAAATGCCAGAGATTAATGTGGCCTTGTGTTAATTCCCTACATCTGGGACTAATAAGTCTTGTGCCAAATAATGCTTCCTTATTTACTGACATTAGTGATTAATATGTACTAGTACATGTCTTAGTTTTTAGAAGATAGAGTGTTGTAGTAAAGAATAAGAGAAGTGCATCATAGCCTGACCACATATTTGAGATACTCTAAAAAATGATTAATCAGAAGATCTGAAGCCATAATAGGGAATTTTGACCCCCAAATGACCACCAATGACCCTCAAAAGACCCCTACTCATATTCAAATAAGTTCACATGCATGTATTCAGGACATATAATGAATAGAAATGTGATGCTATTAGTTTCATTGATACAACATGGTCTGTTAGGTTGCTGCTCAATCATGTTTTGAAGAGAAATCTCCAGGCATCCAGCACCATTAATAAAGTCGCGTTGGCTTTCCAGTGCAGCAGATTGGTCAGAGAGTTTATTTCCCAGTTTTCAGTGGCACTTGTGTCAGCTGAACCAACACCCAGGAAATAAAGTTGTGAACGTTTTTCAGGAAACTGAAGAGGTCTACAGTAAGAGGAAAATACTAGGCAGAAAAAAGGGTCTTCATGGAGTCAGTATTTGTATTATCTTATTAGATTTGTTTTGTAATCACTTAGTGTGGCTAACTGACTTGGAAAATGAGAGAATAAGAAAGAGTACTTGGTCCTAGGAAAAAGTGTTGACCTGAAGGAAGATTGGTTAGAGAATGATCTGTGTGAGTACCACAATGTTTTTTTACTTCTTATTTATCTTTTTCTTGTTTTCATCTTGATAGTAGCAAATTCAGGCCTGGATTTGTATATCCTTAGAAAAATGAGGGTTGGATTTTTTCCAGATACATATAGCAAAGTTGGAAGTATTTTGTAAGTGGAAAAGTGTTAGGTAGAAGATTTTATGTGATTTTATGTGATTTTGTGTGATTTTTTTTTTTACTTTTCAAGGAAGAAATGTTTTCTGGTTATGAAAATATTGTAAATGCCTTTAGAGCTGGGAACTGGACATGGTGGAGGTGCAGGCAGAAGAGCTGTGTGACTACTGCCATGAACCCTACATGGGCTGTCTTCCCAGCACAGTATGAACTTGTGGGTTGACTAAATGTCTGACAAATCCTGCCAAAATTCAAACACTATGTCATAGCACTAATATACCTTGCTGGAGTTTGGAGATAACCTCTATGTGAGATGTTGTGAGTAGTTTTCTAAACAGAAAAAACCTATTGCCTGATTTTAATTCTCTGCTTCAAGCCTCCTTTGTGTTAAAAAAGGCTGCGCCAATATAGGTCTTCTCTAGTTTGGACTTACTGATTTCCTGATTCACTTCCTTCAAGTTTCAAAGGCATAGATGTGGTATGGAAATTGCACAAGTGTGTTCTTTGGCAGGTTTTGTCAAAGTTACCAATGACCTTTGATGTTGCTTTCCAAACTGACTTCATAAATTTGGCTTTGGTTATTTTAGGAGAAAGAGGACAGAGAATTCCTGTGAGTTATTTTTGATTTGAAGCACTGATTTTAAACAGAACTGTTCCTTTTTTTTTTTTTTTTTTTGCCTCCAGATTCAGCATGTTAAAAGGTTCCCAGCTGCTACCTGGAGAGGGACGATTTGTGGTGTATGTGGGAGGTCCAGGTCCAGACAGAATGGGAGAGGGCTCCTGCTCCAGCATCAAGTTTCCGCAGAAATGTGGGGATAGTTGACCTCACTGGAACTTGTCTCATCCATCCTTGGTGTCCCAGAATAGATCCACTTTCCATCCTATCCCTAAGAGAAGCATATCTAAGAGATCCTTCAGGATATCAGTGCTCAAAACACTGGGACATTTATTGCCAATCTAGTCCAGTGTCTTCAACATTAGAAAGTTTTTCTTAATATTTAGCAATTCTTGGTACAATTCATGCCATTTTCTTTCCATCTTATTTACCATGGGCATGTAGGACAAATTTACTACCTTCTATACTAAAGCAACCTCTGTGTACTTGTTAACCTGTTCCCATCATTCTTCTCTTTGAAGACTAAGTAAACCTGGTGATTCAATGTTTGATGAAACAAACCTTTAAAAATTTTTGATAGTCTCTTTTCCTTCCACTTGGATTCTCCCCATTTCCTCTAATCTTTTTAAAGGCCTGTGTTAAACTATACAGAGTAAACCATCTGAGGTTGCATCAGTGATGTGAAGATTGAAAATGCTGGCCCTACGCACCTTGCAGTCCATCCTCCTGTTTGTACATGCAGGGCTTACAGGTTGCCTTTTCTGTACCAGCAAGGCTCTGTTCAGCTACATTTTGATGCACTGTACAGCCTAACCCTTTTGTGAACTACCATTAAACCAGTGATTTCCACACTGTGTTTGTGTACACCTGTGCCTAGCTCTGGTCCCATTTGTTAATTCCTAAGGGCAGGTTCTCCAGGATGACGTTAGCAAGAGCTGGAGAGACACAATGAGATTTTTTGAGTGACAAAAATAAAAGCAAGAATATGTCCATGAGCATTTTAAAATACTTTTTTTTTTGAAAGAAATCTTTTTTACTAATGTGGTGCACTTATGAAAATTAATTACTTTCAAAGAAAATATGAAAACCTTTTGTTTAAAAAATTAGGGACATTTTCTTTATCATATGCCCTCTCTTTAACATTGTACTTATTTTAATATAATAAAATAAATTATGTTCATAAGGTCAGACTATTTAGACTATTTTAAATTTTTGTTTGAATTTTTCCATCTTGTAAATTTAAAAAAAAACTGATTTTTTTTTAAATAACATTTCAGTGAAATGCAATTTCTTGCTTATGGTCCTTGCTTGTGCAGAAAATAAACAGAAAGCAGGGAGGTTACTGCCAATGCAGGGCACCTGTAACACTTGGTAGGCTGGGCAGGGACTCAGCAACCTCTCTTGTTGAGTGTTCTCTGCTGAATATGGATGGCTCTGAAAATGGATGGCTTTGGGAACAGGGCTAGGGGTTCAAAATCCTGCCAGTCAACATTCATTGCTAAGGAAGGTCTGCCAAGGTAAGTTTAGATTTGGCTCATTGAGGAAAGACAATAAATGCCCCAGTTATTAAAAGTTAGGAGAACTCAACCAAGAAGGAATTACAGAATAAATATATGCCCAAAGGGGATTGAAGCCAAGGTACAGCTGTTTGTAGTTGAATTTCTGGTGTGTGCTCTGATATGAAACGATCCATATTGCCACATCTTTGGTGATTGATTTATACAGCATGGTTCCCATCATGGTTGTTCATTGTTTAAAGATCCCAGACCCGATTGCTGGCTCTTGGGAATTTCTGAACACCACAGTAGCAGGATGCTCTGCCTGGAGTCAGGGTACAACAACTTGAACAATACCCTGTTTGCAAAGCTATCAGGGGTGAATGGAGAGAGGGGTGTCATGCTGCTTTTGATGTTAAGAATGCTAAAACCAGTGTGACTCATTTTATAGTGAGGTGGAGATGTGGCAAACCTGATAAAGTACCTGAAGGAATCAAAAAGAGATACTATTATAAATTATTTAATGGTTCTGAGCTGACACAGATGGCCTGGAGGCATATGACTGACAATCACTTTATAAAAGCACAGTTCCAGTTTTTAATGACAGAGTCTTCCAACATATCTCCTGCTCTCAGGTGATGCATGTCAAATCATCTGGTCAAGAAAACTCCTCAGCATAGAATCACAGAATCGTGGAATCATAGAATGGTTTGGGTGGGAAGGTGTGATGACCAAAGGGACATTAAAGATCGTCTTGCTCCAACCCCGATGCTGTGGGCAAGGACACCTTCCATTAGACCAGGTTGCTCAGAGCCCATCCTACCTGGCCTTGAACACTTGCAGGGATGTGGCATCCACAACTTCTCTGGGCCACCTGTGCCAGTGCCGCAGCATCCTCATGGTAAAGAATTTCTTCCTAATACCTAATCTAAACCTACCCTGTTTCAGTTTAAACTCTTTATCCTTTTTCTTATCACTACAGGCCCTTGTAAATAGTCTTCTCTCCAGCTTTCTTCTATGCCCCCTTTAGGCACTGGAATGCTGCTGTAAGGTGTCCCTGGAGCCTTCTCTTCTGCACGTCCTCCAAAGTGACTGTGGATGCTGCTTTGTACTTAATTAATGCATTCTTTTTAAGTTTGTAAAATACCTGTACATGGGTGACCTCCTTGTTGGCTTCTGTAACCAACACATACTCCTGTCAAGTCTCAGCTTCAGATGAAGAGAAACTGCAGCCACAGGAGGGCAGCCATTCAACACACCATGCCGAAATTTCAGCCTCTGCTGTAAAATGTGATGAAAAGAACAGGAAAAAAAAAGAGTTCTATTGAACAAATACCAGCCCCAATAAATGGTCTTATTCCTTCCTCTCCTGTGGTGCAAGTTACTGTGATGAAGAGCTCCAAGGGCAGCATAAAATGATTTTTAGACAAGTTGCAGATGAAAGGGGTTTTTTAAAGTTCCTCTCAAGTTATATACAAGTTTATAGCAACCCCACAAAATCTGTCTCTTCTCCTTCCCGGTAAAAATCATGTAGCAGGCTGACATGCAGTACTGGGGAGGTGCTTTGTCAGGGTACTTTTAATACTGCCATTAACTTATTGCAATTATTCCCATGTTGTTTGGTGAAGGACATGTGGTTTAACTTACATCTATGTTTAAATATTTGCTTTCTTACTATACACTGTATTAAGAATACTATTTAAATAAGTAGCAATTTATTAAAACAATAAAGTGACTAAAAGAATGTCTTCAGCAACAAAATTAAGAGATACATGACTTCATTATAGTCTTAATTGTAATTAAATAAACGTAATTTTAAGGAAGTAAAAAAAATCCAACCATGTGAAAAGGAGCTTTTTAGTGAGGATTGAAGGGAAAACAAGATTTCATGAAGCAAGTGTTGGAAATGAAGCCCTATTGCAAAGCCCAAGACAGGAACTAGCTCAGCATCCATTAGACAATGGCTGTTCTTGCCTCATTTGCAGAAGCAGAGGCAAGGGTATGGTGCACTTCCTGGCCCCCCCACCTCTAGCTCAGACAAGTTGCCCTCATCCTCTCGCTGCTCCTTCAGCACAGAAGCCCTATCTATTTCCATTTCCTATTGCCTTGGCATGAATGAGCTCAGGCTGTCTAGGGGAGGACACACACAAGATGTATATTTCCATCTATAACTCCATGGATCATAGTCACCATGAATTATGGACCATCACATTTGGGCATGGCTGTGTCTGTGTCATGCAAGGTGCTGACTGCATGTAGTAAACCTGTGCTAAAAAAATACAAGAATTCAGGCTTTTTCCCCCCCAGGTTTTTGGCAAAACTGCCCAAAACTCACTCCTGAATGCAGGCTTGACAACAAGTCACTTGGCTTGACTACTACACTTACAGTATAAACATAATCAGATGGCAATAGCAAAGAGAAAAGTTATTTGATGAACAACAATACAGGAAAAATATTTTTTTGTGTTCATGTGCCCTGAAGTAAACCCATTCATTTTAGATTTGAATTGTTAATTCCCCAGAATCTTTTCCATTCCTGACTGTGGCATCCAGATGTTCATCCATAACCCTAAACAATATTTTTATGGCCAATGTTAAGCCAAGTTTAATCTCTGGATTTTTAGTTGCTAAATTGAGCTTTGGGTACTTTGTGGGGTCCATCTCACAAAGTCTCACTTCAGCAGGCATCTGTACCCTGCTGAGCTCTGCTATGGGATCCCTGCCTTGAGCAGGCAGTGCCAGCCGCTGCTCAGAATGAGGAACCCACCTGCTGGAAGTTTTACTCATAATTTTGTTGCTGTAACTTTTTCAGATACCCACAAGATGGTGCTGCTATCCTTTGGTTGAACCTAGCAGTGAGGCTGGAAAAATGGCTAAGAAAAAGTAGCAGAGAGCTGGGGTCAGGAATGTCAGAGATGTGGCATATATCACGTTGCACAGTTGACATACTTTTTTGACAAGTATAGATGGGCCTTAATTGCAGTGAAAAAAACCTTCATAAAAATATCTTAGTGGAGGACAGTAGAGAACAATAGACCACTGTTGGTATCTAACGCATCAACACGGGGAAGCCTAATCGCAATTTTTAAATATAAAATTTAACCTTTCAGTTTATAACAAAAGATTCCTTTCTAGCCAAATCTCATCTAGATTAAAGCTCTTCATTGTGGACTCTACAATAAAGCAATACTACTGCTATGAGGAAAGGATATAGCTTTTTTAGTTGCTTCTTTGTTAAGGATCAGAAGGGAAAACGGAGTCACTTGCTCCTGTCATTTTTATAGAATGACCAATTGGTCTTCAGAAAGGTAAAAAAACCTTCCTTTTTTTTCTTCCATATGTGCAGTTTTGAGGTGACTGTACTATTCCTGCAATGCAGCAAAAGAAAAAAAAATCTCAAGTATGAATTTAATCCAATAGAAAACATTTGTTTTAGCCAGAGAGAGATTAACCTAGGCAAACAATATGTGGGAAACATTGTGATTGAGCTTTAACACCCAGGGAGATGCTGAAGCCGACCAGCTCCTGTACTCTGTTGTCAATCTCTTGCCCAAAGCCTCTTCATGCTGGCAGGTGGCACAGGACAGCAAGTTATGCATCTGTCCTAAGGAGCAGGGCAGGTAGTAATGTCACAGGGAGAAATGAGCTTGTGCCTTAAGCAAGGAACACTCCCCATCCTGCCCTTCCCAGACTCATCATGGCCGAGGAGTTCTGGCAGGGTGTTTGATTACAATATGGAGAAGAGTGAGAACCTCAACTACAAAGGAAAGGAACATACTGGGGATAGTTCTTTCATCCTTATGGTGAGAATTGTCTTTGCTATTTAAGTGTTTGAGGGAACCAAAAGACGACAGTGACATAAACTGCAACAATCCAAACAACAGGTCACATTTCTCTGTTCAGTGAAGAGACTGAATTCATAACTGCTGTGCTGGGGTCACCATGTTATGAATTGCATCCAAATTCCATGTCAGTCACTGCGTAAAAAACAGACCAGGATAGTCTTTAATAAAGAAATGGATAGGAACACCTGCTTCTCATATCTGCCTCTCAACTTTTCATGCAATGTTCATGTTAAGTTGAAACAGCTGTTTTTTGTTTCAGCACATGTAGATAAAGGGAAGTATTACATATACTGGTGGACTATGGGCCACACACTGTCTGGTTTTTCATTAAAATTCAGATGAGGTGGTAGTGCCCCTTGACCAATATTGGTGCATAGGCTGGATGCTACCTGCAGCATCAGAGATGGCACACTGCTGCCATTTAAAATGTGGTTCTGCCAGATCACACTACTCTTGGTGGAGCAAAGAGGTAGCTGGAATCTTAGCTGCATTCAAAAGGCATTTGGGCTGCTGCTGTCAGATGACCCAGGTAGGTATACCTGTGATATCAGAGCCATGGCTTCCTGTATGATCCCTTATTTACTATCTGGGATCGGATAAGTAGCCACATGGGCATGTTGCTGATCATGTTTCTTACTGCCTTTACAAAGTTTGGTTTATAACATGTTGTCAGATCCATTACTGTTCAGAAAACATTAATTGGCATCAAGGACAGGATGGAGTCTTTCCAACACTTGCTGGAAGCTTTAGGAAAGGAGCAAGGTTAGGGTTTGCTCCAGTGGGTAGCAGATTGTGTCCAAGATAACCAGATCAACCTGCAAGCCATTAGAGATTAATTTGAATAGCAGCATAACACCAGCCATTGCAAACAGCGTAAGAGCCAAGGTGCCTTGATCAGCCTCCTGAGTTGCTCTAGACACAACCTGAGTCAAAACTGCTGGGCAGCATGACACCCTTGGATGGGTGGGAGAAGATAAGCAAGGGGCCAAAAGGAGCATAGCTACCCAACTGCCTGGCCTCTTAAACCCAGGCATCAATACTGAAGTAAAAGTTGGCCACCTTTGCCCAACAGACCCACCATACTGACCTTCACTCTCATTGCATCCTATGGTTAAGGAGGAAATTGCTGATCACACTCCCTTGCCTTGGCATAGTCATAGCCCAGACGCAGTAGCCCCTACCTTACCTGCCTTGAGCACTTGTTTAAGTTAAGTTGCCTGTTTTAGTAAAATATCCCTGAATTATCGGCACTGTTTTCAGCACAAATTCAAAGCGTAGCCCCATATCAGCTGCTATGAAGAATACTTTATCCCAGCCAAAACCAGCACAGTGGTTGAACAATATGAAACTACAATGGAGCATTTAGACATATTCAGTTTACTCAATCAAGCTGACATTGGAGGAAATCTTCTGTGTCCAGGCTTCTCATGGAGGATAAGCCTTCATCTGACACCCATGGGTGTAGCACTCTTGCAGCTACAGCCTAATAATGCAGATCCCACACATAGGCAGAAATTTTCATCCGGAGGGTGTAGTTCAATTTTTGACAAGGCCCACACTTCCCGGGTACATCCGTGGCGATGGATTCTGTGCTTGAAGGTGAGATGTGGAGGAACATTCATCTGGCCAGAGGGTGGGCATCTCCACTGCCCAGACAGAGATAAGCCACCTTTAGCATGTCCTGCTGGAAAGGGACATTACCAAATTGGGAGATTGCAGAACCACGTTTTGTTACACCTTTTGGATGGCCATAGGCAGGCAGCCCCCATGAACCCCATGCTGCAGAATTCATGGGTGGGAGTCCACTGCCAATGGAGATCTGCCTCCTAGTTCTGTTTCCAGCAGACATTTTTGCTTACCCTATGTCCTAGCCCTGATTCTTAGTTTTCGTGAATGACTGGCACCTGCTCAATTTTGCTATGGACACCAGGGCCCAAATCTTGATGTTGAATTTATTGTTCGTCCCTTCAGTTAACATGGTGAAAAGCACCCAAGATCCCGTGCAATACCCCATTAGTAAGGTCAAACTTCTCTCTCTGGCCTTGATGCCTCTGTAGCATGACACTGGAACCTATCGATTTTTCAGATGTGACCTTCTCCAAACCCATGCTGTAGGAGGCCAATGGAGCCAACAGATCCCAGTCACTCTAAATGCTTTGGTGCAACTCCTTCAAACTGCACCACCTCTGCCACCTACTTCATTAAAACATACAAAACAGTACCATGTAGATCTCATGGCCACCAAGGCAGCAACTCCCCTCTAGGCAAGAGGGATTATTGTCACCACCAGCTCCTCTTTTAATGTACCCTTTTGGCCCTCTCAGAAAGCAAATGGTGACTGGCAGCTGACAGTGGATTCCTGTGCTGTCAACAAGGCATCAACAATCCCTTCCTGTGGCAGTCCCATCTATCTTGAACCTGATTTTCCTCATTGAGTGTGATTCTTATCCTTGGCTAGGAGCCACTGATGTTAATGGTGTGTCTTTCACGATTCCTTTGCAGCCCAAAGACTGAGAGCAGTTTGTGTTCACTGCAAATCCATTCAATTTATGTTTACTCACCTTCCTCAGGGATTTATTCCTAGACCCATAAGTGCACATGCCATGTTATCAAGCTTTTGTAACCCTTCAGGGGTGTGCATTGGTGATATATTAATTACATTCTTGACGATAGTCCAGACTTCACTT
Organism: Corvus kubaryi; assembly: GCF_017639235.1. Classification (NCBI taxonomy): domain Eukaryota; kingdom Metazoa; phylum Chordata; class Aves; order Passeriformes; family Corvidae; genus Corvus; species Corvus kubaryi. Next base: position 17,869,662 of record NW_024581127.1, read on the forward strand.
CTGCCATGAACATCATGATCAGTAGTTTTTAATATCTTTATGTTGTCATTTCAGGGGTTAAGTGGCAAATAGTTGTATGTCCCCTCCCAACATCTTGTGCACCCCCAACCTACTGGCCTTGGGGAGTCTTCAATCAATACCTTAGGGTAACAATTTCCAGAGTTTAGGAGGAGAATTTATTTTAAATAGTGTTCGGTTCGGTGTGCTAATTTTGTTTTACTGAAGGCAGTAATCTCTTAAATTGATTACACTTTGAAACTGCACATTCAGACAGAGCAGGTCTGTAAAAGGTCAAACAGAACTGTTCTTGCAATCAGTTTGCAATAGTTTGCAGAGTTTCAGATATGTTTTAGCATTTGAAACTTTGTAAAGTATGTATCTACTTGTGTATCTTCAATGAACCTAAAGACAGCTTACATTTATCTTTGGTTTAGGATGCAGCTTGAATTTTATCTAGTCGTTACTGAAGCAAATTTTTGTTGTTTTGCTTCATTCACAAAGTTGCACTTATCTAGAGAATATAACCATCTGGGGTACTCTGCAAAAGGCAAGGCAGCACCAGAACCTTTCAAATTGTGGTGGGGTATCCTTATCATCACAGCACATTACCAAACTTAATAAACTTTTCTGTAAGCAACACTAGTCATCCATGTTTGAATGACATTCGTTTCAGTAACACCAACTTCTCATAGCATATTCAACACTACCATTAATATCTTGGCATAGCTCTATGCATCTTTGTGTGCCTATACCCAAATATGAGTCTGTACCAATGAAAGTAACGTGCACATCTTCTGCATTCAGTTATTTTCTTGCCAGGATGCTTTGCAGAGCCATTAAAGAACATAGTGTACTTTAGGATTATATATTGCTGGCAAAGAAACCTGACATCACCAACCGTGTTTCTGACACAACTTATTTGTCTGCAAATGTCAGCCTACACCAAGACCCATTTGAAGAGATTAATGGCCACGGGAGTCTGCAATAATACTGGCTTATGAAATGCACTTCATCAGGCTGTATCATAGCTCAGCTCCTTCCTGTATGGATTGTTTTGGTCAGAAGTAAAATCTTAATAGCAGGCTGATGACACACATGCCAACATGAAATATACTTACAGATATTCCAGGGACTATAAAGACACCACTCATATCTGATGCTGTTGGACCTCAAGCTGGTAAAGAATATGTCTCTGAGGGCAGGGTGTCTTACTTATTCTGTAAATAATTCATCCACCATGGCCACAAAACTGATACAATTTCTAGACTATTCTTAAATATTTCATATCTTAGCAGACCAAGAAAGAGTTGGGTACATAGAGCACTTTGCCAACTCCTTCCAGTTGTGCAGTGCACTGCATCCCTTTGCTGTGAATATTTTTACAACGTCCTCTGAAGGCAGAATAGATCTCACAAATTCAGATTATTAGATTAGTTCAGATAATGGTCCTTTGACAGTACATCTGTGGTGCTTAGAGGATTCTCAGAGAGCTTGATTCACTAAAATATGAATATCGATGTAGTATTGATATCCAACTGAGACGGATAAAGACTCTCTAACAGTTTAGAGTTAGAAAGTGCATGTTTATTTGGTGCCAGGCACTGCATGGGATAGCTCCCTAAGACACAGGGCCCCGATACAAGCAAACAAAAAGCTTTTTATTTACAAAAATGATGAATACCCAAAATACAAATGCATATTCATAACATTAACACCTCCCATTCTCTGCTTCGTATGGAAATGAGCTTAAATGTCATTAAGCATGCGTAGTGCGTGCTCTGAATTGAGTCGGTGGTCTTGAATTGGGTCAGTGGTCTCAAATAGATGAAGTAAGCTCCTCTCCCTCATTTTGACCTTTCTCGCCTTTCTGAACTTTAACAATCTTAATTACTTTAGTGACCTCCAAATTTCCTCTTGTATGACTTTTGAATAGGTTGTCACAGAGGGAGGAAATTGGTAATTGTCCTCGTTCCCTAGACCAACTTATCAATGTTTCTGTTCTTCATTCTAAGCACATCTAAGCAAACACACAAATGACAGATCATCAATTATTTAGTAATCAATTACTAACATCTTGAAAACCGTTTCAGGTCCAGCTCTCTTAACTATTTTAATTAACTCTAGCTGGGCCTGAATTCCTTCCTATTCTAACTAATTTCAACACAGCTAGCCTATAACTAAAATCTTTGTTTCTTCTAAATCTATGTTTCAAGCTCACTGTGCTCCTGGATCATTTCTCTTAGCCTACGACTTGCCTAGTACAAAGTTGACACTGTTCCTCTCAGAGAGGTCAAGGTTCACTGATGGCTGTAGATTTGTTACGTTTGCTGCTTTCCGTTGAAAGTATGGCACCCTCAGGGCCTTTTGCAGAGAGATGTAGCTGTCCCCTCATCTCAGCTGGAGAGGTGAGCTGAGCAGCTGCTCTGCTCTCCAGCATTCTTTCCCCAGATGGACTTTGTGGGCTACAAGAACAGGAGGATACGGTTCGGGATGAAGTCAGTAGCGCTATCTTTATTACATGCAGGTTGAGGATCTTAAAAACTCTTCAGTATTGGAGCAGCTTTACTGCTATTTATTCTTTTGCAGCAGTAGATGTATAATTCCAATAGTAGCAAGAACTAGTGTTGATGGGCTTTTAAAACTCTTTCCTAGGTTATTAACTGTGACATTTTAAAGATTACTTTCTCAATAATAATTCTTCATTGTAGGTGTGTCTGTTTCACTGTATGTTAACCATTTACCTGTATGGCACTGTGCAGAGTTTGAATTTCTAGAATATCTTCCTCTGCAATGGAAAAGAGGTAGATAAATTCAGACTAATATTTTCCCATTACATCACAGGAAGTAATTACGATGCTTCTCTTATGTCTCTAAACAAGAATGGACAATCTCAAGGTTTGATTATCAATTTGGTTTCTTATTTTTCTGTGACTTATTCTCATTTTCAGTACAGAATGTGCATATGCTTAGCCAGCTCCATACTATTGAAACACTTCTACTAGGACATATTTCAGGCCTCTCACACTAAAAAGTCAGTCACTTTTAAAGAGTTTCCAGCAAGACATTGAGAACAAACATTCACAGCATCACACAGATGAAAATTTACGTGTCCTTCCATGAAGGCCAATTATTTGTTAAGGCATTTCATATTGAGTATCTCAGGTCAGAGCAGATCCTGCTGCCCTGTAGAGCAGCTGGGGCACTCTGTAGTGGACAGCACCTTCTGTTCCACACCCACTGGGGTGCTGGTCCACTGAGGGCACTTGAAACACTGAACCTTGGGGTCACAGTTCAAAAAGGTTAGAAATTTTCTGAAATTACTTCTATTTTTTTTTTCTTTTTTCTTTTTTCTTTTTCCTTTTTTTTTCTTTCTTTTTCATTATATTTCTTTTTTCCCCCTTTTTTTTCTTTTCTTTTCTTTTTCCTTTTTCATTCTTTTTTTTCTGACTCATATGTTTTCTCCACACGGGGCAGAATCATAGAAAAACAGAAGTGTGTTTCCCATTCCAGAACCACATAAAATTGAGGAATTGGTGGCAGTGTTCTGTGCGTGCAATGTGATGACACTCAAGATGATTGTTCCATGACCTTCCTGTCACTGAGGTCACACTGACAGGGCTGTAGTTCCCCAGATCCTTCCTGCCCTTTGTGTGGAAGGGCATCACATTAGTTAACAGCCACTCAGCTGGGACAACCCCAGTTAGCCTGGGCTGCTGATAAATGACTGAAGCAAGCTCTTCCTCCAACTCCCTCAGTACCCTTGGGTGGATCCCATCTGGCCTCACAGATTGTGTCTAAGTGGAGTAGCAGGTCACTGACCATTCTCCTTTGTTTATTTGGCTTTATTTGCTGCTTCCCCTCCCTCTTTCAGCTCAGAGGGTTGGGTACCCAGAGTACAGCTGGTCCTACTCTCACAGACTGAGCCAAAGAAGGCGTTAAGTACCTCAATCTTTTGCTCATCCTTTGTCACTATGTTTCCCCCCACATCCAATAACGGTTGAAGACTCTCCTTAGCCCACCTTTTGTTGCTGATGTATTTATTGAATTTCTTCTATTACTTTGTCTTTTACAACAGCTGCCATATTAAGTTCTAGTTGGGATTTGGGCCTCCTAATTTTCACGTGCATAACTTCACAACATCCATATAGTCCTCCTGAATTGCTTACCCCTTCTTCCAAAGGTCATAGACTCACTTTTCTTCTTGAGTTCCAGCCAAAGCTGGAACCCATTTCTCTGGGAAGTCTTCTGCCTCCTTGGGATCCGGGTTGAAGATGTTAAGGGAAAGGTTCCTACCCTGAAAGAGTGCTCAGGTTATCAGCCATTATGGATTTTTCAGGTAGGCAGCAATTAAGTTGCAGCAAGAAGTCCAGGAGAAATCAGGAGAGACTTCAAGGGCCTTGGGATGACTGGTTAGGGGATCAGGAGCAAAAGTGGTATTCTCCTCTATCCTTCCAATTGCAGGGATGATGAAGGAAGAAACAGGAAGAGCCATCAGATACCTCTGAGCCTAGCATCACTGGCAGAATTTTGTGGGGTTTCATCAGTTTGCATGACTGGTCATAGACAGGTTTCATCTATCTTAAAGTGGAAAAAGGATCCCTGCACAGAAGTTAGCAGGGCTTGTGGGTCAAGGTGCCCAAACCCCAGCAACATGTAGGTACTAAGCCTTTGCTCAAAGCTGCTGGTGTCCTGGAGCCAGCTGAGCACATCTCTTGGATGGACATAGAAGTCCTAGCATCTGCTCTTGTGACATGCAAAATGTAGCCTTCCACTAGAATTTCTTCCTTCCAGGAGTGTTTTCTAGTCACTGCTAGATAAGAAGGATATTCATATGCTTTTGTCTTTTGCTTATATGCTTGTCAAAATTTTTGAAAAGCCTTTTGAAAGCAAATTATGAGTTCTGAAAAATTTTCAGAAAACAGAACCCATGTATTCCCAGGAGCACTTTAATGAAAGCCTTAATACAGATATCTATTTACTTTGAGTTTTATGTTTTATAACAGATATTTTTTTCCCCACAGGAGTGATGGCAAGAATTGCAAACTTCCAGTTCCTAGTGCTGGAAGAATTCCTGCTTTGCTCTTATTGATATTACCAAATTACTGCACCCATGTATTACAGCTGGTGAATGGGGTCAGTAGCTCTGACCGAGGAAGAGGTGACCGGTCCGGGGAGATGGTCCCGAAAGGAATCGCCTTCCCAAGGCCCAGTGTCTTCCCTCAGCTGCTGGCAGGAGGGCCCATGCAGAAGCTGTCAGCTCTTTAGTGATTATCAGCTCGTGATTCCAGCTCAGCTCTGCAGGGCAGCCTCCAGGCCAAGCCAAACCAGAGAGAGAGAGACGAGAAGGCTCGTGTGGCTGGTTCCACACAGAGGTAGCTTTATTGTGGGTCCCCTCCGGCGAAGGGGGGAGCCAGGGACGAGAACCCTCTCTGGGCCCCAGAGAGCTTGCTTTTATAGGGATACAGGGGATCAGCAAGGGACCAATGGATTACAGAGGATCTGGGATGGGAACAGACCCATGGGTTACAGAATGATCTGCATAGTGTCTCCCAAAGGATTGTGGTTCTGCCTTTCCTCGCCATGACCAAAGTGTTTGCCTTTCCAGGGAGTCCTGCTGGGAGATTGCTCAATCTCCTTATCTCAGCAGATGTCCCTCCAGGGCAGTGGCTGGGCATACCCCCACACCATGGTCTTTAGGAACAATGCTCTGTGCTGCTCAGCTTCACAGACCAGTGTGAACTCACTGATATCAGTGGAGTTAAACCGATACTTATGTTTTCTAATGGCTTTCAGTAATGTTTCCTTCTGTTCACACCAATCGTTGCCACCAAGAAGGAACATAATCAAAGTAGTTGGATGAAGCATAACATAATGACAAAAGATATGTTTTGCACATAGCAAAAATACAAAGGTTTAATTTTCACCTTTTAACTGCAATGCTAATATTTGCCATTGTTCTGGTTTAAAACCCAGCAAGAAAATTAAACTCACTCAAGCTTCCCCTTCCCCCCTCCCCGCCCCCCCCAATAGTGGAGGAAAACACTAGGAGAGATTATAAGTGGAATGACAATTTACTGAAAACTTACAATAACCACAACAATATTAATAAAACAGTGTACAAAAGAGAGAGTGTTTTACCCACAGAAGGTTATTCGCCTCAGAACAAACAAAAATGCTTCCCGAAGATAGCACCCAGAGTGGCTTCCCAGAAGAAGGCAAAATGGTGACTTGGCCTATGCTAGGCCACACAGTTCTTCCCACAGTACCCAGGAGCACACAGGCAGCACGTTGGAGAGGCTCCTGCAGCTCAATCACCTCTCCCCCAGGCCTAAAAACAATGGAAAACAGGGGCAACCCAAAAACTGGAAAACCAGTTAGTCTGAATATCTTGTTCTGCCAAGATGCCGACTCTGGCGGTGGTGGCAGTCATGGCTCAGGCTCTCTCTCTGTCAGGGGCTGGGTGGTGGCAGCAGTGCTGGTGCAGGAGCAAATGAAATCCTCTTAGCACCAAATCTGTGTTCATCAGGCTGTGTGAAACAAATTTGGGATTTCAGTCCCTTTTTAGGAGTTTGAGCCTGCGAAACTAGGGATCATCAGTTACATTTGAATCACTCTCACCCTTCCACATCTTGAGCTGCTGGATATCAAGTGCTGGGCCACTGACAGCAGCGGGATGGGTTATAAATTAAGTCTTCCCAGGCACAATGAGTCAGACACCCCCATGCATGCCAGGGAGGAATGTGACAGAAAGCACGTTTCCACAGCACAGGATTACCTTTAACACTTGAGCTGCAAAAGTAGCCTCACTGACTTTCCTCCTTCTGGGACATCACAGATTTGCCAACCAAATGCACAGAGAAATGGCATCCCAGCATATGAAACTGGCTCTGTGCTATGCTGCCAATCCATAAGTTGTATTTTGCAGACCAGAAGACTCTGTTTTGAACTGGCAGTTGTGAGCACTCCTCCCAGACCACACGCAACCCACAGTGAAGTCTGGAGTACAGGATCTCACTCTGGAGCTCCCCAGGCCATGCATGTTCCCAGAGAGTGTTGCTTTCCAGGGCTGACAGCTTTCCATCAGTGTTAACTTCACTGCAGGAACAAAACAATCTCCACCCCAAAGCACAGCGAGCGGCTTAGCTGTCCTTTGAAGAACCTGCATACAATCTCTTGTATTCAACAAGCAAAGGAATTGCTGGGCAGCACACCAGTTATAGCTATAGCTGGGTCACTGCATCTTAGGGGAGACAAGATAAACCCAGATGAGCACTTTTTATTTAGAGCCTTTGTTATCCTTTATCTTCTCTGAATCGTCTCCTACACTGTGTAGAGACAGACAAAAAGAACAAGACAGAAGATAAATAAAACTAAAGTACTGAAAAAAACCAAACCAAACCAAAATTTTTATGCTGAATACTTTCATTATTGTTCAGAATTTGGTAAATCATCATTTTGTATATATAATTAATCACAGGCAATCAAGAAGTAGAGTTAAAACTTTGTTTCAATCTTCTATTACTTTCACTCATAAATTTAATGTATTTATTTGGCTAAATGCAAGTAAGTATCAGTATAATATTTAATGTTTTCTATATTGTCAGAATGTACCATCAACCACCTAAAGCGTGGTAATATAATAGGTTTTTCCACTATAAATTCTGTGATCCTTTAGGATGGCAAGGGAATTGAATAAGTTCCTGAGTCCAAGATATAATATATTTTGTGCCTAAGGTACCATAGGCCTAAATAGAATGAATAAAATTTTAGACTCAAATGACGAATGATATCATATCCCCAGAGTATTTTTGTGCTTGTTTTTCATCTTTCATTTCTATGTGATTCTTGACCCTTTGCAGTCAGGTTTGTTAAATGAGTAATATTTTAGAAAAATGGATGAAAATCTGAGAAGAAGGTAAGATGCAGTAAAGATTATAATCATGCTAAGAAGCCACATTTCTGGAGCAACTGAGATTAATTATTAGTAAATATTGTGCCATGTTCATCAGGGCACAAAATTTAAATAAGCAACATATTTCAAGCACAAAAACTTTAAAAATAAGTTAACTAAGTTAAATCTATATTAATTGAAAGCTGCCATCTTTCAGGTGCTGGTAACAGTGCTAGACAAGATGAAATGTGCAGTCCCAGGCATGTACAGAAATGGCCAGAGATCACTCCAAACAGGCAGGTATACAGTGGAATCTTTGAGGAGTTCCAACAGGGGTATAGCTGTGGTGCAGCTGATGGCCCCTGAAGTCCATTTAAATTGTCCTGAAGGTATTTAAACTCCTTTGAATTTCCTGGTTTGACACAGTTGTTACAGATTGGAACAAGCCCCAAATGGTTTTTTATTTGCATCCACTTCTACAAAGAATATAGTATTTTATTAGTAAGAATCATCATGATGCGACCAGCTAATTTTCATCCACTTGATCTGGCCCAAGAAACCTCTTCCTGCTAAAGGATATATTCTGATAACTGTAACAAAACATAATTTCTGTGAGAAGTACCATTACCACCCTATAAATATGAAGATTTTGGCTTCTAATGCCAGATTTCACAAAACTGAGATATTGATGATGGTCTTCATTTTCTGGAAAGATCTAATACCTCAGTAGTAAAACAGTGAAAGGGCCTTGTCATAAAATTCAGTAGCTGGATAGCACTTTGTAATATACAACTAGCAAAATCACAATCATTTTTCAATATTATGAAAAACAAGAAATGAAAAATTCATCATTAGCCATACATGAGGTGATATAGTGTTAAAGACTGAAAGAGAAAATGAAGGTTCTCTATTGCACGAAGTTACAGGAAAAATCTATCTCACTGGATTAGATAATAGTTCCCAAACTTTTTGAAATAAGGTATTAAAATACCTCTGACAGCAATCGAAATGTAATTTGTCCTAATTAAAAGTTGTTGTGTTTATCTGTACTTTTCATGTTAGTTTATCAACAAGCTCATTAGATAGGTTTTCTTGTTGAGGTTTTTTGGTGGTAGTGTTTTTTTCTTCCTGGTACACTGGTCCTAAATTAAGGACTGTAGTTATGAGGCAGGGTTAGTGCATAGAGTGAGACTATAATTTCCAGTGCAAGTTCCATCTTTCACTTTCTTCTTGACAGGTGAAAAAACTGAAAGCATAGAATGCAGGATTATGTATTTATCAAGTTCACAGATTAACTGACTGGGAAATGCCATAAAGCAAATGTATGTATGGAAATACATGGAGCTTAGACTGATTGATCATAAATTACAATCAAATGTATTAATCTAAAAGAGTGGAGTTGGCTAGGAATAGCAAAGCATACAGAAATGCATGCTTTCCTGTAGAAGAAGAACCTGGAAGGCAGCTCCACAAAACTATTCCTGACGGAACTGAGTAATGTAAATATCATATGGTGCAAAAACTGAAAAAGTAATCTTGAGTTGTCTTTGAAAAGACGTAACTTCAAAATAGAAAAAGAAAGTTTACCTCTGCTTACCTTTGCATATAGTCCTTGGCCTGGCTGTCTTTGAAGACAGAACCTTGGAGGCAGGCTGACAATCAGGTTAGACTGTCATAAGAGAACTGGCCTCTGGGCATAACAGTTCTGAACACCATGATTGAAGCTCATGCTAGTTGATGTTTAATGTGAAATCTTATTTGGGAGAAGGGGATGTAAACTAATACAACCTGAAGAAAAATACCCTGAAAAGGATGAACTTGGTGGAAAGGAAAAGCTGCACTGCTCTGACAGACTCTGAGGTTATGGTGAATCTCTTAATTCCTCTGTGTTGATAATTCCCTTTCAGCTAGCTTTACTCACAACCTTTCTTCACAATCTGTGTTGCATACCTTTTGACAGTTCAGTGGTCCTTGTGCCCTTCTTAATTTCCTGCTGTGTCCTGGACATCAGTAATTTTCTAATAGCGAGTAATACTACATTTCATGTTCTCTCTGTCAACCTGCTGTTCTAGATTTAACCAATAATGCACATCCATGTTAACTTTGTTGTGTGCTTTATGATCCATGTCATCACAGAATAATATAATTTGCCTGTAAATTGTAGTTAAAATAAACTCTAGTGTCAATGTGATCCAGGTTTCCCTCTAGTCATCTTCTAAGGAAAGCGATGTTTCCAAATGCAAATGCCACTGGAGCCAGTGCAATGCCCTGGGGGGAATTCACTGTGTGGGATAGTTCTACAAAACTTAATTTTCTGCTATGTAAACTAGTCAGTTAAATTCAGTATTAATTCTGTGCTGTAATCTGGACCTGTATCTTGCATCTGGGAAAAAGTTTTGCATGTGGGAAAGCTCTGGATCAGTCCAACAACTGAGATGAACTGAAAGATGCTCATTGTGTATTTGTATGCTCTGCTCTGAGATGAAAATATCTGATATGTATTTTATGCCCAGTTGTTTCTATATTGGACAGCATACCCTTCACCTAACAAGTTCTTCTCAGCTGTCTTGCATGTATGTTGTCCAGATGTTTCTACCACTTCCTAGCTATACCATAGGGACAGGCAGTGAAATGATGAAGTGATCATAAAGATTGAAAAAGGGCTGGATTAAGACCTAATTTATCACACTCTAGTGGCTTCAGTAAAGGCTAATAAAGCATGAAAGAAAGAAGGTCATTGCTCATCAAGGTGACATCCTTAATATGGAGGCTGAGAAGAAGTCCTCATGCCTTAGTACAGTTGCAGTGGGGATACTGCAACATGCATATACCAAACCAGGTGTCCCATGGAAAGGAAATATATATGGACAGACAGATTCTTGATAGCTGTTTCAGAGATGTTTATTTCTCCAGCCACATGGCCGGAGCTCTGCCGAGGAACTGTTCCAGTCACCAGACTAAGGGTCCTTCTGCCCGCGCAGGGAACACCAACCAACCAATGGGAACGAGGCTGAGCAGGGGCAGGGAAACCCCGTGTCTGTGCCCTCAGGGCCCCTCTCCCAGGGCTACATGGCAGGGGAGGGACCCCAACACCTCACCTGTTTTATTTTAATAAAAGGAGAATGAAAACCACTGGATAAACATAACAAGAACAGTTTCAAGACAAAACAAGCCACCCTCCTGAGTCTTTAAATGTCCGATCAGATTCTGTGGAACATCTTAGGGCTGACAGAAGGGAGACAGAACTCTGAGCATGCTTTGTGGGGAAACTGAGGCAGGAGAGGGTTTAACTTCTTCCCTCCCCCTTTTCATCCCCCACTCGGCATTGGAAAGGGATTTTTGGGGAAACAATTGGCAAAAGCATGGTTTTGTGAGGGAAACCATGGATGAAAAAACGGATTGGGAATACACTGGGAGTAATAGGACATAGGGTGAAAGGGAAAGGTGGGATTAGGAAAGGGAGACTGTAGGGGGGGTTTACAAGGGAGATATTGTCTAACATGACTACGATTTTTTGCATATATACTGCCTTTCACAGAAACACCATCAGGCCCAGTGACCTGCGATGCTTGTAACCCTTTTCTACCTCGTATAATTCTGAATTCCACTACCTCTCCATCTCCCAAGCTTAGGATGCATTTTTCAGGGTTATTCTTTTTAATAGCAGTTCTATGCACGAATATGTCTTGCTGGTTGCCACACCTTATTATAAAACCATAATTTTGCTTAACATTATACCATTTTACTATCCCTGAGATCTTAGTTACTATGATCTTTTCCTTTTTCCGAGTGGCTGCTGTTTTCTGTCTCGCTGCGTCTTTGCTCTCTCTTTCGGTCGCTCCCGTGTTGGAATTGTCGGGGCTGCTCGTGCCTGCGCGCTCTTCCCAGGGTCGCGTTTGGGGCTGCGCGGGCCGGGCCGGGCCGCGCCGCTCAGTTCTCCGCGCGTCGCCTCCTCTGGTCGCAGTTTCGCTGCCGATGCCGGGCGCTGCACCCACAACTCGGCCAGGCCCCCGAGCGACAACTCCCCGCGCCCTGCTCCAGCGCGCGTTTTGGCTGGGCGCGGCTCTGCCGCCGCCGCCCGCACGCCGCCCCTCTCGGTCGGGCGTTCCCGGGGCTCACTCCACCACGCGCTGCGCGGGGCCGGGCGGGCACCGCCAGGTCCCGCCGCTCCCGCCGCTCCTCGCTCCGCCGCCGACACTGCGGCTCGCGTGGCTCTGCCCGCGAGCGGGAACTGCCTCGCTGCTGCTCGCAGAGCGCTCAGCGCACGTGGCCTGGGCCGCACGGTCCCTGCGCCAGGCTTCCCTTCGCCAAGACACAGCTGACATTGCTCAACAGTCTCGGTAACTAAATAATATTCACGAAAATATTCTTCCATCGGCATATATTTTGACTCCAGTATTAACTGTGTCCAAACGGTTTTCCAAAAGCCCTTGGTAAGAATTAAATCCCAAGAAACATAGAAAAAGTTCTTAAACAACCATGCCAGGAAGTGTTTCAGTTCTTTTTGAGCTTGAATCAAGCTAAAATTTACAAATCGTTGTTCAAGAATCATTTTAAGTTTAAGATAAATGTCCATATGTGGCTCTGAAAGCCAAGAGTCTTCCCACGGTTCCTCCATAGTTTAGATATGGAATAGCAAAGCAAAACCAAGAAGAGGAATCCAAAGTTTCCAGGGTTTACTCACACAAATCAGTCGCTTAGGGATCGGGGATCGTTCTGCTCACAATTCTCCACCATTATGTTGCAGTGGGGATACTGCAACATGCATATACCAAACCAGGTGTCCCATGGAAAGGAAATATATATGGACAGACAGATTCTTGATAGCTGTTTCAGAGATGTTTATTTCTCCAGCCACATGGCCGGAGCTCTGCCGAGGAACTGTTCCAGTCACCAGACCAAGGGTCCTTCTGCCCGCGCAGGGGACACAAACCAACCAATGGGAACGAGGCTGAGCAGGGGCAGGGAAACCCCGTGTCTGTGCCCTCAGGGCCCCTCTCCCAGGGCTACATGGCAGGGGAGGGACCCCAACATAGTACAGTTTACTCCATACTTCTTTATTGCCAGACAAAGGACATTGGAGTGCGTGTAATCTGATCTAATATCTCCATTCCTCTGTAACAGATTAAACTAAATAGCCTCAATCCTACCTATGTCAGTAAGGAAAGAACTGAAGGGTCTTTTTCACAGCTGGTAGTCTGAAGAGCTATAACAAATACTGGATGTCCCTCCACACTGACTATCGTACTATTGTCTCATTATCTTCCTTCATATGTGAACGCCTGTTTGTGATGAGGAGGTTCCACTAGCTGCAGTAGCATATTTTTTTAATTCAAAGAGCTGCATGCTCCTTTGGCTGTGCTTTGATGGAGAGCAGGTGTAAGGCATTATAGATTGGCGTCTTCTGGGTAAATTAAAATTTCCCCCTTGAACCTGGATTTACACATCAGTGTACATTGAAGAAGTGTGTTGAGTAGCATAATCTGATTGGTGAGCCCTTTGTTCATCCCAGGAAGCTAGTATTGGCTCTCAGCTCTTACCAGAAAACCTTGATGCCCACAAATCCATTTTCAAAATCTGTAATGTTGAGATGTGATTTTTGGCAAAACATTTCCCAATTACAGGGTTGTTGGATATCCTAAATCCTTAAAAAAAATTCTGCAAGGAGACTGCCATATAAAAGTAGGTACAACCAGTATTTTTACTGCAGTTTTAAAGCAGTTCTAAATTTTTCTTACTTTATTTAAGGCTCCAAGCTAAAAGAAGATTTATCAGTCTGCAGTAAGCAGCATCCTCGCGTAAGAGCTCAGCAGTAAGCAGGCAGCAAGCTGCATTACTTGAATGAAAAAGTGAAGTGTCATATAAGCTCTACTCCATTGGAAATGGATTAAAACAGAGCCTGTGGCCTTCTCACTAAATCACAAAAGAGACTTACTACTATGAATGCTATTTTTCCCAATTTTTCAAAGGAATATTCTATTCCTACTAAGAATTTTAATGTCTTTCTTTTTCCAGGCAGCTCACCTCTGGATAAAGCAAGTATGTCTCCAAGGGGCAGAAAGACTCAGGAAATGTAAAGAGTTCTTGCTCATGTTCAGTACTCAGGGGGCAAGAAGGCTCTGCTCCCCTTATGAGCAGTGGTGCCTGCTGAGTATTCTTACTTGAAGAGAGAAAGCTAAGGGAGGAATGGCACAATTTGTCCCCTCTCTGTCACCAGCAAGATGAAGCCTCTGAAGCGGGTCTACAGTTCTGCTATTGGTTCTGCTGATGCGGCACTTAGAAGAGGAAGTAACTTTAGGAAACATTTATAAGCCTCTAAATGTGGTCATCAACAGGTGAAATGTAGCAGATTCGACACTTCCCAACTCACCAGCAAGCACCAATGTAGACATCTGAGCATCTGTATTTTAAAAGACAGAAATAGTTTATTGCCTTTTACGAAGTCTAACTGCTCCCAAACACAAAGCCAGAATCTCCCTGTGATGTGTCTTTACTGGTGATTTGAGGGATGCTGCCTAACTTGGCATGGACACGGAGGTGGAAAACATTTCATGTTTTACCAGCAGAAGGGTGAGACAGCACAGAGAAGTATGAAGTCAGCAAACACCTGCAGCCAGATCTGCACTGAATGCCCCATCATGGTACTAATTAAAGCACAAACTAAATCAAAATGCAAAGTTCAGAGAAGATGTGGTCACAGCTTTTTGTGCTCTTCCACAAGAAAGAAACATACTTGACAGTGTTTGTCTTATGTACTCTGTTTAGGGTATTTTACTGTTTAGCTGCAAAACTAGCAGGTAGTGCACAGATTTATTAATTTTCTGCATATGGAATGCACCAGATTTTACTGATCTGGTTGTTTCTGCTCCAGATATCTAGATTTTGATAGGGTTTTTTTAGTCAACAGGATTTTATCTTGAGCTGAACAAAAAAGTGCATAGAACTTGGAACATAATTATTTCTCATAGCTCTTCTTATTTCCAATTTATTATAATTTTTATACTTTTTCAGGGCCAGGATGGTACTGTATCTGTGGCCCAGCAGTCTAAATTTCCAGCTAAGTGAAAAAAAATTATAAATATTCTTTCTGTATGGAAAAAAAATAAGAACAATATTCTCTACTGAAAATCAAACTGCTTTTAAAATCTCAGAGGTGAAACAGACTTTTCCTTCATTCTCATTTTTGTTCTGAGTATAAATTTCATCCTGCAGCTGAGATTTTTTCTTGATAAAAGCTTAATTGAAAAGACTGAATTCCAGAGAAAGTCCAATTTTTGAGGTGAGTCATATTCAAGCTCTAAAAGTAATGACAATGTTTGATTCTAATTTTTATTTTAATCATATGTTTTCTCTGTATTTTGCTAGTGAACCATATCAGCATGTATTGATTTTTATGTAAAAAAGAAAAGTACTGATTCATAGTAAAGGTCAGCTGTGCTGAAACAGATCTCACTGGCATGCACAACTGATAGCTACTGTGACTAGATTTTAGCAGATTTTATAGGGTAAAGAACATTGCAGGGAACATTGATGTAATCTGCTGGGTTTCGTCCATGGTAAATGAGCAAATAGGTAAATGCTAAAAATCAAGACAAATTGGTCATCTACTAGACACCAGAGCTACCTCTTATAGTTATAGAATAAAATATTACAAAATCTATTTTAAAACTCCTAAAAGTGATCAAGAAAAAGCAATGTTAAAACAGTGGTATTTCTTTATGTGCCAAGGACTGCTCTGAGGGACGAGGTGGGGAGCAGAACTCAACTTAAACAAAACATTCTACACCATCTCGCTTGACAATCCTTCCCTAAGCCAGTGACATGTTGTCCGGGTAGAAGCACAGCCAGCTGGGACACACAGTCAGTTGGAAAGCTGTTCTCAGAGGTTTGTTGTCAAAAAGGTGTCTCAAGTGGACTCCCAGGAGAATATGTCCAGAGCTGATTCAATTTGATATTTCCATTAGCCACATGGATGATGGAAGGGAACGTATGCTTATGAAATTTGCTGACAGCTCCAAGGCAGGATGGATGGCAGGTGGTATGTGGGACAGGATCAGAATTCAAAATTATCTTGATGCACTGGAACGGGAGGAGGTTAGAAGGGGGGAGGGAGGGAGAGAGAATGAGGGAGAGGGGGGAGAGAAAGAGGCAATAGAAAAGCTCTACATTTAAAGAAGAGAAAGAATGTTAGTAAGTACAAAATGGATACTAAATGGCTAGCCTTTAGCATAGCAGGGAAGGATGTGGAGCTAGAAGTGGATCAGAAACTGGCTGCATTTCTGCCACAGAAGAGGCAAGTTACATACTGGGAGCAGTTAATGGAAGAAACAACATAAACCTGGAGAAAGAAATCCATTATCATTACTCATGTTTTTATCACAGACAGAACTAAGTACATGTGAATGTTGCCTGAAATTACTCAGTTACTTCTTTCAGGAGCTGAGCCAATCTTTTATACCTGAATTTTCCGTATGGAAATGCACCAATAAAATAATTGCCGTGTTGTCTTTATGCTCAGTCCTGTAGCAGTGATGTTGCTAGCTTTTAAGAATTAGTTGGCTTTCATTTCAGAGTCTGGTTTTCAAGAGTTTATGTAACGTGGAAATATAAAGTAACACCAAGGTTAAATAAGAGCTAGTTATCCTGGCATACTTCTCTTTAATTTTTGAATCTTTCATTGTATCCCACCCCCACACCTGACACTGTCAGTACTTTGCTTTCTTGCAGCTGCATAATTTCTTCACTTATACTTTCTATTTATAAAAAAAGAGAACCAAAAAACCCCAAACCAAAACAAAAAAAACAAGCCCAAAACCAAAACTCTGCAGCAAAACCCCTTTGATATTATGTTTCAACATGCTTTAAAATCAGATGGTAGCTAGCTTAGACATGGGGGAGTACTGCTTAATTCCCTTCAGTACTTGCATCAAGGAGAATGTAGCTCTGCTTTCAATATGAAAATCATTGGTTTGTTATTGTGTTCTTTTCCCAGAAAGAGACATTTTCAAATCTTCTCAGTCTCCCATCAATCTCTGGATGCTGCTTATCTTGGCATTGTCATTCAGAAACTTAAGTCTATTTATACTTGATAGTGACATTCATATTCATTGTGACAGCTGAGGAAAAAATCACTAAACTATATAGCTAAGTCAATTTATTCTCTGTACCCTTAAAAACAGTATAAAGCAACATTTATAAACTTCATGCCTTCTCTTGTCTACATAAATGAGCTCTAGAGACAACTATTAATATAGGGTAGGCAAAGAATCCTTCTTTTCACCATTTTAACTATATACAGAAGAAATTGCATCTCCATCTAATATCCCATGTGTGTCCACATACAGAAGCTGAGAGGTCAGTATGCCTGAGTGAATATGCATATGAGTGATACACATTACCATCCTTTTTGTATGGAAATGTAAAAACTTAGTTAACATATGAAGATCTTATATTTAAATGTCTTTCAGCATGGCACGTGTGCTTGGTATGCATATCTTTGTTCTGTGTTGTTTGCTCTTGAATATTTACCAGTATGCAAAAGTGGTAGCAATTGAGGTACAACTAGATATTATTGACCATTCTATAAGCTGAGAAGAATCAACATCTCTGGTAAGACAGAACACAAATACCTGTATAATTCAGTCTGAACCTTAATAATCTTTTCCCCAAGTTCACAGTACCTTCTTAGCCTTTCCAGCTTTTCAAAACAACCAAAGGTAGAGATGGTATTTAGTGGGTCAAAAAACTTACTCTACTAAAAGGTAGAGAGACTGATAAACAGAAGTCTGAAAAGAAGAACCTTTATAAGAATATTAACCCTCTAGGTAACTCATTTGGCTTCAGGAAGTATCTGGAGACATTCAAATATTAAGTCCTCTTCTAGTAATCTCTAAATATATACTGGTAAGTACTGGCTTCTTAGTACTCGAGCAGAGATATCATACAGTGGGAAAATTGTCACTTTATTCCATAACAGTTCTTCTTAAAATTTCATTTTCTGATTTACAAAGACCTAATCATGCACAGGAGGGCTCACTGTGTACTTCACAAGCACATGGACCAGGCTTCATACGTAAAGAAGCTTTTGTTGTGGCAAGGCTCCACTTGCACTTAAGATTCTTAGAAGAAATGCATGAAAAGTAGATGAGACTGAAAGAAGAATATGCAGTTCCCATGTAGCTCCTGCTTTGCTGCTATTTGTAGCAATACATAATTTTCTATGAAATAGCCTTGTGTTTTGATCTATATGTCCATCATTTTGAACAGAAGGCAGGCCTAACTTCCCTGTCAGTACCCTGTCCAAACAGATTGGGTGACATTCTTTTAGAGACATATATACGTGTACAGATTTTGTGGGACACCGTCATATTCCTGGGCAAATTACAAGAAAGTGTGATTATGATAACTTTGCTGGAGAGCAGCAGCAATTCTTGATTCAAATCTTAACAAAATACTAGCTCTTTCCTTAAATTCTCCTTCACTTGTCTCCTAATATCCATGGCCAAAATTATGCTGGTTTTCATTAATCATTCCTGACTTGTGGCTGTCAGAATTATCTATAAGAGTTTGTTTTCTTGGCAGGTGTCTTTGAATCATGGATCTGGAAAGATGGCTAAGACATGTTTCTCATTCTTTAATGCACATTATGTGAAAGACCTTTTCAATTTTAGGCAACTTGCCATCCAAAAGGAAAGAAATTACCTCATCTGTCAGTTGTATGTGTTTTGTCTCACAGAACGTTTGCCTCAAGCACAGCAGTGGCAGTTGTATTTATAATGTCACCACAAGGATGATTGCACAGCATTTTTTCTGACTTTTCCTGAAGGTCTTGAGAAGGATGGTGCACTATTCCCACTCAATTTAGAGGTGATAAAGATGAGGAAACCTGGTCTACACCATAGTGACTATGCAATGGAAAGTGCCCCATATCTGCCACCATGTATGTTGGTCTTACATATCTAAGCAATGGGTCTTTCTTGACTTGAATTTTTGTACTTGTTGTCCACCAAAAATAATTATCCCTTCAGTCTCTTATGATTATTTTTACTTTTTCTGTCAGTGCCCACTTAAATGGAAACAGTATTCTCCATGAAAAACAAGGAGAGTATAAAGTATATTATTTCATTACTCCACTGTATATTCCTTAGAGGGTCCAAGTGGGCACTGATATAAAGATGAATTCTTCTGGAGCCATCTTCTTGAGCATAAGGTTTCTGATGACCTAGAGATAAGCTGACTCAAAATTTTACAGTTATGGAAATTCCTGTAAATCCACCGATCTTAATGGATTTATATACTTGTACATTAACTGTGACTGTATATGGTGTGCAGAGCTGTTTTTCCCTTATGATTCAGTTTAAAATTCATCGTCTATGTACACTGCAGACAATAGCAAAATTTATTGTCTTTGTCCTTGTTTTCTATACAAGCATTATCCACAGGAGGTTGAACACAGAGAGCTGTACCAGCCTAACACTACACTCAGATTTGCTCATGACTTCTTGAAAAGTCATAGAAATTACAATAGAGAAAAGACCACAGCAAGCAGCGAGAACTTCTGTGTTACAACCTAACCAAAGCCCAGGCAGGAATTCATGCAGGACTCAGGAGTTGAGATTGTTGTCTTAAATGCTCAATTGACAGATTTCCCTTTAAGAGTATATAGAACAAGAATTATGATACTGTGAAAGTCTTGTTACTTCTCTCTGCCACACGGAGTTTCATCCAGGCTACCCATTACAAATAAGTCAAAGCTATTCTCCAGTAAAATTTAGAGGTCTCAATGCAATTGAAAGGATGCTACTTGGAATTAGTTGTTGTCCTATTTGGATTCAGGGCATGGATCATTTTACCAAACTAGGATTTACTGCTTTCTGTGCTATTAATTAGTGATAACATTTAGTATCTGATAGACCAGTTAATATCTGATAGACTTTTGAAAATAAATCATAAAGTTTTATAGCTAGGAAATCTTTACCCAAGATGCTCTCTGAATTATTCAACAAAATTCAATAAAAGCACAAATAAATTACCAAAAATATCACTTGGGAAAACACCCTTTTAAAAACTAAAGAGCAAAATCCATGAACAAGATTATTTAAGAAGCTTGTCTATCTCAATTGTATTTGGGTTTTATTGTGTTTGAGGGAAATGGAAGCTGAGCAATTGCAACAATATCAAGTGAGTCTTCAGAATCCATTTCGCTTTGGTTTACAACTACCTAGGAAAATGCAAAAATATCTAATGGAAGACACTATCTGCAGCTTTTTCAACTTCTCTATGTAGGCAGCACAGACCATCTCAATAGAACAACTTTTTCAACAAAGTTATCTGCAGAGTTATCTGTGATTCACAATAAAGGCCAGCTGTGCTGAAACAGGTCTCACTGGCATGCAAAACTGAGAGTTACTGTGACTAGATTTTAGCAGACTTTATAGGGTAAAGAACATTGCGGGGAACATTGATGTAATCTACTGGGTTTTGTCCATGATAAATGAACAAATGGGTAAATGCTAAAAATCAGGACAAACTGGTCATCTACTAGACACCAGAGATACAGATAATAAAATACTGCAAAATCTAAATGTATATTTAACCATGAAGAAAAACAAAATTTGAACTATTATCCGAGTGCCAGAAGCTTGATTCGAACTCTACCCAAAATGTCTGATGATTCGGCTTTTTTTTCCCATCCTCATTTTTGCTAGACAAGTTAGGACTTCTTATTCATTATTCAGCTATTCAGTCTATGCTGAATGTTGTCACTTGTGGTGTTTTACTTCCCCATCTGCATAGAAGTTTACCTTTTTAAGCATCTCTCAAATCAGAATTGCATTTGCACAAGAGTAATTGAGAAATTATTCCCACCAACAGAGGTTATTTATCACTAACAAGTCCCATAGCCTGAGGGAAAGTGGGAGTCATGCATATTTAACTTACTGATAAAATGAGCCTCTCTATGCAATGAATTGTTTAATAGTCAGAATAAAACCAGATTTGAAGATCACTTATCTTCTAAAGTCAGCTTGTAGGTCCTGAAAAGTGTCAACTGATCTTAGGAAAGTTCTTTTCATGTGTGCCACCTATTTTACATGTAAATATGCCTGCATGCATTTTAAATATTTCACTATCTGCATCCCAAAATGCTAAGTAGCAGTTAGTAAATTTTGAATAAAATTGAAAGCCTACAGAGATGTTTCCCAGCTGTGAACAGGACATGGAGCCTGTACAACTTCACATTTGCTTAAACATTCCTTTTATCTTTTCTCTGATATTAATGCATTGAAGGAGGTGGGAATGAGGAAAATCTATAGACTGGGATTAATTTTTCTACTTGAGGCTGGAGTAGATACTTAAAGAGCTTTGGCAGAAAAAAAGGGCATTCTAATTCTTTCCAGTATTTCCCCCATATCCTATTTACATATTGGAGTCCTGGCTTTGTTCAGGAATAAAGCCTGCCAGTGATAAAACTGACGTAACACCGATGTTATGAAAGGGATTAGGAAATCAACCTGGAAGGCTTCCAGCAGTATCAGATAATCAGGATGCAGCACTTCACACGTGAGATTGCAAAATCCAGTTCAGCAGACAGCATACATACAGCTGCAGTAGGGCAGACACACAGTGCAGAGGCTGCTCCTGTCATGTCTGTGCAGTGCACAAGATTGTTCTTAAAAATGCATTGGGGAGCCTGAGAGTAGCTAAAGCTGCCTGTGCATGTGTGTTCATTTAACTCTCCTAAGCAGAGATTTTGTCCGGCCTTTTCGTCTCCTCAGCTGAGCAGTATGTTGATGTTTGCAGGAAGACCCTGCCAATGAGAAAATTGCACAGCTCATCTGATAGGTACAAGGCCAGTTTTGCAAGCTCAATACCACTGCTACATGAGGTCTCCAGCTTCCTTACTGATATCTCAGTCACATGGTTCTGGGTCTCTATGCCTCCAGACTTCCCTTGCGCTACACATCATGTGCTCATCAGCTGTGTCCTTTGACTCTAGCAGCATTTGTGAAAGGTTGATCATGTAGGATATTGCTTTGGTTGGGATAGAGCTAACATTCTTCATAGTAGCTGGTGGAGCTGTTTTGGATTTGTCTTGAAAATAGTGTTGATAACAGAGGGATGTTTTTGTTATTGCTGAGCAACATTAAAACAGAGTCAAGGCTTTTCTGCTTCTCACCTCATCCCAACAGTTAGGAGGCTGGGGTGCATGAGAATTTGGGAGGGACAGCTGACAACAACTGATTCAAGGGATATCCCATATCATATAGTGTCATGCTCAACATGTAAAGCTGATACCTCCTTGGATACCTCCACCCACAGGGATCTAAAGCACAAGAGGGCCAATGTGTCAGTATTTGACAGGTTGGCACTGTGTTCACACGACTCCAGAACATGTGCTTTTGAATGAGAAGGTGCAATACCCTGTGGCATCCAAGAGGAGACAGGCACTGCTCACACCTCAGCCTTTGTTGCCATATAGACTTCTAGCATGCCCTCCCTCCCACTAGGACTGATGCAGCTGGTCTCTTACACATGGATGTGAGATGAAAGCTGACTATGTGCTTTGAGGCCTGGAGTCCAGCTGAGGTGATGTCATCAAGTCCCCTGATGTCACATGCAGGCATAAGATAGCTTGGAAGCAATAAGTTGTCAAACCAGCTTTGCCTGATATCTAGGCCAAACTGCCTGGGCTTTTGCCTGATATCTCATATTGAAAGGTGTTTCTTGCACCTGATTCTGTCAACTGGATGGTTTCTTACAGTTTCTAGACTAATTCATGTTTCCTTCATTTCAGATTTCCAGTAAAGTTTTACATTTAATTGTAATTATTCAAACTGATGTTAAGATGGCAACCAAAATGCAGTAGATATTCTCACTGGTCAAGACTTATTTGTGAAGAGCCCATGTGAGTCAGGCTCCACTACTCCACTGATTTAGCTAATTAGTGAAAAAGTATCTTACAAAATTATTTTTGTTGCTATTAATTATATCACTGTATTAAGATGCAGCTGATCCATAAGGTAATGCTCAAAATTAATTAATTTCTGTGTTAATTATATGAAAGCTGCTTAACAAAGAGCACTATGAACTCATCATCTCCCTTTTCATTAAAGTTGTCAAGTTAAATTACATCACAAAAACATGATCATTTATAACTCTATGAAATAACTACACCATAAATCCAAATACCTGATAAAATCAAAATGCTGAAGACATTTTATGTTATTATTTCAATAGACTGGAGACACTATCATTATGCTCTTTCAGTCTAATTGTGTGTTTGGGGGAATCATTGTAATTTCTATTCCTTTTGTTTAAACGTAAAGCCCTAAAATCTAATCAGAAGAATGGGAAGTGTTTCATATGAGGAAAGATTAATAGAAATTGGATTATTTAGGTTGGTAAATAGATGGTTGCAATGAAATACCATCACTGTTTATACAAGAGAAGTGCGGGCAGGGAAAGAGAACAATTTAATGTACTAGACAAAGTTGGCAGAAAAACAAGTGTGTGTAGACAGGCTGCTTTTATGGCTAAGAAGGAAATCAGAAGAAATTTTCTAAACTCAAAGCATCAGGGGCTTGAAATAACTTTTCAATCACTGCAATAACTGAAAAGGCCTTGCTTTTAAGGGGGAGCTTCAAGAGTTTGTGGAAAAAATTATCTGAGGATGTTGCTAGTGATGGAAGAAGAGTAGACTTGTGTCCTTGGGGATATTTTTCCAGTCCTATGCATTAGGTTATCATACTAAATCAACCTCAGAGATTGGTGATGACCAGAGGAACAGTGACAGGCCAAGAAACTCAAGTAACCTGAGCAGGCAGCACACCAAATTATCACCAGAAGAGAAGGATCAGGCCATGGTCCCTTGTTTCAAATATATATATATGTATATATGTAAAACCAGGTCAGAGGAAGAAACCATCTACCCAGAATGCTATGCAGACTAAAAGGGACTTTTGTGCAAAAATGCAGGATTCAGTATGGGATCCATTGTAAGTTGAATGACAATATTTGGGAGAGAAACAATTTGGAGATGGTACAAAACTTATTATGTGATCTTTAAGGGCTGGCTCAATGGCAGGGCAAAGAAGGATCAGGATGGACCAGGGAGCATCAGGCAGAGCAAAATGAAGGAGGGGTACACAGGGGGCGTATTAAGTCACCTGCTGCACAGCACACTTGTCTCACTGAATCCTGTGCATGATTTCTGGGGTCAAACCTGTATTCTTATTAAATGCTATTTCTAACTATCCTGTGTGTATGTATGTTTGTTCTGAGACTGTGTGAATTGCTAGTGAACTTCAAGCTGGGTTAGGGGGCAAATAGGACAAAAGCTTGGAGTGCCATCTCCTGGAGAGACTTGGGATCAGAAATACTGGATTCAACTACCTCTAACACCTCATTCCCATATTCCAATTCAGTTACTTCAGTTACTTTTGCTACTATTTTATCTTTACTTATTTTCTCTACCTTAGCAGCATTCTTTAAATTCCTCCTTGTTTTTAGCAAGCTCAACTTTTAAATTCTATAGCATTCATAGACATAATGATGAAGATTTTGATGGCTTTTTGAGTAGTCTTATTTTTCTTCATCCTTTCATTCTACTGTCAGTAGAGTGCACTCTACTTCATGAAATGTTGAGAATACTGGATGATGTTTTGGATGAGAAAGTTAAAACCTCCCTCTTCTGTGACTGGATGCACTTTTCATTTAATTTTATTTATATTACTCTTCTTTATAAACCTCTGAAAGTTGTTAAGGAGTACATTTT
Source organism: Corvus kubaryi (assembly GCF_017639235.1). NCBI lineage: Eukaryota > Metazoa > Chordata > Aves > Passeriformes > Corvidae > Corvus > Corvus kubaryi. Next base: position 17,894,327 of record NW_024581127.1, read on the forward strand.
AGGTAATTTCCTGCTGTTTCTCATTGAAAATGAACACCATCCCAAGTATGTCAATCATCTTGGGTAGCTTCTGGAGAAACTGTTGACAGGCTTCTGGTTATAATCCTCAGCATTACAGATATGCCTAATTGCAGGCACTGGAACTCCAGTACCAAGTCTGTCCTTTCACTGAAGATTCACACATGAAACTTTCATCTATTGATGTCAACATAATCACAGGTGTTCTACTTCCAGCAATTCTATTCTGGGTTTATCTCGAAATCATGTAGTTTTATGTTTATAGAAGACTGACTGTTCGAAATGTTCAAATAAGTGCTAATGGTGCAAATCCTTGTTTCAGCAATACAGTTTGCTTTCTAACTTCTCTAATAAAGTCTTAATCATTGTGGGAAGCATTGAACTGATATAGTTTTTAATATTACGTCTGCTTATCTTTGCCTTCCAGAAGGAAACTCAGGCATAGTGTCTCAGCTTGAGTAAATCACCTCAACTGACTAATTTGAGTTAGCCAGTTGATTTCAGTCAGTGGAGTAGTCAGTAGCCAGTAGTGATCTGGGCTTCAACACCATGCACACAGAGCTATCTATTGAAAGAAGTTCTATTTTTATCTGATATTTGAAGTCACGTTTCTCTTGCTTCCTTTGCCATATCTCACAACCACTCCAGTTAGGGAACAATCTTCCTTACAGGAGTCAGTGTTCCTCTCCTACAATTTTGTGTCTCCTACCTCCACCAGAAATAGCCATTCTTTTTATTTTATTCTCACAAGCTGTCATTTTTATTGAATAACACGACCTTCGATATCCACAATAAATACAAACCTGTGTTTCGAACGTAGGAAAAATCCCACATTTAATGAAGACTGGTAAAAGAGTCACTCTTCTGACAGCCTTTGGCCAGCTTGCAGCTGCCAGTTAGAATTTACTCCCACTGAGAATAATGATAGAAGTCTTCTTTAAGCCTGACTTGGAAAATAAAAAATCAGGTTCTTCTTTTTCACAATACACTAGTAAATCTTTACTTTTGAGGGCTTTGGGGCTTCCTTTTTGCATTAGGAACTCAGATTTTTGTCACTGAGTCTACCGTATTTGAAAGCCTATTAATTTTGAAGGAAAAACATAGAAAATTATAGGCACAGTTATCATGCACTAGCAGAAGTAGTAGCCCTCTTTTAATACCTGGAAAATAAAGAAAAGCAAGTTGTCCAGGAGGTGCATACAGAACACCAGAATCTGGGCTTTAAATAAGCTTCTGTCTCATCCTTGACAATGCAAGTAGCTCCTTTAGGCTCAGGTTTGTTATTTTAGGTGATATTTAACTGTTTCAATCAGTCGTAGTCACAGAGAAAATCCTGTCACTCTCTCTTAGTGCATTCTTTCCAGACTGGTCTTTATTCCAGACACTACAATTGCTATTTATTAGTTCAAACACACTTAAAAATTTTATGCTTTCTCATAAAATGTCATTATTTGCCTATTTAAGTGATCATCTTGTGCATCTCATTAATCTTTTAATGCATTCAATATATAATAGCAAAGCTGCCCGTCTGTCATCCTCCATACAGCACACTTTTAGCATTTCTTCTGTTTGTAGAAACTTATTTCCTTAACAAACATAAAACCTGTAAACTCATTGTATGGTCTTTACCATGATTTTAAGTCTCATGATTGTTTTTCTCAAATCTTGAGAATGCATATTTACATTCTAATCTTGAAAATCAGTATTCTCAAAAAGAACTATATTAAAGGCACCTCTTAAAAGAGAAGAACAGTAATAGAGTTGATCTAATTAGTACCTCGTCCTTCTTTGCGTAGTGTTTAGAAATACAGTTGGGAGAGACACAGAGAAAGACAAATGAGACAACAACATTACGAAGGACACTGAAAATAAATGAACCAAGTTTGTTCTGACAAGGTAAAGTCTGATGCATAAACTTCAGAGTGATTTACCTTAGAAGGCTGACTGGTTACCATACAGAGTCATGGTATGTGGGGCCATACATCTGGACATAAAATTTGTCTAAATAGTCTAAGATGTACTTAGGATATACATCCTACTCTTTGGGGATTTTCCCTACACGTGTTTGTACCTCATGTAACAGGATAGCTACCTTGCATGTGGTGCAGGTAAGAGCTGGAGAAGAAATCAGTGCTGGGAAGCAGCCTGCCTCACCCAGTCTGCAGTAACCACACAAGGTCTGCTGCTGTGAGGTACTGCTAACACTAAAAACTGGTGTGTAGACAGCACCTCTAGAGGAGGCAGTCCCTCAGATGGAAAGCATTGGGCATAGGAAGAAGGCTGTGCACGAAGAGCAGGGCAGGCTGTGTGGGTTGGATACCCTCTGTCAGGTAACAGGGCAAGCCCAGACTGCAGCAAGGACAGCAGACAGTCTGGTCAGAGTGTCCCTGCACTGCTCACTTCACAGTCCAACAGAGGATGCCCAAAAATAGCCTCTCCACTGGAAGAAAAAATAAAAAATGCCTATGGATTATTGGAGGATTATGTTGAATAAATAATATTCTTCCAATTTTAAGGCAATTTAGTGGTGTCATGGGTTAGCAAGCATAGTCCTGGAAGTGATTTTCTTGCAAAGAGGTTCTGACAGCTTCCTCTATGACCTAACAGAACCTATCAACTGGCTAGTTTGACTATTGGCAACTTTTTAAGCCCCTTAGAATTTTGACCGCCTCTGTGGTCCACATTTAAGAATGGACAAACCCTGGGAAGTGCTCTCTCTTGCTTCCAGCCGGGGGACGGGTAAGTGGGCTGGGCCCGTACAGGGCCTAGTGGGGCCTGCCAGGCCGTGCCGGGACCTGCTCGGGCCGGGCCTGGGCCAGGACACAGCCATCCCGGAGCCATGCAGCCCTGTTCCACCTGCGGCCCCCCAGATCCCTGCTACCTGCAGATGGCGCGGCCCGACCCCCCTCCCTCTCCAGTGCGGCTGGAGATTCAGCTGAAGCTGCCCTGCTGCCCGGCAAAGATCCTGTGACCAACAGCGATAAGTGAATTCCAGCTGCAAGGCCTGGCTGAGATTAACCCTTTTAGTGCTGTAAGTGCTGCAGACATTAAGTAAAGAAAGAAGAGCTGAAATCCTGAGGGAGGAGAAAGAGGAGATGCTTAAAGCTGAACTTCTCTTGCAAAGCTATGGTGGTGATAGACTATGATATATCAGAATACCCGTTGTAATTTCATGAAAGCATGGGGGGTGGAGCGTTCAAACACTTTTTTGTAAGCAAAAGCACCTGTGCTGGAATAAGCAAATGCTGAAGCAGCTGTAATTTGATGAGAAGTTAGAACAGGGAGAGATGGAAGCGATGAGGGCTCTTGCTCCAATCAGAAGCGGAAGACCTCTGTTCCTAGAGATACTGAGATACTCCCAGAGATAGTCCTAGAGATGAAGATGATAAGGAGACCCTTGTCTCCCAGGAAAATGGGAGGGCCTCTATTCTTAGAGATGAAGATGCTCCCAGAGATGGGTGAAGAGAACTTTTGTTTTTGAACAGCTCAACCTTAAAATGGTACCCCAGTAGCTCAAGATTGGACCCTCGAAAGCAGTTGTGGGAAAAGCTGCAAGTCAGGGGAAGGGACTCTCACATGATGTGAGCCGAGAACCAACCCGGGCGGCTGTCTTGTGATACTGAAGCCATGAGAGAACCTCTTGTGGAGATGTCTCCATAGCATGAGCAAGAGAGACTCCTCTCCCTAAGTGAACTGAACAAGGTTATTATGGAAGTGGTAAACAGACTGAACATCTCAAGGGTTGTCTTTTTACAGTGGGAGGAGGGGGAAAGGTGGGGGGCAGAGAAGTGTTTGGAAGTTGTGGTATGATTTTTTTTTTTCTTTTTTCCCTTCTTTTAGGTTTGTTAATAAACTTCTTTATATTCTTTCAAGTTTTGTGCCTGCTTTGCTTTTTCCTAATTCTTATCTCACAGAGGGTAAATAGTATTGAGTATTTTGGACCAAACCACTACAAGTAGCTACTTAACTTTCTTAAAAAAGAATATCACTGATCTTTCCCTTTAGGTATATGAGCTCCCTGACCATGTCTGGACTTCCTAAAATTTAATTGCACTAGGGACCTTGTTATTATATTACATTTCAGCACTGGTGACTGAAGAATGTGATTTTTCAAGGTATGTGATCTGTGAAAACAATATCTTCATCTCTTGGAAGGAAAGATTATAGAGTAGTTTAATCACCACCTCCAAAGAACCAATTTGAAATTGTTTTGCTTTTTCCAAAAGTCTGTAGCTTTTTTGAGTTTTTACTCTACAAACTAATGTAGATTATGTCAAGCTAATTTTATGTTGGCATGTTCAATAGCATGCACCTTTTAATATATATTCATTAAAGATACTAAAACATTGAGAATTTCCATCTTATAAATGTAGATGAAATGGTTTCATCCTGAGTACTGAATATATTTCTTCTAAAAATGTAGGGAAACAGACTGCACTTAAAATATGCTTTGGCTCTGCACAGACAAAATGAGGAAGTAGCAGGGGAGAGATTTCTCTCTATTGCAAACTTTTTCCATTAATTATTTGCATGAATATAAATTAGTATTCTGAATGTCATTAAAATAAAATACCTGCAATAGCATTCAGTTCTTGTTCTTGGCATTCCCCTCATGCACTCTTGCTAAAGCACAGGAGAGAAAAAGGACTAGCATTTAGAGGAGATAGATAAGATTGCTGAAGAATTATCCTTAGATCAAGACTGGAAGCAAAAGAACATAATTATTTAAGGGGGGGGGGTGTGTGTGTGTGTCTGTGTGTGTGTGTGACTCTGAAAGCTTCTTGAAAATTACCAAAATTTTGGGTTCACACAAAACCTTGCAACAATATTTCTTGACAAACAGTTGCTTTCATTCATTCATTCCTCATTTGCAAATGAACAAGACTCTTTATTCCAGCAAATCCAGCATGTACCACTGTTTTCATTCCTTCAGGCTGCTCCCCTCATTTTCCCTGAGTAGACATTACATTCATAAACCCCATATTTATTCAGTTAACATTAGGCAAAGCCTAAGATTGTTGATAATTCTTGCAGTGTTTACTGTCTGATTTCCTGCTCCATTGCACATGAGAAGCAACACCAACTTTTAAGTTGATGAGCCAGCACAGATGATGGGGTCTATTTGGTATTAAAGTGTTATTTAAAATACATCCCTAGAGCAAATACTACAAGTAATGTGATTTTTTTTTCTTGTGCTGTGATTGCTTATTTGTGACCAATGCTGAATATAAAAACTTATACAGAGATTAATTTCTCTATTTTTTCTGCCATCAACTTTTTTTGGAATATTACTAAATTTGCCCATCTAAAACTTAAATTGTAGGATCGATTCACATAAAAGTCAAAAAATAATTTGCTATTAAAATCTGTGCAATTACAAAAGAGTTCAGGCATTAAACTCTAATTGTGCACAATTTTGTTCTAAACTTAGTAGATTCCAGCAAAGTCTATAAGATGTTCTGACACATTTTTATTTCATTTCCATGCCTATACTTTTGAACAAAAGAAACTAATATAATTTGCTACCCTTAATTTCTGCTTTAATGTTTGTTTTGAGAAATATATCCTGCCATGAGATAATTTGATATATTTTTAAATAACAGAATTAAGGAAAAAGATTCTAAGTAATGTTGTTCAGTGTGTAAACCCCAAACTTGATTAAAGAAGAGACAGAAGAGCCCATTCAATGCCTTCCATCTGTCACCCATTTTGCACCTGCCATTGGCAGACTCAGGAGTATTGCTGAAAGGGGCTCTGTCATATTTCAAACAGCAGGAATCTTCTGGCATTTGGCCATGGACTCACCTCTGTAATGACTGAAAATCCACATGTGGTCATACTGCCAAGATGCCTCTGCCCATCCCTTTCACTCCAGAGGAGGGGGAAGATTGAGAAACCTTTTTGCATCTTCTAGCTAACAGCTGCTGAATGGAAGATACCAAACTGCTATTCAGTATTGTACAAATATCCAGAAGAAAAACCCTGGTGATGCTAGAGAGTGGAAAATGAGTTGAGCTGAGAAAAATACTAGAAAATCTACTATATTTTTCCAAAATAGAAAATGCCATGCAGAGTGTCTTTTTTGTTAAACACAGTCTTGCTGCTTGTATAAGAACATCCACAAGGATTTTACTTTGGGCAGAAAGAAGCTCACTTGCTGAACTGATCTTCGACATCACATTCCTCTGATAAGAAATCTTGGCACTTCTACAGAACTGGCAAAGTATAAGTTTTATCAAATACTGAAAAATCCTTGACTTAGACTGAAATCTCATGTTCTTCCCTTTGCATTTGAGAACTCTGTACAATTTTCTTCATAAGAAATATATTCCAAGTCAGGAAATTTTAAAGCAATTATAACAATTATGTTCATCACCAGACTCTGCCTGACAAATGAGTATGACTGCAGTGACCTCCTCAGTTTCTCCCAGCTGCTATCTTTCTCACCACCAGTGGCATTAATCAAAGATGTGACGCATGTATCTCTGTACAAAAGTGGAAATGAGTCAGCCACTACGGATCTATGTGACTCCTTGCAGGTGCTCAGGCACCACTGAGTCGTGACTTGAGCAACCAACTGCTTCAAAGCTGCATATTACTGGAAGCATTCTTTCACAGAAAAAAACCAGCAGGAACCTTGTTCCTTGTTTAGTCCTATTACATCACACAATGTGTTGGGTGCCACATATCTATGCTGCACATAGATACTCCAAGCATGGAAAAACGAATATGTGACTTTCCCCTCCCTTCTCCTATTTCCAGCTGAGAGAATCATATATGTAAATTTTATATGTCTCTGATCATGAGCATTTCAAGCTTTCATTGACTCTTGACTCTCACTGTGGTTTCTATCTTTCAGCATTTTCAATAAAAGCAGATATGTTGATAATTAAGAAATTGAACAATTGGTCTTTATGGTTACAGCAAATAAAGGCCTTAATTAATTCACTAGTCACTAATTATTAATTCACTGGTCAGAAATTGTAATGTAAAAAATGTTATTAAAGGCTGAAATGTTATTCTCAGCCAGCTGACTTTCTCAATCTAACAGTTAAGCTTCCAGTCCAAGGTGGGCATTCAGGATCCCTCTAGAGTCGAAGGTGAGACATCCTACAGAAATTCTGTGGTGAGTCAGTCACTAATTCCACCTATTTTAAAATTAAAATAAATGCCCTTGGATTTGATTCTCTCTGTTGATTAGCTTTATCAATTAACAATTCAATTTTTGGAAGCTAAAATTAGTTGCCATGAATCCTAACTTAAAAATTATGGAATGCTCAGTCAATGGTATTTAAAAAAGGGGCTTGCCTTGGTTCAGTTACTCCTGCTAAGACATCCCCATTAAATATTTAGTCCCATTGCTTTAATATAAAACAGCCTTAGACAGATAGCAAAACCATAGATTGAAAAAGCCTGCTGGAAAAAATTGTACTCAATGAGCAGACATTTCCCAGTTGAGAGTAGCCCTGCATTAAACATCAAATATGTATTTCTGCTCTGGAAAAAAGAGTAGTAGTATTCTCTTCACATGTTTCAATGATCTATCTGGTGGCAAAGATAGTAAATGTTTAATTTATTGTTACTTTAGATTGACAGGAAGCACAGCTCTTCAAGGCTCACTGAGGATATATGATGTCCAGTTTATCCTTTCACTGAAGTGACTGAAAATGCTGGTCTTTCTTCTCAATGAATTTCTTTGCAAATAGATTTCTTCAAATCTGTATGTGTTTTTAGTCATCTTTCTCTGATTTTATTGCCTGAGCCTACACTACCCAAACCCAAATCTGTATGATGACATGGGAAACAAGAGTAAAGATTGCTTGTGCTTGCCTTAACTATTGCCAATGCAATAACAATAACATGTTAATTAAGAGTCTGTTCACCCATAGTATTTGTTTCAGTGCTTTGCCAATGCTGCAGTAAATATTGCTACTGGAACTAATGCAAAACTAATCAGTTGTTTTTTACCTTGATGGTAAAACTGTGCTTTAAAAAACTTAATTGTGTCTCTAAAATTACTGACTAGTCAGTAGAACCTGATTCTCTAGAAAGTAACAGAAACATTCTCTTCTAACCATAGACCAAAGTCATGCAAGGATATGTAGGTTTTTTTAAGAAAGGGCAAAGCAAAAAGAACAAATGAAACACAGGGTAGGATAAAGAGGGTGTGCTGAGGAATTTTGATCAGTTTAGAGAGTTCAAGTCTCCTAGACTATCTTAACTAAGACACAATCTTGGCATACAATGAATAAATTAATTTAGGCTGAAAATTTAAGGAAGACTCATTAACCACTTATACTCTTGAACAAGACTTTCCATAGAAATAGTAATTGGGAGGCAATTCATTCATTTTAATTTTGAGCTAGTTAAGTTTATGGAAAGTTATCTATGAGACAGCTGTTTGAAATAGCAGGGGACTTGATCTAACGACTCTGCTAACCTGGGCTCCTCATACTTATCTTTTGAAAACATCAGATTTTTCTTACTTCCATGTGTTCCTAGGTATTCTGTGTTTCAAAAAAGATCGATAAAGAATGGCTACCTTGTTCTGTGCAGTGAAATCTTTTATTTCATGGCATGAAATTCCACAGACTTAAGACCCCAACTAAGACAACCCGCTGTTAATAAAAGATACTCTGTATATAACACTTCCTTCTCATGAATGCATAGCAGCCAGGCTGTTTTCCCCACTCTTGGTTTTATCTATTGTATTTTTTTGTTCATTTTCATTTCTGCCAAATGTTTTAATTCAAAAACTAGAATTTACTTATTTATTTTATATTTCTGGGAGTTATCAAGTTTATCTTTTTCTCCCTTTCTCACAAAAAACCTACAAGAGCTTTAGGGATTCTCTTATCTTTCAGGAACATGAGCATGTCCCTACTTCCCAGCATGACCATATTTCTCATTCTTATGTCTGGTTTTCCACTGTTCAGTGGGATACTAGTTGTATATGAATACCATTCCTTAATTTTAACTAGAATAATATTCATAAGATATTGGAAAAATCTATCTCATGGTAAACTCAAAAAAAGATACATAGGCTCACAAGCTTTAGATATAACATAATTCAGGTTTGTTGCTCAATAGCAGATGCAATCTGAGCAGCCACATCTATATGAAAATACCTTCATCTCATGTAAGTCACATCCTATACTATTAACAATTTATCTTTCTATTCTGTTGGGGTTTTTTTCCTCAGAAGAAAGAGCTATTTTTCAAGAGACAACTTAACAAGAAACTTACCTGAGGTATTTGCAGTCATTTTCCTGCATGGCATGGTTTCTGGAATAGTTTACACTAATAAACTGATATGTACAATAACCCTTGTTCAATCATAAAGCAGCTTTGGTTGGGATTTTTTTCTTCTTTATAGGACAGTACAGTTTGATTCACTAGGGTTTTTTGGAACTCTACTTCCAGCTGCTGCTGTAGATGCATTGCTTGGGCTAGGACAAATCACTGTCATTCCACTTCCCTTTTCACTCACATTAAAAATGTGGGCCCCACTGGGTGCCTTAAATCACTGAAGAGTACAGCTGAGGCATGGGTCCAGGCCAGTGATGAGGTTTGTAGCTAACCAAAGTGAAATGGTAAACAAAACACAACTTGTTCTCTTCCTATCCCTAGTCTCTGTCAGATAATTACAGTAGTCCTGGAGGTGATGACTGAAAGCCCTGGAGATGCAAAGGAACTTTTTCTTTTTTTGGAAAGGGTAAAGTATATGCACTGTTTTATATACAATTCCTCATACTGTGCTCCTTAAATTAAAAACATAGCATATACTGCTCTTTTACCTAAATAACTATGTTCTGAAGATGTTAATCTACTCTAGAAAAATAGGTTCAGGTTTTTTTAGAAATAGAGTTTTACAATTAGATTTATATAATTAGACTACAGAAAACATAATCCAGAGGAATGGTGATATGTATTTTACCATCAAAGATTTGCAGATCTTTCCCATTGACCTTCTCTTTAATTACTTTGTCCTTTGGTAATAAAGTTAGCTGGAACTTTTCATTGCACGATATTTGTACAAGATTAAAAATATCCCCAGGAACTTACACACTGTCAAGAGTAAATTAATACTCTCATGCTCTTGATGGAACTAGAAACTTGGCAACTGAGTCAGACATTAGCCTGTAATATTCTGACTTTCAGTAAAAGCCTTTAAACGGAATTAGTATGTTTCAAGAGTGCTTCAGAGGATCTTATTTCTAAACTTCAATGAAACACAAAGAAATGTAGGTGATGTATGGTATATATGGTATAATATATGGTATAATACATGCTATGTATTTTTGCATAGTTGCATCTCTGGCTTTGTCTGGCCAGAAAACATACAACATAGACACACACAAACAACACAACCCCCATTCCCACCCCCACTCTGCATATGTGAAAGGTATATATAGTAATGAGAAAACATAGAATGTTAAAATAAAATAAAATACGTTAATATGAGCAGAAATTAAGAGGGATTTCAATTTAATTTCCTTGCAGTACCTTTAACACTGTGTATTAGAATCCAGGACTATGTTACCTCAGTTCCCAGTAAAGTAGTCTGTCAGCTAGTACTGCCTTACTTTCTTGGGATCTAAATCTTTCAGGCATTACTCTCATACACATTTCTCATCCAAAACTTCCCAGTGATCCAATTGTAGGTGGAGCAGTTGCAAGGTCCTGTGTGAATAGTTGTAGTGAGGAATGGAGATGATCAACAGCAACAAATGAGACGTATCTTTAGCATAGTATCCTCAAGAAAAGAGAATTTCTCTGTGGGAAATGAGAGAGGTTGGGATGCTGACAGTGCGAAGTGAAGAGGTTTAGTGTACTCATTGCAGGAGCTCACCCTATTCACCAACTTGAGGACAGTGAGCAAAAGCATTTGGACACCTTCTCTCACCAAGCAGTTTGGATTCATAAGATCAAGCAAAGTCACCCCAAAGAAGAGCACTGAGCTACCCAGGGAAAGAGAGATAATTTCATTCCCAGTTGTCAGCTAGGGTCTCTTACTTTCTACTCATCAGTTTCCAGAACTCACTAAAACATGATGAGAGAATATGATGGGGTTGAAGGGTGGAAGTGTGGGTTCAGCTCTCAAATTGAGAAAATCTTCATCTTCAGAACTTAACTTTGGCTGTCAGTGTCACATCTCTAAAGAAAAGACTGCTTTTTATTTATTCTGCAGTGTTCCTTTTTCATGTGTCGTACAAGCTATTGGAGATGAAAAAAACCATTTTGTTTTGGTAAGTCCTTGGACTAAGGCCTTAGAAACATGGATTCCATTTGTGCTTTTTTTTTTTTTTTTTTGTGGTGGTGGGCATGCCCAGATCACAATGCACAAATGAGGGGGCTGTACCTAGTTTTATCTGTGATTTTTCTGTCATTTCTGCACTTCTTAGTATTTAACTGTGAACGTCAGTATCATGTAAACGTGTTGTATATAACACTGTTCATAGTTTCAAGGAGATATATGGAGTGATTTTTCCTTGGCATTTTTTTTGTGTCCAATTTTTTGTCACTAATTCGTGAGATTTAAATTTTGCATCTAATAGCAAATGAGGAAATGTAAAAAATTGCTTAATAATCTTGCTCATTTTCTAGGATGATAAGCAATATCAAATTCTAAGAAATAGCTATAATATTAAATACTACACAAGCTTGGGAAATATAGTTCATGTTGCGAATATTGCTGTTTTCATTAAATAAGACTCGTAGCTGCTTTTTTGTAAAAAATCTGCAGTGAGTGACCTGACATTGCACTAATGTAATGATTTATGATGAGGTTTGCTTAAGATATTGAAGTTTAATACTCTTTAGAAATATTTAACAATAGATAAAAGGTGGTTGATATTATTGTTTAATTTTTAAAAGCACAGGAAGACAGAAGGACAATATTGCGTTTAGCACATCAGCCTGCAACACAGGAGACTGGAGCTGAACTCTGGTGTTAGTTACTGTCTCTGTATTGGATTCTTCATCTGAAACAGCATGGCTGACAGTACTGCCTTTCCCCAGCCCTGCTCTTCTTACACCCACTTTAATTGTAAGCTCTCAAGAATGGAAATAGTTTCTTGCTATGTGTGTGAAAATTATATGTTTTGGAATACAGCTCTAATCTTGACTAGTCCTATTAACACTAGTATGTCACAAGAAACATAATAGTCTTGCTATTATTTGTCTGAGTTTAGTATTTACAGTGTTAACAGTGATTGTGTCTACTGCCCTACTACCTGCAACGCCCTGGTCCTTCCTCTGAGGTCTTCCTATAGGTCTTGGCAGGAACTTTTTCCATTTGCCAGGTCTCATGGACTGACCCAGAATTTAAGCTGCAATGAGAGGATGCAGGGCCAGCACTGCCTATACTGCCTTGGGTACCACGGCAGTATAACTTGTAACAATTTCACTCAGGTTAATTTTCACTTTTTTTTGTGTCTTTTCTTTTGGTACTTGAATTGGCTACTCTGTATCTGTTGCAGGCTCTGAAAAATCAGATTTCTTCTGAACTCAGTCCCTGAAAAGTCAGGGACTATTGCAAGAAGTATTTCTGAACCAAGACGGGAATAAAAGTCAGAGAAGAACGGTAGGGTTTAGAGTTCAGAAGTGGTTCCACAAGGACAACTGAAGAAAACTTTTGTTACCTGAAAATAGCTGTAGGGTTGGTAAAATATTACAAATCAGAGGGTTTGACCTTAGTGCAGGGAACGTTTTATATGCAGTTTTAAGGAACAAGAACTTTCCAAGAAATGTGTTCTGACTGAAGGCACACAGTCTCCTGTGGGTTGATACCACATTAGCTTGTGGAACGTAGCACATCTCAGCTGAGATAATAGCACTTACATTTTCAGAATATTTCTCACATAGGGAATGAGTCAAAGGTCCTTTAAGTCAATGGCATTTTCCCTTTTTAAAAGTATGCATTGTTAAATCAGTAGAACTGAAATCATAGGCAGACCTAAGTGAAATAGTAAATGTAGATCGACATTAAATCTATGGTTCCTACCCTTGGTAAATCGCAAAGTCCTTAATTCCAACTTCATATTGCTTCTTTCTGAATAATAATATTCTAAGCAATTTATTTATAAATTTCAACACTGGAACCTCTTGATATGAAACACAAGCTTCTATTGGGTGAACTGATAAATCAGAATTGCCACAGACAAATGCAACCTGTGAAATTACCCAAGTTACTAGAGAGAGACATTTGCTGTATGTGGATCAAGGGTGTGTTTGCAATGAGAAAAGCAGGCAAAAAGAGGTATTTAACTACCCAGAGGAACCTTTCCCTTCCCTCTTAACCAGGCAAAAAGAGGTATTTAACTACCCAGAGGAACCTTTCCCTTCCCTCTTAACCAGGTCGTGGCTGCTGTGGGTCACATGAAGGAGGTCTATATTAGTTACTTGATGTACTTCAAGGGTTCCTTTGGTGCACAAATTTGTTCTACATCTGTACTAAAGGAACCACAAGGTACACTCTGAGGTGCAGCACTGATGTGCTCAAAACAGGTTCCTTTCTCATGGGTTCAAGGCCAAAGTTGCACCCTGAGGAGGAATGTTCAAGCAGGAGTGTTCAAGTGGATCTTCAGGTAGTAGAAAAGAAGTTTCTGTCTCTTCTTCTATCCTGAAGAAGAACATCAATAAGATGTTCTTCTTCAGGATAGCCATGCACATTTCATTTATTTCCTTAGTTTGAGCTTTCTCTCTATGTCTGATTGTAAGAGAAAACACTAACTTTGGTTCAAAGCATAGATAATACGTTTAAGGGCTACAGAATAATTTATACTAGCTGCAGAAGACTGGACTGAAAGTAATATAAAAAAATCAATATTGGTAAAAAAATAGAACTTCAAAGGATATGTGAAAACTCTGTAACAAGTACTCTGCTTTTGGAGAGTTCACAATGTAAGTAGCAAGACCTTTTCTCTGCATGAACCTGGGATCTTAAATAAAAACCTAACTAAAAGTACTATTAAAAACCTAACTGAAGCTGCTGGTAAAAATAACTGGTTTCAGAATTTTTTTCCTCTCAAAAGAGTGATTGTTTATGAAGAAAGTAAGGAATATTTTAAAGTGAAGGAAGGTTTTGATTTTAATAATTAAATTTATCTTCTTCCACATTTCATGAGCAAACCCACAGATATTTTTGTGAATTTCATGGATCATGACTTTCATGTTGTGGAAAAAAAATCATGCCAATACTCTTCCATATCTTGTATAGCTCTAGGTATAAGCAACTACAGTTCCTTACAAATTTATCATGTGTAAGACTTCCTGTGGATTATATTGAAACTCTTGGAAGTGGCAGCAAAAAGAACCCCTGTGGCAGGAATACACGAACAAGACTTCCTACCATGATGATGTGTCACTATGTTATGACATTTCACTCTGATGGCAAGAAAAGTGTGAATTCTCACTGTTGTTACACTGACCTGAATATTTCCTTACTTCGGAATTGCAGGAAATTAATTTGCACACATACTCTGTTTCTATACTATATTACTTAAGCTATTGGAGAATGGACACTCTCTCAAGACAACAGACATAAATTTGTTGCAGAAGCTTCATTTTCTTAAGTAATTTTCATGGTCTTTCTTAGCAGTTCACATTTCGGTAAGAGCAGAGCTCCAGAAAAGCAAAGGAGTGAATGCAGCTGGAGTCACGGTAATCATTTCTCCCAATTTTGAGAGCTACTGAAGGAGCAGTGAAACTAAAACCTCTACTCTTGTTGTCTTGCTGAGGGAGGACTAGCTGAAATACCTGTCAAGCACTCAGCCTTCACAATCCCCAAATCACTAAGTTTTAAAGACGAGCTGTTTTGGTACTTGTTATGGGAAATGTCCAACCTTGTTCTTGGAGAATTAGTAACTCTGTCTTACAAATCCTATTTTTAAGTATTGCTGCCTTGAAATTAAAAATCTTAGAACAAAGCAATCTAACAAACCATAAAACCACTCGTGCAATTAGGCATCTATCAGCTGAGATGGATGATTCAAAGAGCTTTGTCAGAGCCTATGAAATCAGACACCTGAAAGAGAGCATTAATCACAGCAATCAGAACCAGAGCAGTGGCAATGATCTGCAAGCAATGGAACCCTCTTCTCAATGAAACCTCTGGCTGCAGCTGGCCAGTAACAGTACAACAACAAAACCCCTGCACAAAAAGACTAAAGGCAGATGTAAAAGTGACACCACCAGCAAAAGAACTTTAAGAGAGATTTATGTATCTCATCATGGAGCAGCAGTAAACTGAAGTCGAGAGGCCTTTTCACTTTGTTCTTTAGATATTGCTACAGAGAATAGCTGAAGGAAAGCAAACCTTAAAATCAGAACTGAAAGCCAGAATTGTTTAATCCAGACATTGACTCTTACACCACTTGAACAATTTCTTTAAATAAAAAATGTTAAATTTAATTCAGCTAAATTGTGAGAACAACTGCTAAAAATATACTGATAAATGCACTGTTCTATGTGTTTAGTTTTCAGTAATATTACTCCTTATTATAATATTCCTATGGAACTCTTTTTGTGCCATTATTTTTGTGCCACCATAACAATGTTTTCCAAAAAAACAAATAGAAATATTCACTGGGTAGGAAAACATGTACCAGGAGAATTTTTGTTCAACTCTGTGGACTCCAATTCACACGGAGACAATCCAGACATATGTATCTAACACCGCAGGATATGTACTTTACATTACAAGTAATGCTTTGCCAAGCATCCAAAACCACAAGAAAGACTTTAATGAAGGACAGTAACAATTTGCCTCTAGGATATCTCTAATTTGAGTATAACTTGGATTGTCTTGTGGGAATTCTGCTTGTTTGGATAAAATCTGAATTTGTTTTGCCTGCATAAAGATATTGCTTAAAGAAAAACTGCTGCATTACATAATATCAAACAGCTTAATGACTACATCTAATTATATTAAAGACTAAACTACTGGGAGCAATGAAAACATTTCAAATTTGATTATAAACATGAAAGCAAATGGGAAGCAGCAAGTTTAACATAGACTGTGCTATAAATGCCCTTGAAATATCTATGTCCTTGCCATCCTTCCCAATACCAAGCTATGTTTTGTAGGTCATACTGTAAACCATACTTGGAGAAAAGCTCCCTGGGTGAAGTTACTAGAATTGCCTCTAGCAATTGTTACTGCCTTTAACAGCAGCATTGCCCATTTCTGGGAAAAAAAAAAAAAAAGAAGAAAGAATAACTGTGCAATTTGACTTTCTTTTCTTCCAAGCACAGGAAGGAAATGTTGACTCAGTTTCCCAAGATCCATCTTGAAATGTTCAGCTCTTCACAAGGGAGATTAGAAAATTAGTCTTTACAAAATGAAATCTGAATTTTAAAGATTCAACACTTCAGATATGAAGATTAAACCAAACTATCAAGTGGATTGAATTTTTCAGCAGACTAAGCATTGCACTTGCATGGTGGGAGATGCAGCCATCTTCAATTCAGTAGCTGTAGCTGTGTGGGCAGAAATACCTCAGGACATAATAGAGAATGAAAGCCTGAAGGCTTGCAGTGCCTGACAGTTTAGAAGAGCCTTAATTCAAAGAGAAGTATAACTTAAAAAAAAAGAAAGCCAAAAAGTATTTCTTTTCTTATTCTTTTTTATCTTCAATTCTCTTTTCTTAGAATTTATTCTGCCAACAAAACCTGGTTAATGTGTTCTAATATGTGACTCATGTCTAGTAATAGCTGGAATTGGAGTTTGATACAGGATTATTTACTGTATGTTGGCTTTCTTGGGATGTCCTTCAAAGGTAGTGAAAGATGTCAATCCATTGGTGACCATAAGCTGATGTATCAACTGATACTGGCACAGGAATATGCCTGAAGGTTGGGATGCCATCCAGAGGGCCCTGAACAAGCTCAAGAACTGGCCCATGGAACTTCATCAGGTCCAACAAAGCATAGCACAGGGTGCTGCTCCTGGGTTGGAGCAACCTCCGGTATTGCTACAGACTGACGGGTGAACAGACTGAGAACAGCCCTGCTGAGAAGAATTGGGGGTGCTGGTGGGTGAGAGCTGGATGTGGCCCAGCCATGTGCACCCTCAGCCCAGAAAGCCAAACGTGTCCTGGGTTGCATCCAAAGAAGCGTGGGCAGCAGGGCCAGGGAGGGGGTTCTGGCCCTCTGCTCTGCTCTGGTGAGATCCCACCTGGAGTGCTGCAACCAATTCTGGGAGCCCCAGTACAGGACAGACCTGTTTGAATGGGTCCAAAGGAGCCATGAAGATTATCAGCTAGAACACCTTTCCTGTGAGGAAAGGCTGAGAGAATTGGAGTTGTTAATCTTGGACAAGAGAAGGGTCTGGTGGAACCTTATTGTGGCCTTTCAGTTCTTGAAGGGAGCCCAAGAAAGATGGGGATAGACTTCTTAGCAGGACCTGCTGCTATAGGACAAGACATAATGATTTAAACTGAAGAAGGATTGATTTAGATTAGCTATAAGGAAGAAGTGTGGGGTTTTTTTTACAATGAAGGTGGTAAAGCACTGGCACAGGTTGCCCAGAGATGTAGTAGAATATGAGAATATTCCAGGTCAGGTGAGTTGGGTCTCTGAGCAACCTGAATCTAGTTGAAGATGTCCCTGCTCATTGCAGGGGGGTTGGATTAAATGACCTTTAGAAGTTCCTTCCAACACATTCTATGATTCTAGGTAGTGAAAACATAACATACAACATGAAAATATTCTGCAGTGGAATTTGTGAAGAAAAGGCAACAAACATAAGCTGAAAGTTAAATATTTCTTTTTTTTTTTTTTCTCTTATGATCATTCAGTCCATATCATTTTTCTAGAATTTCTTTACTACTGGCATTTAGGGTCATGCAGATTTTATTAAAAGCACTTGCAGGCTGCACTGGTTCTGTTTATTTCTGTATATTCTTCACGGGTGGACCCAAAGGTTGTTCATTGATCAGTGTGGTC
Source organism: Corvus kubaryi (assembly GCF_017639235.1). Taxonomy (NCBI): domain Eukaryota; kingdom Metazoa; phylum Chordata; class Aves; order Passeriformes; family Corvidae; genus Corvus; species Corvus kubaryi. Next base: position 17,912,294 of record NW_024581127.1, read on the forward strand.
TGTGTACACCCCATAAATTTCCTTTGCTACATTTCCGTCGCAGCAGCCATTCCTTCCTGCACAAGTTAGTAAGTTTTGTGAGAAGAAGCACCTGGCTTGCTTGTTTCTCTGAAGTTACTTGCATGGTATTATCACACAGCATAAAGGGCATCTGAGGCTAAGCTCAGGCTGGGCAGCAATGGGGGCTCTTGCTTCTCCAGGATCTTGAACCTGAGCACAGGAATTCACTGTGTGCCTGTGCTCAAAGAGCTGTGGAGACAACATCTGCTTAGATGGCTGAGTGTACTCCAATCTATATGGCTTGTATGCTAGGCTGCATCATTAAAAAGTTTATATTTATCTCTGTAACTTGCTCTCATTTGTAATATGAAAGAACAAATGAAGAAGTATAACTGTTCTGACAGAGAGCTATTTTGGCAGTGAATAATTTGCTGTATCAAGTGATCTAAACACTTATTTAATTTGACAGCAGTCATTGTCAGCTATTTCAGAGATAAACCTCTAGAATGATGTGTGCAGGGACAGTTTTCTTCTTTGTACTAGAAAAGTAATTTTTTCATGGGTTTAAGGATATTCTCTGTGTAGGTGAGTTTGGGCAGTGGGCATAACATTACAGTCACTGTGATATCTGAATGCATCTAAGAACGGGTGTCTTATAATTATTTAGTTAGGATATTGATTTATTCCTTTAAAATTTTTATCAAAGCCTTTTCCCTTTGTTCTGTGACAGTGAGTTTCACAGGTTAATTGTGCACATATGAATATGTTGATATGTGCAGTATTTACATACACTCTAACAAATACATTGCCTTTGTATATTCCTTTGTTTCTATATCATAAAAGATAAATAGCACTCTTTAATTAACAATGTTTGTAGGACTAAGTGAATGTGGGGGTTTCACACTTTAATTCGCTTTCTTCAGTACTACGTCCTTTGCTGTCCAAACAACTGCCAAGTAGGTGAATTAACACAAAATTTAATGACAAATTTTAATTCTGTGTATAACACCCTAAGAAACCAATTCGAGGCAAATCAGAGCTGTTTAAAAGCTGATATGACAATGTATTCATTCAATTTCATGCTCCTAGTACAGTATCCACTCCTGGGGAACTGTTTCTAACTTTCATTGTTTGGGTGAAATCTTAATCACCAATTACCCCAGGTGATAGGAAAAAGGGAAACATTGAACCCATCTTAAAAAGGGTAGAAGGAAGGACCCTGGGAACTACTGACATCATCCTCACCACTGTGCTTGGGAAGATCATGGAAAAGATCCTCCTAGCAACTCTGCTAAGGCACACAGAGAACAGGGAGGTGATTTGAGACAGCCAGCATTGCTTCACCAAGGGCAAGTCTTGCCTGACCAATCCAGTGACCTTCTATGATGGTGTTGGGGCCCTCCCCCTGCCATGTAGCCCTGGGAGAGGGGCCCTGGGCGGGAGACATGGGGTTTCCCTGGCCCCTGGTCAGCCTCATTCCCCATTGCTTGTTTTGTGTTGCCCTGCGTGGGCAAGGACCCTCGGGTCCCGTGATTGCCTCAGTTCCTCAGCAGAGCCCCGGCCATGCGGCTGGAGAAATAAACATCTCTGAAACATCTACCAAGAATTGGTCCGTATATATTTCTTTTCCACGGGCCTCCTTGTTTGATATGCATGTTGCAGTATCCGCACTGTAACAAATGGAAGAGAATTGCTGGCAAGACACTGATCCCTAAGGACAGAAAATTCATGAGTAAAAACCACACTAGATCTCTCTCTTCTCACCTTGGTTTGGATATTCTCTCTGGATTATGGAAGAATCGTGGGAAATGTGGCTGAGTCACAGAAAGAAATGTATCTAGAAGTTAAACGAATCCTTGAACAAACAACAAAACAAGAAAGTATTTGTTCCGAGAGATCTAGAACATTTTTTTAACTGGCTTTTCAAAAATTTCTTTTATATTTCTCAAGACTTACTTTTTGATATTAATCCTCCTGGAATTACTGGAATTAATCACGGGTGTTTTTGGCATGAGATCTGGGATGATGTAAGGGATCAAACAAAACATGCATTAATGATAGAACCTCTCCGTGCATCCCTTGTAATCAGTGAAGCTCTTGAGGAGCATTTGTATGGTCCCATTACCCCTAGAGCAGAGGATGGCCATAGTCCCGCGGCCGAGGTCACGCGGCTGCCATCCCAGGAGCGAATGACTGCAGCCGTGCCAGTGGAGGTGCCTGTGCTGGATGCGCCCAGCCCCCTCGGGAGCGCGCGCCTTATCGCAGACCCCATCCCTGTCTCGGGGTCCCCTGCCACACGACCGCGAGTGAGGGAGCGATGCCGCAGGTGCCGTGGGTGCCGTGGGCCACGAGCAGCAGAGAGGCGGCCCCCACAAGCAGCCAGGAACCAGGAGTCAGCGTGGAAGCCCGCTCTGAGCACACGGCTCAGAGAGCCCTGTAGAGCGAGAAGCAGCGGTTTCCACAGCGACACGAGAAGCCGTGCAGTGCAACTCTGAGCTGGAACAAGGCCGCTCTCAAAGCAGCGTGGAGTTAGCGGAGCAGAACCACTCGCAGGGCACGGCGCTGGTGCCGATGGCAACGCGGGGCCGCACAGAGCCCAGACACGTGCCGGAGCAGCTCTGCTTGAAGGGCACAGAGCAGCCGCAATGCGGGGGCCCGGCCGAGACATCGGAGTCGGTGAGGCAGCAGCCACACAGGACAAGCAGCGAGTACGTGATAGGAGAAGTTGTAGCCATGAAAATCACAGGAACTGTGTAATGGTACAATGTCAAAAACAACTATGGATTTATAACACAAGATGATACAGGGAAGATTTATTCGTCCACAGAACTGCCACTGAAAGGAATAACCCTATAAATTACCTGCAAAGTGTAGGAGATGGGGAAGTTGTACAATTTGATATAGTGCAAGGAAAAAAAGGTTTACAAGCAGCAAATGTTACTGGGCCTGGGGGTATTCCAGTCAAAGGCAGCCGTTATGCACAAAATTATAAACAATATCCATCCCAGCAGCTTCCCTACCCACAACCTACTTTCCCCTTTTACCCCATACCTAATATGAACCCTTTCCTAAGTTTACCCCATCCCCAGTTTATTCCTAATCCGTTTTTCACCCCATGGCTTCCCTATACAATTCCCTTTCCCTACAACTCCTCTCTGATGCTGAGGCGGGGATGAAAAGGGGGAGGGAAGAAATTAAACCCTCTCCTGCCTCAGTTTCCCCACAAAGCATGCCCGGAGAATTCCTGTTTCCCTTCTGTCAGCCTTAAGATGTTCCAGAGAATCTGTTTGGACATTTAAAGACTCAGGAGGGTGACTTGTTTTGTTTTGAAACTGTCCTTGTTATCTCATGTTTATCCAGTTGTTTTCAATGTTAAGTTCTAAATCCCTTTTTGTTAAAAATAAATGGGTGAAATGTTGGTGTTGGGGCCCTCCCCCTGCCATGTAGCCCTGGGACAGGGGCCCTGGGGGGGAGACATGGGGTTTCCCTGGCCCCTGGTCAGCCTCGTTCCCCATTGGTTGTTTTGTGTTCCCCTGCGCGGGCAAGGACCCTCGGGTCCCATGATTGCCTCAGTTCCTCAGCAGAGCCCCGGCCATGCGGCTGGAGAAATAAACATCTCTGAAACATCTATCAAGAATCAATCCATAGATATTTCTTTTCCACGGGCCTCCTTGTTTGATATGCGTGTTACAGTATCCTCACTGTAACAAATGGAGTGACTGCATCAGTGGACAAGAGAAGGGCTACAGACATCATTTATCTGGACTTCTGTAAAGCCTTTGACAAAATCTCCCACAACACCCTGCTCTTTAAAGAGGAGAAAGAGGGATTTAATGGGCAAACTGCTAGATGGACACGAAAATGGTTGGACAGTCACATCCAGAGGGTAGTGGTGAACAGCTCAGAGTCCCAATGGATATCAGCGACAAATGGTGTTGCTCAGGGGTCAGAATTGCAACCAGTGCTATTTAATATCTTTATTAGGGACACAGACAAAGGGATTGAGTACATCCTCAGCAAGTTTGCAGAAGACACCAAGCTGACACACCTGTGGGTGACACACCTGAAGGATGGGATCCATGCCAGAGAGACCCAGATAAGATCAAGAAGTGGCCTGTGGGAATCTCATGAGGTTTAATAATAAGTGCTGGTGTTGCATCTGAGTTGGGGCAATGGTGTAATTCCGAGGTGAAGGATGAACAGATAGAGAGCAGCCCTGCCAAGAAAGACTAGGATGTGCTGGGGGATGAGGGGCTGGACATCACCCAGCAATGTGAACTTGCAACCCAGAAAGCCAAACGTGTCCTGGGCTGCATCAAAAGCAATTTTGGCAGCAGGTCGAGGGAGGCGATTCTGCTCCTCTACTCTGTTCTCCCACCTGGAGACCCCACTTGCAGTGCTTCATCCAGGTCTGGGGTCCCCAGCAGAGGAAGCACATTGATCTGTTGGAGTGAGTCCAGAGGAGGGACACCAAGTTGATTAGAGGGATGAAGCACCTTTCCTATGAGTAATGGGTGAGAGAATTGGAGTTTTTCAGCCTGGAAAAGAAGGCTTTGGGGTGACCTAATTGAAGCCTTCCAGTATCTGAGGGGAACTTGCAAGGAAGGTGGAGAGAGATTTTTTACAAGGGTCTGTAGTGACAGGACAAGTGGGGATGGCTTCAAACTGAAAGAGAGTAGGTTTAGATTAGATATTAGGAAGAAATTTTTTATTGTGAGGGTGGTGAGGAACTGGAACAGGTTGGTGGATCAGAGAAGTTGTGTATGCCCCGTCCCTGAAAGTGTCCAAGGCCAGGTTGGATGGAGCTATAAGCAAACTGGTTTAGTGGGTAGCATCTCTGCCCATGGCAAGGGGGTTGGAACTAGATGACCTTTAGGGTCCCTTCCAATCAAAGATATTCTATGATTCTGTGATTCTATGATTCTAGAAACCACCAAAAATATAAAAGCAGACTGTTTCCAAAACAGTGCAAAAACTTCTGATTCTCATGTTATTTTAGTAACTAAACAATATGTGATATTCTTTCAACTATTACAGATACCGCAAAAATATAAAAACAAACTGTTCCCAAAACAGAGCAAGGATTTCTGCCTCCCGTAAGGACTCTCCACCTGTTTCTAGCCTGAAATAAGTCTGAAAATAATTGATAAACCAATGTGATATAAATTGGGACTGAATCAAATAGAATAATTCTGGAAGAAATGTGTGTGTGTGTCCAGAAGGAAGTAATTACAGAATTGCAATTGAACAATCTCCTGAACCAGTCAGAATTTTGCAACATATCTTTAATTTGCTTTACTTTTTCTACTAACTATTGTATTCGAAAGTAAAAGATGACAGGTTGTTATCTCAAATTCTCTCAAATAAGCTTCTAAGTTGGGATACGCTGGTTTCTCCCAGCAGGAATCCATTTGGTCTAATTGAACTATGCCTTAGTGAACTTTACATCGACACTGGAAGTACAAAATATTCGTGATCTGGTGTATAAGAATAGTAAGAGGAGATACAGAATGGTGTTCACAAATCGATTGGACAAGTAATAATATAGTGTTGTTTTTCTCTCTCTTCTTGGTGTTTATTACTGATGAGTTTTCTGTTAAATCCTAGTGGCTTGCTAAGGAAACTTTGAAATAAAGCAACAAATATCAACCACTAAACCACTAAAATAAGGTGAACAAAAGAGGCAAGTAGTTTAAGTGCATTTTATTTTTTTCTTAAATATTTATGTCAAAGCAAAATGACTTAGTGTTTATGCAAAATTTAGCTTCAGCATATAGTGTGAAAATAGTTATGTTTATTTTTCCTAAAACTGAAAGCACTATTTATGTTACAGGATGTGATTACTTCAACAAATACATTCTCTATCTAAATGGAAAGATCCATCCTTTCTTTCACAAAACAGATGCACAGAAATTGTCCTCAAAAAGATTTAATATTTTATGTTTTCTCTTTTTTTTTTACTTTCCACAGTAAGCGTAGGAAATACTGCACAGTTGTACATACCTAATTCAAGTTCTGGTCTTCCAGTTCTGTAAAAAAAAAATGAAGAGTTCAATCATTTTTTCATAGTATCTGCATTAAGGAGTGCATTTAACTCTCTGGTTTAGAGATCTGGAGGAAGTTCTTTAAGTACTTAATTAAAGATATCTTATAGCAAATTTTTTATTTAGGAAAGGAAGATGAAGAAATTAGCCACAAGAGAAAAAAACCCTGGAAGGTAAGGGCCTCTTTATCTCATAATTAAATGTTTTCACATTTCTGAACAACTGAGTTTAGTAAAGGGATTGCAATATATCACAGAATCATAGAATAGTCGGGACTGGAAGAGACCAATCAGTCATCCAGTCCAACCCCCCTGCCAAGGTGGGTCACCTAGAGCAGGTGACACAAGAATATGTCCAGGTGGGTTTGGAATGTCTTAAGAGAGGGAGACTCCACCACCACCCTGGGCAGCCTGTTCCAGTGCTCTGCCACCCACCATACAAATCTTTTTCATGTTGAGGTGAAACTTCTTGGGTTTTAGCTTACAGCCATTGCTCTGTGGCCTGTCACTGGGCACCAAGATAAGAGTTTGGCACCATCCTCTTGGCACCCACCCTCGATATATTTATGTGCATTAATGATCTCTCCTCTCACTCTTCTCTTCTCGAGACTAAGCAGGCCCAACAAGACTTACTTTTGTATTCAATTTTAATTGAATTATAACATTGAATTGGCAGGAAATTCATATCTGGTAGGAATTATACAAAGGAAGAGGTAAGATCTAACTGTTAACTTTTAATTAATTTCTTCATTTAAGATCACCCTAGATTTAAGAGAAATGTGATTATTCAAAAGTCAAGGCATATATAAACTTCTTGATATTTTAATTTTGGAGGAGAGGTCCACACGGGGCTTCTTTAATGGGATGCTTTGTAATTTATGGCCTATTTCCCACTTTCTACAGTGATAATTTCTGATAACTTTGAACAAGGTTTTGGATAAGTCTGGGTTAGCTTTAATTTGTGAAATTGACTTAACTATGGTGCATAGAGAGGCTGCAGCAATGTTGTACTGCTCCGTCATCATGGGAAATTCTGAGATGATCTGAGAAAGGGTCTGTGAACAACTGGTGACTATTCATTGCATTCTTACAGGTGTATGTCTAAGAAAGGCTCACAGAGAGGCACTGAAGCAAAGCCAGAGGAAGAATACACAACTCATCTCTTTGACTTGCGTCTTTTTGGGAAGCTCCCTGGTTCTCAGATCTTGCCTCTTACAACCCTGTGCAAGAACATCTAGTGCCTAAGGTTTGAGGGGTTTGCAGGGCCAAGCAGCCATGTGGACACAACAGACGTGTGGGGAAATGACTGCCTTACAAGCACTTGCCGGGGAGCTGCAGAGATGGGTAGGATATCTGAGGGTGCCCAATGCCATGCCATGGGTCCAAGGCAGTTCATCTTCCTTACTTGCTCACAGGCTGGGCATGTGTGGAAGGCCCCATTGTGGGGTACTTGCCAGTGGGTCAATGTCTTCTGAAGGACTAATGCTCTGCACAACATGGAGAAAGTAAAGCTTGCTTTGGGCTCATGTTTCCTTGCCATGAGATGCACTGCACCAGCTCAGTCAACAACAACAGTAATGGCAATAACCAGACCAGCTACAGTGATATTGGCCTTCAGTTGCTGCAGTCAGCCTCAGATGCAGCATGGAGAAGCCATCTGCTAATGCGAGTCTTGTTGTAAGCAAAGTTTGAATGCACTTCTATAGTGGCATCACAGTATCTGTCCCATCATGACCTCTCATGCTTCCTAGTAAATCTCTGTAAAAAGAGCTACAGCCTACAGTAAGTCATCTTAGGAGACAAGACAGATGCTTTAAGGACCAGCTATTTGCCACTAGTTTATGCTGACACCAAGTACTGGCATATTTTAAGTGCAGGGACGGCTCACACTGCTTTAGCTCCTACTTCTCTGACTACTCTGGAGAAAAAAACCTGACCATACAGAGACAACTTTCTGCAATGCACTAAATACTGATTTTTGAAGTGTATCTGGGAGCATTAAAAAAAGAAAAGGTTTACTTCATTTACTGTGAAACCTGTGTTTCAAGTCACAAACCTTTTTCATTAGCAAGACCACACTGACCAGCGGTATTGCAAATACCTACCCCCTGGTAGACTGGAACTAGTGGCAGAGAAGAAATACGTATCCTCTTCTCCCTAACAGGAGACACCCTGATATATAAAATAATAAAATAGGCAAAATAGAGACAGTGCACCTCAGGAAAAAAAAACCATTTCCATTCATAAATGAGGAAGTTCACCTACTCTATGTGAACCAAAATAATCAATATCATAGGTGGCTTGTTCCAGGGGCCTGGACAGATTGTGCATGAAATGAACCAGTTATCAAGTACACTGAAACTGAAATGAGTCAGTGTTAAATAATACTCTAATTCCTCTTGGCTTGTTTCAGTGACAAATTCCATCTTAAACAGTTAAATGATTACAAGCTTTGAAATTAAATTTCAGAATGAATAATTAAACAGCAATCTCTGATGTCTGTGAGAAATTGCACTCCCTGCTCTAGAAACACTTAGAATAATAGACACAGGAGTAGATTGGTAACACACTTCTGATTACATGTAGTCTGCATAGAATGGCTTCTCATATATTTCAGTCAACAGTACACTGAAGTAATTTGTATGTTTTATATAATTTGGTTTCACATCAGCAAACAATAAGATAAAAAGTCTCCAAAATACATTTACATGTGAAAATTAAGTAAATTTGGCTACTTCCCTGGGAAATAGCCAAAAATATAATAATTTAACACTGAAATGTATCTTTGGTGAGGTACGTACTTAGTCTGGAACTTTTTCCTTGATGAACAAGTTGAAAACCTTACTAGAAAGAATGTTTGTGTATTTAATTTATAGACAGAAGTTATTTCAGCTTAGATAACCTTTCTTTTCTTCATGACAAAAGTCAAATCATCTACATATGGAAGTTTAAATAAAAACAGAAGAAAGGTGTAAATCAAGAGTTACCTTTCCACATGTTCCCCTTTAATTCACCCATTTCGGCTGTGATATCAGAGAATCTGTTTCAAATTCTTCTCTAGTAGATTCAGTTCAGGTATTAGAATGTGGTGTTTCTTGGACAATGAATCCTTACTTTATAGAGAGATCTCCTCTGTTTCTACCAACAAAGACCCTTGTAGTTGTAAGTATTCCCAGAGCCTGAGAGGCTTTTGATCTTGGAGGCAGGAAGCTCATATTCTTGCCCATGTTTAAAAAAAAAATGCTGGAAGGTGCTTTACCTTGCTCTAAAGAGGAGAGGATTTATCTATAACAGAAAAATTATTGAGTACTGCAGGCACTTTTGCAAGTTAACTAAATAGGTATTTGTGTGATACCAGTAGAATTTTGGCATGGTTATGGAAAAGGAATTTCAGCCAAATAGTATAAATTTTAACCTCTTGAACGAGACTGGGCATCAAAACAAACCATAAGTAAATTTTAAAAATTATGATTTTAAAAAAGTTAGTAATTGATGATTAATGCCAAGAATTTGTTTTCCTCCTATATAAATACTTCATTTCATCTCTGGAAAACAGCATTATCAAAACACATTATTTGCAAAACATGGATTCGCACATGCTAGCCACCAAGAAACTTTTCTCCTCAGATAAGAATTTTGCTTTTTTGCTTTTTATACATCAAAGTTACTTGTTTTATCCTTCCTTTAAATCACACTGATAACATTTTCAGAAGCCATGGTGACCCACCATATTACCGCAGGCCTGGGCCCTAGGGTATATCACCGTGTCCCGCAGCCATAGGGAGGAGGAGGAGAGAAGATCCAGCAGGCAGGAACTGTGCAGCAAGATTGATTTATTTAATTATTTTACAAACTCTTTTATAGACTTTTTTCTTCATAGTCTAATTGGACAAAGGACCAGCCACCCCTTGGGGTGATTGGCTAAGATCCTAAAACATCCATTGTCAAAATATTTTTCTACTATACCATAAACAAGACTTTTCAAGGTTGCAGGTGGCTTGGTTGTTTACATTCCCTGCTACCCCTTCTGCGTGAGAGAAAAGTCTCTCACGGACTTAGAAAATAGCAAGAAAATCCTTGCTAGCAGCATTTTTGTATCTACAATTCCCCCTTTTTGTTTTATAAGATAACAATTCTACTATTAATCCTAAATAAAAATCTACATCAGTTATTAATTCTAAATATGTCCTTAAGGCTTTAACTATCTGACTCCATAACAAGAAATTTAAAGTTCAGTCTCTGCTTGTGGAAGGACCATCCCAGTCTCTGCTTGTAGAAGGACCATCTGCCTGATGGTTGACATCCTGGTCATCATCAGAAGAGTCATTAGGCTGATGATCTACATTCTGGTCACCATTTGGATGGTTGGCATTCTGGTCATCATTTGGAGGTTGCCTGTTCTGCCTCTGGTGCCGTAGGTCAGGGCGAACACATTCTGCAGGTAGCCACTGTACCCCAGTATCTGTGGAAATGCAAGCATACCCACGACCCCAAACGATAAGCTCATGAGGGCCTTCCCGCTGGTTAGTGAGTAAATTCCGCACCCAGACTTTTGCCCGGGGCAGTTGTGTCTCGCCTGCAGACTGCAATGAAGAAAATGATTGAGAATAACAGGATTATTTGACTTTTGTGGTACTGTAAGGTGATTAATTGTATACAAAGCTTTTGCTAGTCGGCTTCAGTAACCAAATTCAAAGGTTCCTGCGAGAATCGTTGAAAAGCCATGATAACAGCCCTTAATTCAACTAATTGAGCAGAGTCTGACTCGGATTGGTGTGTTAATGAACCACCACAAAGGCAGTGTAGGATACTGTGTGCCCTCATGCACAGTGACCCCTGCCAAAAATTTGTCCCAGTCCATGCGCCCCAAGCTGCCAACACGTCCCGTCCCCAAAGGTTAAGGGGAGTGGTAGCAACATAAGGCCTAATTGTAGCTGTGTGCCCCTCTGAGTCCTTCACCACCACAAGCCATTCGCTTAAACAGCTCTGTGTGGTTCCTCCTACTCCTGTGATGGCCGATCCCACCGGGGCTAAAGGCCATGAGGGAGGCCATGCAGAGAAGGAGATGATAGTTTCATCAGCACCCGTATCAATCAAACCTCGAAGCTGAGTCCGGGGTGGATGGGCGTTCGGCAGGACCAGGGTACAGGTCATCTGTTGCCTTTGGTCAGAGATGTCTGCAGTCCAGAAGGCCTGCGGAAGTCCCGTAGATCCACTGCCGCTATCTTCGTGAGTTTGTTCTATCCTGGGGACACAAGACTTAAAAGGCACTAATTTAGCAAGGCGGGTCTTTTCAGGAATAGTTACAGGGGGTTTTTGCGTGGAGACCATAGCGCAAATCTGACCTTTAAAGTCAGCATCAATAACTCCTGAGTGCACTAAGATTCCTTGATGGGCAACGTCAGGTTTTCCCACCAGCATTGCACTGGATCCCTGGGCTAAGGGTCCATATGCGTCCAAGGGAACCTTATAAATACCACTAGAGTCTAAGACGACTGCGGCTGCGGTATGGATGTCAAAACCATCTGATCCCTGGGTGCTGTCTGATCCCTGGGTGCCGTCTCTAGGGTGGCTGGGTAGGCCTGTGCCTGTACCTGTGCCACTCTCTGGGGGAGCGACTGCGTCGGAGAGCAATTCCCCCTCCTTGCACCCCGGCGGAAGTTTCCCGACAAAGGCCGACCATCGGCATGAGTCTGGGATCTACAATAGTCCGAGCAATGCCCTGGCCTGACTCACCTCTTGCACTGGGGGATCAGTGTGTTCTCTTTTTGGTTTGGCTTAGGCCGCTTCTGTTTTTTTGCCTGTTTTGGTTGCTTTGGTTCACGACCAGAAGATGCGTGAACAGGCTGCAGGAACGCAGCCAAAGCAGACCTTTTCTGGTTCCCAGATCCCACCTTAGCGCAGGCTTTGACCATGTCTGTCACCTCAGGATCCCCTGGTAAGGCATCTATGATTTTTCTGCACTCCTCGTTTGCGCTATCTCTCACTAACTGCCTTAACAACAACTGTCTTAACCCGTCATCCTCAACCTGCTTCTTGAGAGAAGCAGTGACTTTCTCTACAAAAGAGAGGAATGACTCTGATTTCCCTTGAACTATTTCAGTATATCGCTTTCTAGACGCTGACAACTCTATGGTTTTCAACATGGCAGCCATGCCGACCTGTTGAGCTTGCTGCAGGACGCTAGAGGACAAGGTACCCTGTAGACTGGGATCAGAGAAGGGACCAGTCCCCGTCAAAGCATCCATTCCTGCTGTCCGTCTAGGATCAGCAGCAGGGAGCTGCATATTCCCTAATGCAGCCTTGTTGGCCAGCTTTCTCCAGGTTTTCTCAAAAACTGTGAATTGTACAGGTTGAAATAGAATTTGACCTAAGTGTCTGATATCAAATGGAGAAAGCAAATCTGTATTTATCACCGTTATTATCTGCATAACCTCAGCAGAACCTAGCCCATATTGTGCCACCTTGGATTGGAGGTCCTGGGCAACCTTCCAAGCAATTACCTCATGCTTATCACGCTCGCCAGAATCTGGGAGAGCCTTATACACTGGGAAAGCTTGGATCTCCCCTTTTGGGGAGTCACTACCATCCTGAACTTCTGGCACAGCCTGTGGATGAAGTGTAACAGCTTCCCGGTTACCCCCAGAATCCTCAGATCTATTTGGCATTCCAAGTGTTTCCAATAACTTCCAGTCACCCTCCTCCAATGTTCGCATCTTAACAGACTCTAAGAAGCGACTGTAGTGGGTCGGACGCACTGTTACCGTGCAGTCCTGAAAGGTCCAGGGGCGAGACCGGTGCAGCCTTTTCCTTCGCCGCGCGGCTACAGCCGCCTGACAACCTGGGGCCAGAACCTCATCTGCCTCACTGCCTGATGATGAATCATCAGGCAAAGGCAACTCTGAGGTGCTGGGAGCGAAGAGAAATGGACAGGGAGGGGCACTTTGGCTAAGTTCGCTAGAGGCAGAACAGACAGCACAGACTGCAGTTGGCTGCGCTGCAGTTTGAACAGCAACTTCTTTACAGGGTGCCGTCTCGGCCAGTTCCGACCGAGCTGGTACTGGGACTGCTGCCGCCGTGTCTGGGGCTACAGCCGCGCTCGGCACCGCGCTTGTCTCTCTCACTGCAGCCGCGTTCGGCACGGTCGCTGCCGAAACCATTCCTGTTTCGCGCTCCCCGGCCACGTTTGGCGCCACTGCTGACCTGTGCTCCGCGGCCGCACCCGGTACCGCTGCCCCCAGCCGCCGCTCTGCAGCCGCCGCTCTGCAGCCGCCGCCGCTTCCGGGTTTTCCGACGGTGGCGGCTGCTGCTGGGTTCGCCGCTGGCCACACCGTTTCCTGGTTTGGAGCAGCGTCTCCCGCGGGCGGCGCGGACGGAGCTGGTGGCGCGGGCTCGGCGTGCCCTGTGTGGCAGGGTGCCTCGGGCATCCGCTGCAGTAGCAAGCTGAACAGGTCCTCCAGCTTTCGGGATATGTTCGGTAACTCTGTCAGCAAAGGCAGATGCTACATTAAAAGGTCGATGGCTCGGTTCTGCAACTGCGCAGAACAGTCCAGTGCCAAGGAGGGCAGCGGACCACACCCAGGCAGTCTCAGGGCAGGCACACCCGGCGCTACGCCAGTTAAGAAGTTAGATCCAGGTGCATACGCAACTGAGCTAGGAGCCGCTCTGGGGGTCCAGTTTGCTAAGCCACTGATCTGCGGCCCTGGATAAGCCGTGGCCGCCGCCAAGCTGAGCGGTAAGGCAGGCTGTGCGCCCTCCCGCTGCCCCGACCCCCCCGCCTCTGCTGTTGCGGGGTTCCTGGGGGCCGCGGAGTCCTGCGATTTTGCAGGGTGAGCCAGCGCAGGCTCTGCCTGTGGAGCCGGGGGGGTTTTTCTGAATCCACCATCATTTGCCCCGGAAGCCTGGTCAGCGGGGTCCCCCTCGGACATTCCTCTGTCACTCGTCACCGTAATAGGCGAGCCAGCCCTGCTGTCGCAGTCAAGGTCCGTCAGCAGAATAAATAACGAACGCCAGGTTTTGTATAATTCTAACGCTGCTGGCGGGAGCTCGTGTCGGACAGCACAGCCGAATTCCTGCCATAAGGCAAAGTCCAGGGCAGTATCTCTGTCCATGGAAATCCCTTTTAAGGTAGCCCAGTCTAATAATTCCCGAACTGAGTTTTCAGGAATGGAGGTGTGCATTATACTAAACACACCTTTCCAGACCATTACCACAGCGTCTTTTTGTGAGCCGCTGTTTGCCATTTCTCAGTCCTGTCGGACTTCCCAGTCCCGGGGGGGAAAGGGAACAGCGTACCTCTAGAGAAATTTGGCTTGGCTCGCAGCGTGCAGGACACGTCAGAGAGTGCAGATCACGTCGGGCAGCACCAAATATTACCGCAGGCCTGGGCCCTAGGGTATATCACCGTGTCCCGCAGCCATAGGGAGGAGGAGGAGAGAAGATCCAGCAGGCAGGAACTGTGCAGCAAGATTGATTTATTTAATTATTTTACAAACTCTTTTATAGACTTTTTTCTTCATAGTCTAATTGGACAAAGGACCAGCCACCCCTTGGGGTGATTGGCTAAGATCCTAAAACATCCATTGTCAAAATATTTTTCTACTATACCATAAACAAGACTTTTCAAGGTGGCTTGGTTGTTTACATTCCCTGCTACCCCTTCTGCGTGAGAGAAAAGTCTCTCACGGACTTAGAAAATAGCAAGAAAATCCTTGCTAGCAGCATTTTTGTATCTACACCACCACAATCCAACAAACATATAACTACCAATTAAATCTTTTAAGGACCATGTTACTAGAGCTGCAATCCTATGGCTGCACATAGTCCCTTTCAACAGGGAACAACAAGACCAGCCTTACAATTAGTGTTGTTAAGTTGAATGAAATTTACTGAGAACAGTCATAGAGATTTTCCCTAAAGGTTAATCAGTTACATGTTATGAAGGCATTAATGCAAATGCAAAATTTTAGCCAAACATCTACTTACATCTACAAAAATCTCCTAGTACCATAAAGCAGAAAATCTAAAACCTTAAAAATGCCTGAGAAATTTTGTCATTTCAAGCCCATTTCTTTGAGGTGCTCTCTGTAGAAGCCATTCTTTTTGCTCAAGCAATTTCAGAGTCTGTGCAGAATGTCAGGATGATGTCTTTTCCAGCCTTAAAAACCATGAAAAATCCCAGAGTGCCAGGTAGCAGATGTTTGGGATGGTGTCTGCGGCTGGAAATGGTCTGAATTGTTTCTTAGAGCAGGATACTGTATGTTTGCAGCACTAGGTCAACTCAATTCGTAATGTCCTTAAAATGTATCCAGTACCTGTAATTTCACCTCTGCATTATTATGGATTTAGAATTAGTCAAGAAAAAACAAGCGACTGCTTTTCATTGGCTTTGCATGAGAGCTGTATATGATGAATGAAATACAATGGAAGAATAATTACAAGGGCATGAGTAGAACCTGTTTCTCATAATCATATGTTTATTGTCCTATGTGTTTTCATGAAACACAGTTTTCTTGCTGAACCCATGCTGTAAAACTAAAAAAGCTTATTTCCAACTAAAACAGCAAAATTGCTCTTGGCTGCTTCTCTGGAAGCCACATTAACCTTTCCAGTGGACCTGTGTACTGACCCTTTTAATGTGTTTATTTCTGCTTTTTAAAAAAGCACGTATGGTCATGTGTTTCAGAATAACGTCAACCCAGCTAAAAATTAAGTGAACATTTTTGACTCAGAGATTACTGAGTTCGGTGACTTTGATTGGGTTTGGATTACACCCAGATTCAAGGAGCAGAAGAATCTCAGGATGTGATTCATATTTACAGAAGCTCACCTCCATACTATTTTGAAAACAGTAACCAAGTTTTCAAAAGAGTTTAGTACTTTCTCTACTGAACTGTTTAATTAACTGACCAGAAATATCACAATGGGAGATTCTGGATAGAGAAAACATCTGAAAACTGGCCTTTAAATTCTGATCATATGTCTGTATATTTCCCTGCACATTTATACCATCCCTTTTCTTCTCTAATGCAGCACATTTGCTCTCACATCTGCTTGAAAATCAGCAAATATTGCTGATCTCTTCAGCCACTGCAAAGAAAGCAGGAGAGTACTTTGTGTTCTGGTAAAATGTTTTAGTGTTGGATTCATAACCTAATAACACTTTTCCAGTTTCAGTGCTTCAATATTGGACCATCTTTTATTTTTTGGTTTTTCAGTGATACACAAATGATAAACTCTTCCAGTCATTATGCAGATAACACAATTTTATCTAATTTATGATGTTGTTTCACTTGCAGAAAATATTGGCTTGCATACATGTATAGAATGAGTATGAGTGCCAGGAACTAATTACTAATTTCCTTTAATTGAAATTATTGCTATATCTCATTTCCTGGCATGGAAACACAAGAGGATTTCAGAAATAAGATGAATAATTTAATTCAGGAGGATAGTAATCCAGATATGAAATATTTTCAAAGGAAGGGAAAGTTTGGTTTCATGGTGACAGTCTTCTGGATCTGAAGACGATGTTTTTGTTTAACATGTTAGATATGAAAACACATTGACTGATGTCAAAATTATATAACACCTTGAAAGTATAAAGTAGAATGCCATTTATTAAAAAAGGCTGCAAAGCTCCAGTAACTCCCAGTGAATCCAGACTTATCCTCTCAAAGAGAACAGTGACAGAGGTGATACAGAACCATTACATCCAGGAAAACTTAAATATAAATGTGAACTGTAATACCTGCAATGCAGACATTCTAGGAAGCAGAAGGGTGAGCAGATAAACGGGGCAGAAAACACTGGAGACTACAACATAATCGACACTTTAAGCCAAAATGGCATAGGGTTAGCACTAGGTTAAAGCACTCTAGTTTTACAGCCAAAAATGCATGAGAGTGATACAACAAATATCACATTAGCCATCTCTTGCTTGTTAAACTGATGAGACACACTTCTTCAATTCAGGCTTCAAAATGAGCTCAGAAAAAAATTATTATGCACTGCCTTGACACTAAAAGACCAGCTTGCATCAAGTAATGTACCAGTTGGTAAAAAAGCTGCAAAAGGCTGTTATTCCACTTAGACCTTGGAGACATAGACAGATGTTCAAACACCAAGTAGTTTCACCTTCATTTGCTGCCAAAATTAAATTTTCTTACAGTTAAATTTTTATGCATCTAATTTTTTTTCCATTCATGATTATTCTCCTGTAGTGTTTTTGCTTTAGTTTACATCAGCAGAAAAACCTGCATAGTGTTTGTTTATCTAATAAACATAAAACCTAAACAGACTGAGTTTCAGGTTTCCATTCATAGCTCAACAGAAGCACACATTGTAATCATTGAAGGCTATCAGTGACTTTCAAGTAAGTGTGATTTGCCAAGAGTACAGCTAAGACATAATCCAGATAATGAAGGTCTGAAAACTTGGTCCTCTCCACAAAATCAGTAGCTGTGATCTCTCAGTCAAGCTGTTGCTTTGGTTGTGCTTACTTGAGCAACATCTGTTTCCTGAACTCTGTAATCAAAAAAGAATGAGGACAACTAAGAAATTTATAAAACTTTGAGGAGCTGCCCCAAAAACAACAATTATACCAAGCACATTAAAAAGCCAAGTTGGGACGTACCAATAAACACAGGGCTACATAGAACAATGATACAGTAATTATGATTTACACTAAAAATAGATATCTCCCAATGGTTCTACTGTGTCCTCTTCAAGTCTTCAGGCAACTTTCCAGCTCTCAAACTTCTCATATTTCCTAATAAAAATAAGCTAAATGGAAGCAAACTGCCAAAGCCAGCAAATTCATGATTCACAGACATATCTCATATACCACTGGAAAAGCAAGCCTTCTGCCTTGTATCTCTAACAAGTCGATATTGTCCTGTGGTTTTTGCTACATCATGTCCTATGCTTTGGCATAATTTCCCTCTCTAGAAGGACTTCTGTGGGATTCTTCAGAAGCAGGACTTTAAATATCTCTTTCTGCAGGCTCCAGAAGAAGTCACTCACAATATCTGCCTGTACCTTAATAGTATTTTCAGCTAATCCATTAATGACTGACATGATTCAATTTTTTTAGCACAAACAAGTGATAATCTGATTCAATTTATGGCTAACATTTCAGCAAGTAAAGAAGCATTTTTTCTCCCAACTTGTTAGAGGGAATCTACAGAAGTGAACTCTCTAACTGGTGTGATAATCCTGTAAATGTGAAGGCAAGCTTGGGTTACCTAATACAAAGACATTAATCTTGTCCAGTTTAGGCAATCTGGAGTTTGATAAATTAGCAGGAACTCGTGTGACATTAAATGTACCACCCATGCTTGTAAAGAAAAGCTGGTCTAAGAGTTTACCCTAACACTGTACTCACAGGCCAATGAGTTTATGCCTACACTTACTTTACAAAAGGTAAGAACTCACAAAGCCCTACACTTCTGGTCCTCTGGGGAAACCAGATTCATCTTCTAATTGAACACAAGATGGCACAGCTTCCCAATGGAACTAGTACAACTCTTAGAAAGTTTGGGTTATGCCTCCTTTCCTACTTTAAAGGTTTGTTATCCACCCCTGCAATGACTCATGGGAGTGTCAGGGTCTTCTAGTGACTTACGGTGAAATCAGAATTTTGCTGCCATGTCTGACCATCTAAGATAAAGCAAATTGTATTATAAGCCAAATTCTCACTTTCTCATCCATTCCAACTGGATATCAGAGTTTCTTTCCCCAACCCAATCAGCTGAAAATTCAGATGGATTTAAAAAAAGCAAAGAAATAGAAATGTTTCTAGTTTTTAATATAATATTTTAATTTTTTAAAATAGTTCAATTAATATCTAAGATTTCTTCATAAAAGTCCCTTTTTTTATTTTAATTATTCAATATAATTTCTTTGGTTGCAGTAGTACATAAACTGTTTGACACTGCAACAAGTAGGATCCAGGTGATCAAGATTTTATTCCCAATGGTCGAACAAAAGGAAAGGCATCTTTTCTCAGTGAGCAGTTTGCTCATCTTAGAAATACCACTATGTGAAACAACGGGAGGCTTACTAATGTAGAACATTGTGAGAATGGAATATTATTATATCAGCCAAAGTAAGTATGACAAAAGAAGTTGAATGATTCAGTCAGAAAAACCACATGGTGACAGTAATTTTACTTTAAGATGAGCAAATTGGCTCCATTCTGTGAACACCTACCACTCATTATTTCAAATGGATCACATTCTAATTTGATACATTTAATGCTAATTCTTTTGATTCCAAAAAACATCTTCCAAAAAGCCTAAGATGTCCCTGCTTGTACTTATCTTTAGATGTCATTGGAGTAAAAAGATCACATCATTGCAGATCCTTTTGAGGCAGAGGATGCAGAATGATTATAAGAAAGAAAAGTATATTGCATAGGCACATTTCCAAGATTATGCTCATTAAATTCGTCACTAGAATAATTTGTTAGAGTTGAATGAGGTGAAAATAAAATTTTAATTAAAATGTATCAGATATTTCAAGCTAATAAAAAGGTAACGCTATAAGAGAAAAATCTATTAACAGGTGCAAGAATTATATAGAGGACAATATTATAGCTTGATTCTTAAACCATACTTCTCTACAAGAAAATCATAATATGTAGAGCTTATTTTTATCAGTCAGCATAAATATTGAAAAGAAAAAATACATAGAAGACAAAGAAAACAGAAGCTTGCACAAGATATACACAATTTTAATACAAATTAATGGAAACACTTCAACACATTTAAGAACTTAAAAGATTACTCCCTCATCAATATTTAAATGATGTTACACAAGGCAAAGACTGCCATTCACTATGACAAAGCAATTTTAACCGAAGGGTGAATACTTTCCTTCCCTTTACCTACCAATATTTTCTTGTTCCTAACTTTCAAGTTAGTTTGTTGTTATAGCTATCAAAATTTGAAAAAAAGATCTTATTTTGTTTTGATCTGATGCCCGAACACATGTTATTGATAGGTAATGAAAACATAAACGTGAGGAAACACTGTGTAATTCAGAAAGTTTGGGTTTGTGACCTTGGTACCAAGATCGAGAAATTGGGATGCTAATTCAAACCTTCCTAGAATCCTTTCAACAAGGTGTGTGGATTAGCTGGTCACCCTTGTTTGCTAGAGGGAAGCTTTTATCACAGTAAGAAATAGTTGGCTTTTTCTGACTGTGACAGTATCTTAGTGATCACCTTGTCCTTCTCTGTGACAGGAACTGAATTCAGAGACTAAACAAGCAAAGAAGTGTTATAAATTTGTTTCCTGCTTACAAATTCAAACACTAGGTTCAATTCAGCAGTGTAAATGGGTAGTGCATTTTGGTTTTTTCGTCTCCTTTTATTTCCTTTTTTTTTTTTTTTGAGGGATGTGTGTGAGAAAGCCATTTATTTTAACCCAATTTAAGAAAATGTGAGTTAACTCTGCAGCAAAGCTTCAAATTCATAGTTGACTCATCTAGGAACATCATTTTCCAGTACTAGGAAGGAAATAGTACTGTGAGTCTCTAGGAGGAAGTACATCCAGTCCAGTATTAATAAAATCAAGGTCATTACAGGATTAAATTAAGTAAGTGGTTTTTAAGTTTTTCTTGGCATGACTATGTTGGACAGCAGTCTTTTCATCACTATTTCTCTGGCATGTAGGTCTGTCCAGAAACACACCCAAAGAACAGATACAAATGAAACAGCCTGGGCAGAGATTTTTAATAGTTTATGCTAACCAAGCCATGGATGTTTTATAAGTATATTCCCATAATATATCCAGTAAATTTTATGGGAAATGTAGTATTTATGTAGTTTAAATTATTTTAGCTACAATAAGAGAAAAAAGTAGCAAAACTGCATGGGCTGGTTTTGGCTGGGGTAGAGCTAATTTTCTTTGTAGTAGTTGGTATGTGTTATGTTTTGAATTTGTGTTAGAAACAGTGTTGATAATTCTGGGATGTTATCATTATTGCTGAGCCTTTCCTGCTTCTCACCCATCCCCACTGGCGAGGGGGCTGAGAGGGGACATATTTGGGACAGCTGACCCTAGCTGACCAAAGGGATATCCCACACCATATGGTGTCATGCTCAGCATATAAAGCTGGGGAAGAAGCAAGAAGGGTGGGGGGATGTTCTCACTGATGCCATTTGTTTTCCCAAGGCACCCTTAGGGAGGAGCCCTGCTTTCCTGAGGATGGCTGAGCACCTGCCTGCCCACAGGGAATGGTGAATGAATTCCACCGTTTTACTTCACCTGTTAAATTGTCCTTACCTCAACCCACGAGTTTTCTCACTTTTGCTCCTCTGATTCTTCACCAGGGAGAGGAGGGAAATTGAGCAAGCAAATGTGTGGGGCTTAGTTAACAGCTGGGGTTAAACCACAACACTGGGAAGCTACTTATCAACAAATACAAAAAGCTTGTATATAGGATTGTCATATTTAAAGATATCTAACTTATTCTTCAGAATTTATATTAGTCAGATTTCTTGGAAGTAAAATAAATAAATGAATGATTTCATAACTGTACAATCCTGGACCTATAAAGGAAAAGGTCTGGTGAACAGACAATTACATTATTTTATTGGTGGCCTTAAGGCAGGAATAAGAACCTAAAGTGAGTTTCCATACTCATAAAGCTTATTTCATGAACTCCACAGTGCAGTCCATGTGACAGCAAATTTAAGAACAGGAATCTGTGATCCTTCAGCTAGGCAACCATGTTGAGTGTACAGCTGGCAAGCATGGTAGAAAATAGGTCTGAATTACAGACTACTTGTACAGAGGTTGAATAATAAGACTTAAGGCTCAAAATATCTTCAAAATACCTGGATAGACACTTTTTCACTGTCTGGGCAGCTGAAAGCAGCATGGATGCTGATACACAGACATTGTATTTCTCTGAGAAATCCCTATACTCCTTAAATGGCATACGGAGTATATAATTTATATGCCACATGAAATACTAGTATTTTGGAGAAAATCTAAACCATTACCTCTCTGTTACTGAGATATTTCATTTCAAGCAGCATTTGCTTTTTCTTTCTGATCCATATATTTTCACCTTCATTTATGCCAGGTTTTAAAACTGCATTAGATTACCTAGCAGTTCCCAGAGAGGGTTTTCTGTTAGAACTGCAGGTTAAATGAAAATGGGGCCTTTCTATTAAAGTGTTTTCACAAATGAAGGAGACAAAATAAATCTCACTGCACAAATAAATAAATAAATATAAAACCTATCCTGTAAAAATCTCTGTTACATCACACAGAAAACTGCCTAGAGAAATTCCTTTGCAAGCGTTTAACATGAAGAACATACAGAATGAGCATTTTATTAGAACATTGCTACAATACTTGAATGAAAAAATGAGTGGGCCACTTTTGTCTTCCTCATTCACAATTTTAAAGAAGGGATTTTTTTCCCCTTGTGTCTTAGCCCTGAGGTAGTAATAAATATTTTGGATTACTTCAGAAAAAATCAGACTTACAGTGGATTTTATTAAGTTTATCATATCCTCTTAGTCTAAATTTTGTCTCTCAATAATTCTGTATTT
Source organism: Corvus kubaryi (assembly GCF_017639235.1). Classification (NCBI taxonomy): domain Eukaryota; kingdom Metazoa; phylum Chordata; class Aves; order Passeriformes; family Corvidae; genus Corvus; species Corvus kubaryi. Next base: position 17,934,907 of record NW_024581127.1, read on the forward strand.
TGTATTTTTCATTAGTCTTTTTTCTTTTAGACCACACAGGCTGTGCTAATATTAATGGAAACTTCATGTGCTTGAGAGCTGGGTTGCATATGCTGTGCAGGAGTCTTCACAGTCTTTTGCAGCCTGAAGGAGTCATCATTTCTGTTAAGTTCTCTAAGTCATCAAGACTGCATTATTTGTTCTCCAAATCAATGAAAATCCTCTTCAGATTGTGTTCTAAATACAGAGCTAAAATTTCCACAATTGTAATTCACTCAAGAACTAGACTTCCTAGGATGTCCTTCAGGACACACGTTTTTAGGAGAAAAACTGTCTGAAGAGCAAACAATTAATTTGCTAATTTCCAGAGGCAAAGCTGCTTATTATCTGAAGAAATAGACACAATAAAAGTGGAAGAGTTTGGCCTACTCCTTTGGATAAAAATCTAACGCTATTGAATATTTTATTTTCACAGACGTTGACTACAACTACATTAAGAAAACAGGTAAGTGATACTGCATGCATTAAACTGCTATAAGCAGTGGCTTAGATCTAAGCCAAAACTGATTATGACAGTAGCTCTATTATGAGATTCCTTTGTTGATAGGACAGTTTGCACTGCACTGGCTATCATAATTTCAGGAATGAATGTAAAAAATTTTTCTGCCTATAAAATTGTCTTTCACTTGCATAATTACTGACCTTTAAAATCAATCTCTTTTATTCTAATACAGAAGTGTTATCTAAAACCTGGGCCACCAGGAGTATCTGTGTAGACTAAATGGGAGTGGTAATTGGAGAGTGATTGCACAGCTGCTGAATAGGGCTCCTTGTTTCTTTGAAATGGAAATACAATGTAGGATGCCAATTACATTACAATTACAAAGAGAGGACAAGTGATAATCCTAGCATTTGACTGTTAGTGCTCATTGGAAAGACTCTCTTTTCCCACTGGAGATTGTTAATATGCTCCAGTGTGCATAGGAATATATTCTGTGGGTGACAAGTAACTGAAGCAGTGTGAGGATTTCTAGCACAGCTACCTTTACCTTTCTACAAGCACACACACATACATACACATTGTCATAGGTTAGTAAGCATAGTCCCAGAAGGGATGTCCTTGTTAAGGGGTGCTTACAGCTTCCTCTGGGACCTGATAGAGCCTATCAGCTGGCCAGTTTGAATATGGACAATTCTCTAAGCCACTTAAAATTGTGACCGCCTCTGTGATCCACACTTAAGAATAGACAAACCCCCCCCCCCCCCAAGCTCTCTCTCGTTTCCGGTGCTGGGACAGGTGGCTGCGGGCCCTTTGTGGGGGCCAGCGGGCCCGGCCAGGCCCTGCTCGGGCCAGGCTGGGCCGGGCCACGGCTCCAGGATGAACCCTCAGCAGGGCTGTGGGCAGCCAGAGCGGCTCGGAATCCCCCCCCCCACTGCGGCCAAGATTTCAGCAAAGCAGCACCGCTGTCCCGCAGAGGCCAGGTGACCAACAGCGATAAGCCACACAGCTGCAAGGCCGAGGTGAGATTAACCCTTTTAGTGCTGTGAAGAGCTGAAAACCTGAGGGAAGAGAAAGAGGAGATGCTTAAAGCTGAAATTCTGTTGTGAAGCCATGATATATCAGAGTATCCCGTTGTAATTTCATGAAGATATGGGGGGTGGAGTGTTCAGCTCATAAGCAAAAGCACCTGCGCTGAGATAGGCAGATGCTGATGCAGCTGTAATTTCATGAGAAGTTTGGACAGGGAGAGATGGAAGCGATGAGGACTTTTGCTCCAAACAGGAAAGGAAAAAGTCTCAGTTCCTAGAGATGGAACAGATGAGGACTTTTGCTCCAAATGGGAAAGGAGAAAACCTCAGTTCCTAGAGATGCTCCCAGAGATAGTCCTAACAATGAAGATGAGGAAGACCCTTTGCTCCCAGGGAAGGAGAAGGGCCTCTGTTTTTGTTTCTGAACGGCTCAGCCTTAAAATTGTACCCCAAAAAACTTCAAGAGTGGACCCTCGAAAGCAGTTGTGGGAAAAGCTGCAAGTTGGGGGAAGGGACTCACATGCGAGCAGAGAACCAACCCAGGCGGCTGTCTTGTTGCGATACTGTTTTCATAGCACGAGCAAGAAGAGACTTCTCTTTCTAAATGGACTGGACTTACCACTTATAGAAGTGGTAAACAGACTGAACATCTTAAGGGTTGTCTTTTCACATTGTCAGTGGGAGAAGGGAGGAAGGTGGGGGGAGGAGGAGAGTTCTGAAGGTGGTGTATATTTTTTTCCTTCTTTTAGGTCTGTTAATAAACTTCTTTATATTCTTTCAAGTTTGGTGCCTGCTTTGCGTTTCTCCTAATTCTTATCTCACAGAAGATAAACAGTAATGAGTATTTTGGGCCAAACCACTACAGACCTTCAAGAAAACAGGTAGGAAATCAATTTGCTGGAATAGATGCATCTAAATGACATCTGGATCACTGCTTTTCATCACCTCATCTTATTTCTACCAGTGTAAAATAGCTGAATTACTAATGAGAAATAATCTGCAAAGACTAGTGTCTATATATACACCTCTAAACAACACAACAGACATAGGGCTAAGATATATGTTGTTGCCTACATTTGAAATAGGCATAATACCTGAGTAATTTGGTTTGGGTGTCTTCTACCACATGCAGACCTTCTGAAAGCAAGTTCATGAACTATTTATGAGTATATAGCAGTTATTTACACAGTAGAAAGGCAAGACTAAAATGATATAAGGCTAAGCATCAATTTCTTCAAGACCCCAACAAAGGCATTTGAGGAATGATTGTTGATGACTGATAGCTGAGAAGTCAGCAGGGAAGTGTTGGCTTCCATCACTCATTGGAAATTGCTTATCTTGAAAACCTGAGCTAACCTTCTGACTCTGCTTTTTTTCCGCCCTCATGATTTTATACCTTTCCTTCACTCTGCTTTTTCCTGAGTTTCTGGCTTACTAATACGAGCTCAATAAGCACTTGTATCTTTTTATTTCCTGTCACAGGTCTTTAACCTATGCATTCACTTGCAGCTCAAGAATATTTTCTTCTTCTGAAATCCTGGGTTAAAGTCACCAAACTGAGCTTCATCAAAGTGGGTCTTGCTCCTGGACAGCTGAACCCTGGGTTGTGTCTTGGTTTGAAAGACAGGTGTCTGCTAAGGAAGGCAGAAGCCTCCCTTGGAATGGCAGATGCAACCCCCTTCCCTCCGAGTTATTATAATTTTGAAATCAAGGGGGCTTTTAGGCAAAGATGTGGGAAATAGGAATAACAGTTCTTTACTATTATATATATAACCAGTCAAACAATAACTACGGCAGTAACAGCAAACAGAACCACAAATCCAATGCCAGCCTCTCTCGGCCGTCAGGCCCTTTCCCCTCAGGTGCAGTTCCGCTCGCAGCCGGCAGGGGCGCTGGCGGCTCCCGGTGAGCAGGGCAGGTGCGATGGTTCCCCCGCGGCTGCAGGGGGCGCTCCGGAGCGAGCTCGGGGAGCACACGGCGCCGGTGCCCTGGGATCCCGGGAAGGATGGAACAAAGGCTTCACAAACCCCTGGGCAGCCGATCCCGGTGTCCGGCCGGACCCTCGGGAACAGCAGGCTGGAGCGGCAGGCTGGAGTGGCAGGGACGAGCACAAATCCCGGATGGCAGACGAGATGTATCCAAACGGGGAACCCCCCCGGAGGTCTGGGCAGGCAGGGCGAGCACAGCTACAACGTAGTGAAGGCTCAAAGCAGCGGCAGGGCAGGGCGGCCATGGCCTGGCTCCGAGCAGGGCAGGGAAAGCGGGCTGGGGATCCCGGTGTTGTTTCCAGCAGAAAGAAAAGCGGCCGTAGGAAAAAAACCAGCTTTCTCTCTCTCTGGACGCCAAGACCCAACTGCCCCCACATCCAGGTGAAACAAAAGAGTAGCCAGGCGAACCCCACCCTCAGTGGGTAAGCTCTCTCTTTGTTTTCCTTAAGTACCCAGCGATTAGCAACAGTATGGGGGGTAAATTCCTTTAACAGAAAAAAATCTGGAACTCTTAAAACCCCAACAGTTGTCAGCTCCAAAAGGGAGCAGCCAGGCTCTGGTCAGTGCCCATGTTTGTTCTGGTGCTGATGTGAGTTAACAGCTTCAGGGAACTTACACTGCTGAAAGTTATTAACACAAATACCAGATATTTGCCTATGCATTCTGTTACAGAGATAAGATTTTTGGAGGTTACTGGGTGGGTACTTGTCTGTTAACCCACTGCTTTTGTGATGCCATGTTCCCCCTCCTGCTCTCCCCTGCCCTTAGCCTTGGCCAGTCCCTTGGGCTCTCCCCATTGGTTCCTGTACCCCAACCCCACCCAGGGACTGCCCCTGAGCTCCTGACAAAACCCCCCCACACCCAGACCATGAGGTCTCTCTGCCTCTGGGGATTGCAGGGACAAGATGTGATTAAAGTCCTCTCAAGCCCTCATGAGAGAGACCCTTCTTGCCCCCTGTGCCATCACTGGTTGTAACACTGATAGCTGCCAGAGCAAGATTGCAGGGCCATCCAAAATGGACTGAGGGAGGGCGACCAGGATCGCACTGCCCTAAGCATCCCCGCTGAGCTCTCAGGAAGCTACAGCCTGCTAAGATAAATCTAGCTCTACAACAGGTACTTTTTTATATCTACCATGTTTCAGCTGTAGAGAAAACTAAAAATCTATCCACTGGAGTAAACAGTAACATGATCAATGTCTACCTGCAGAAATGAAGATGTTGTATGAATCCCATGAAAACTGTTAGCCCATTAGAAGCAGGTGTCTTCTGTAATAGTGAACAAGGTAGACAGAAAGTTCACATGCAGTACAGAGCTTACATCTGTATTGGATGTATTGATTCTATGTGTAAACAATGGATTGCATGGTGCACTTGTTTTTCATTTCCGCAGTGCAGCAAAGGTTACCTTGAAGTTATCAGAAAAACAGGAAACAAAAGTGTGCTGGTTCAATGAATCACTTAAAGAATATAAACACATTCTCTAAAAAGTACATATGGTTTTCAGATGACAGAAATGTCCAGGAAAAAGACTTACTGGTGTAAGTGAGACACCACCAGCTGCATCAGAGCCCTGTTGCTGGAAACTAACATTTGGATCAGCATAATTTATAAAGAAAAAAAATGAACATTAGACAGATTTTCTGGTTCTGTAAGCAGGGATGTAGAGCAATACTGAAATGCATGTGCATTAGTTTGTCCTGGAATACTATATTATGCATAGGAAGGGATTCTGAAATTAGGGTTACTATAATTACAGAATGTTTGTCTCACAGTGTACACTGTACTTTGTATCAGTTCTTCCACTGCTACTAAACTCAACTAGAATTTCTGGAGAATGGATTTCTGAAGGTGAGGCATTGGCTGCCATTGAGGGTTCATTTCTTAGGGCTCACTTCTATGGAAATAATTTGCCCAAATAGAATCAAGGTATAGTTTGGGATTCAAATGTTTTGTCTTCTTAAAACTGAGCAGAACAGAAATGTTAAAGTGTCATAATTTGAGAGAATTCTACAGAGGGGGGACAGCTCTGCAGAGCTCTATAGCCCCACTGCCCAGGGGCACGCATGACAGCAGCACACAGGTGAGAAGGGCCAAGCACAAATCAAGTATTCACAAGCAATCTTGCATGAGCAGATGCAGTATTTGAGAGACAAGTATTTAGGAGCTCAGAAGGATCTATGCCCCCAGTGCCTGAGAGACCCAATGCAACTGGTGGAGACAGGAAGACGAAACAGCTGAGACACTCAGGGTACCTACATGCATTCCTGCAGCACATGGCACCGTTGGAAGGCTGCTTTCTGCTAAGCTGTCAGCACTGCAGAAAGAACAGTAGGAAAGTAAAAGAGGTTTTCAAGACAGATAGGAAGTTTATTTGGAGACTGGATAATTTACTTAACAATCCCATTCCATTTTACCAAAGGAGCAGCAAGATGCAGTTGCTGGAAATTAAAGTAAAGCAAACCCAGGTTAGAAACATGATTATCAATTGACAGAACTTCTCCAGCAACACAGTCATTCATCTGATGCATGAAAGCTTGAAATAGCATTTAGATTCACTCCACCTACAATCTCAATAACTGAAGTGCCTATTTCAGGAGTTTTATAGTAAGTACAGAGGAATAATCATCTTCAAGGGACTACTGAAATTTTAGAAAGCCTGAACCACTGAAATTTTTTCTTAATTTATCACAAATTCCTAAATTGGGAACCTCAGATTTTTAAAATTCAGTGAGATCCATCAGGGTTTCACTCTCTCAAGTTAACATGCACAAGCAGCTGAATACAGTAAAGAATAAATTAAATTAAAACAAGGGTGAAATCAAGAAGTGAGTGTTGCAACAAATGAGTATGAAGAAAAATCAGAAAAAAAGAGAGAAGAAATAAATTTTTAGAAAGCAAACAGATATCACCACCTCGTAAAAAACTGTCTCAGGGAAAATTATATTGGTGATTGCTCTTGAGAATCTGGACTCCGGAGTGGAAAGCTATTCAATGGGTACAATACATGGATACAGTTCAATGGCTACAAAATATAGGCAAATAGGTAACCTGAAATGCATCATTTAATAAAAATCAGTAGAAACTATTACATTTCTGAAGATATGTGAAAACCAATTTTTGCTATCTTTGCACTAATGACCTATAAGATGCCAATTGATTTCAATGTGAGTAAGTAATAATGGGAGTAAATGAGTGCTCATTTTAAATGAGGCTGTCAAAATAAGATCCTGAGCAAGTTAAAAGATCAGATAAATGAGAGAACCCAGGATCTGTGGCATCAAGTACATCCTGGGGACCAAGACATGTTAAAGAAAATGGAATGGAAGCAATGAAAATATAGTCTTGCAAAACTGATGCTGAACTTCTACACAATAACAAAGTTGATAGATATTAAGGTAGAAGCAACATGGAAGTAGGATTTATTTAGAGTGCATTCAGAGTTGTTCTGCACATCAGTCTCTTTAGCACAAATTTAAAAACCCAAACCCAGCAATTTCTCCAGCATTGATATTCTGTCACTGAAAAGGTAGTCTGTCAAAAGCAAAATGAAACTCAGTTCTCACCAATTGTAGGAGGGAGAGGGAATTAAGCAGACAACCAAATCAAATGGATATGACAATGAATTAAGATATCAGAAACTTAAGAAATATAAAAAAATACACATACTGCATTGCATAGCCAGAAGAAAAAGATAGAAGGGATATCACAAGTTTACAGTCCTAGAACATAGCAAAATTCTTCCAAGAGAGATAAAGCATGCTGTAAACCCCTGGTCATTTCACTTATGTAAGTCCATTAAAATAAGCAGTTTTCAAAAGGTATTGGTCTAGCTGTGGAGGTGACAATAATGGTGGATGGAAATGATGAGTCACAGACTTGTGTATTTCATCATTTCATCTCCAGTTTTAAAGATGGACTCATCTTACCTGGAAAGTTATTAAGAGTTTTTGCACTACTAAGCATATAAATATTTGCACAACTGTGAAGAAGATACCATGAACATAAATTCAAATACAAAATGGATAAAACCACCCAGTGTATAATCAATATTTCTATCAGTGTAGCTACCTTAGTAAAATTTGCTGCATGTGATGGGTTGACCCTGACAGGATGCCAAATGCCCATCAAAGCCACCCTATCACTCCTCAACTTGATAGAAGACATAGATAAAAAAAGGCTTTTGGGTTGAGATAAGGACAGGGAGAGTTCATTCAGCAGTTACCATCATGAGCAAAACAGACTTGACTTGGGGAAAAAAACCAGAGTAGGATAATGAAGAAAAACCCCAAATCTTATGAACATCTTACCTCCCTCCCTGCCTTCTTCCTGGGCCTAACTTTACTCCTGATTTTCTCTACAACCTCCTCCTTCTCAGTTGTGCAGGGGGATGCGGAGTGGGTGCTACAGTCAGGTCATCATGTGTTGTTTCTCCTGCTCCTTTCCCCTCAGGGAGAGGACTCCTCACACATACAAAAAACATTGAATGCTATGAGAATAAAATTTAGTTGTAGAGGAGAGCAAAGAAAAATTTACACTGTCTAAATATTGCAGTGTTAATATGTGTATTCTCTCTGAGCACATTCTCATTAATGCATGAAAAAATACAACAAATATACACATTATAGTAAATGTTTGCTTCTGGCATAGTAGTACCAAGGTGCCATGTCTGAAGTGTCCTAAATGCTTGTTAAACAAAAGCTAGGTTTCCACAGACTCAGTCATGACTTAACTTCCCAGTGTGGAATCCCTCTCACAGGAGACAGTCCCCCACAAACTTCTCCAGTGTGAGTCCTTCCCACAGGTTACACTTCTGCTGCTGCTCCAGTGTGGGTCCCTTCCATGGGGTGCAGTTCTTCAGGAACAGACTGCTGCAGTGTGAGGCCCTCACGGGATCACAAGACCTGCCAGCAAACCTGCTCCAGTGTGGGCTCCTCTTTTTAAAGGTTCACAGACCTTGCCAGAAGCCTGCTGCAGCTTAATCTTCTGATGTGGTGGCAACCTCCTTTGGGTATCCATCTGCTCCACTGTGGACCTCCATGGGCTGCACGGACAGGGGGTCAGCCTGCTTCATCATTGTCTTCACCATGGGGTACAGGGAATCTTGGCTCCGGCACCTGGAGCACCTCTTCCCCCTACCTCTTCACTGACCTTGGTGTCTGCAGAGCTGTTTCTCTCACACTGACTCACTCCTCTCTGGTTGCAGTTGCACAGGTGGGTTTTTTCACCCTTTTTAAGTACGGTACTCCAGAGACACTACCGCCATTGATGATGGAGTTAGCCTTGGCCAGTGGCACATCTGTCTTGGAGCTGGCTGGCATTGGAGCTCCAAGACATGTTGGACATGGGGGAAGCATCTAGCAGCTTCTCTCAGAAGCCAGCCCTGTAATGCTCAACTACCAAAACCTTGCCTCACAAACACTGTACAAGAAGGAAGAACTTGATACTACATACCCTCAATAGTTACACTCGAGAGACATTGTGCAACTTTAGCTGATACCATATTTCAGAGCGTATTGCACTGTATGTACACACTACTGGAATGTATTCAGTGGTAGCCTGAACTGCCCACATGACTGACTTTTTCTCCCCATTTGTTCTCACAGCAGTTTTACAGGCTGTTACATGGTCAGATTCTCCGTCATATACCAAGTAAGAAATAATTAGGCTTGCATAACCATGAAGACAAATTTTGAGTTGTCATGGCAAACCTGCACAATCTCAGGCAGTGTTCTTACATGGTGTTCACTTGTAATGCACATCTGCAGCTTCAGGGAACTGCCTCTACAGCTACATGAGATGTTTGATTGTATGCTGCGGCTCCTTTACTGCTACCTATACTGACCTGGCAAACACCTGGGATGAAGCTCTGCATTTGGGGAAAACTTCATAATCCTGATCTGTGATTGTCTCAGTTTCTCACACTGCCAGCAGGATGCAGAGTACTGGTAGTCACAGTGCACTTCCCTAATGCACTGTAAGACTCATAATGAAATTTTGTAACAATTTATACTGAATGCAAAAATATCGACCTTTTGGAAAAGCCATTCTAAAAAGTTCTCCTGGTTTTACAATGTCACTAATAACATACATGAGAGTCTAACTCCTAGAAACTGTTCCCTGTGATTTCTTCTTTTTCCTGGTGTAGTTTGCTTAAGTGGATTGTCCTTTCCCTGACTTGTACTTAATGTCAGTTTGCTCAGATCCCTGCAAATCTGCCACTGTTATTGTGTATCAGTCACTTGAAATGCCTCCAATTTCTCCATAGATGGTGGGTTTTCATATGCCAGCAAAACTTCAAATAGGGTTTTTTCTAAACTGCAGCTTCAGAAAGATGCTGTGTCATACAAAAAGTGTTGAACACTGTATTGATAAGAATAAAATTTAGTTGTAGAGGAGAGCAAAGAAAAATTTACAGTCTAAATATTGCAGTGTTAATATGTGTATTCTCTCTGTGCACATTCCCATTAATGCATGAAAAAATACAACAAATATACACATTATAGTAAATGTTTACTTCTGGCATAGTAGTACCAAGGTGCCATGTCTGAAGTGTCCACAGACCCAGTCGTGAATTAACTTCCCAGACAAGCATGCTTGTAACCATAGAAGGGAGTGTCCCTATGTCTTAAAACCCTACAAATGATTCAAAGGCCAAGACCCTTCTTAGCTGAGCTTGAACTCATACATGGGGTTGATGCCTTAGGTTTTAACTTTCATATTTTTCAAATCCTGTACTGCCTAGTGTGTAACTCTGAAGTTTCTTGTAGCCTGTTCACTTCTGCTCTCTCATGCTAGGTAGACGTAACAAAGCCTCTCCGGGCCTGCTCTCCAAGGGCACTCAGATCATCCTAGGCCCAAAAAGTATAAACCAAGACCCTCTAAAGCAGAGACGAGCTTGGGGAAATTACATCATTAACTGAAGCTTTAATTGGAGAATTAACCCTGATATGCAAATGAACCAAACTTATAGAAGTATAAAGAACTTTTGACTTGTCATCCATCTTGGGGTCCATCTTGGCAATAGCCTCTGGACTCCCCAGGGGGTACCTTTGAAGGCATTTCAAATAAATACCTACCTTTATTCCTTTACTATTACTGTCTCTGTCCAGGTCTGTGGGGTCACATGCATGCAAACAAACGCATGGCTAGCTTCAGTATAAAATTGGTCGCAAAGAGATGGGAAGGGCCTTTGCATGTGTTCCAACAGGAGCATTTATTGCTGCTGCACTGTTGAAGGTTGAAGAGGCAAAGGCGAGAATAATGCTGAACTCAGAGGTTTTATCCAGGGCAGGGAAAAGGCAGGATTAGGGAATGGGGACCAATGGGGAAGCTCTGGGGGAGTGACGAGGGGTAGAGGTTAACAGCCAACCAGGGAATCCAAATTGGGATAGATTAACATAACAGAACAAGCATCCTGGGAGAAGCCCTTCTGGTCACCCTAACCTAGAGGTTCTTGTGGTACCAGGGACTTGTCTTACTGAGAACTCTCTGTCCCTTGTAACTTAGGTTCACTGGCCACCACACCTTATTCTTGTCTAGTCTCTGTTTTTCAGGTGGCCACCTCAGGCATCAAGGTTAGAAGCAGAAATTTTCACCTGCAAGAAAATTAGGCATAATGTCTTTTGAACTATCTGTAACTAACTGAGTCTATGAATGCTCCTCAGTGTTAGTTACCAGCTACAATGTTATGATGTTGGAGTGGGAAAACTTAAATTTTTTTATCCATTGAAGCTTGAGGATCTCCCCATGCTCCCTGTAGGCTCCTCCAGCAAGGCTCACCACAAGCCATGCCATGGCAGCTGGGACTGTCCATTCAAAACAGACAGAAAGCCCTAATTCATCTTAATTTAGAAACTAATCAAGTGCCATCTTGTGTGGTATTATTTCCATGTAGTCAATGGGCATTCTGTGTCCTTGAGATGTGGCTCAGAAACTCAGGTGGAGAGAGAAGTGAGGAGCTCTGCAGGGAGAGGGGGAGCATGTCCATGCCCCTGCCCTCCCTGAGCTCTGTCATTCACCTGCACCGAATGTCTTGTCCTGCTTTCCCCAGGCAGGTGGGAGTTAAGCAAAGACAAAGATCAAAATGAAATGTATGTGTGGGTTGTTCCTTGCACGTAAAAAAAAGGAATTTTCACCCTCTTAAAAATTATTGTATCCTCACAGTGAAAGAATTGTTTGAGAATTAAAAATCCAGTTATCTAAGGACAGAGAGATGATACCAATCACAGATGTGGCTGGATGAGAAGCAATGGCTGTACAAGGTGATGTTAAGCAGCCTGGTAAAGAAATCCTCCAATTAGCTTGTGCATGCAGTTAAATAATTTGGAGTAGTTATACTCTTGAAGGATGGTTAAATAATAAGCAAGCCTGTAAAATCACAATGTAAAATATGGTATTATTTTGTGAACTGCTGTGACATATGGCTCTGAGTATGTGGAACAGGATTTGCAATGCATATACACATACAGAAAACACACACGAGCATATTAATGAACATGGATGTGCAGTGCTTCCCAGTCAGATGTCTCCACTAGACTTCATTAATTTAAGAAGATCTTGCTGAAATTATACCATGTTCATCAAGTTAGAAAGAGAAAAATAAACATTCATATTTCCTTGATTTTTTGCATGTAGGGTGTCAGTTAGTTTGCAGGTACAGGTTTTCAGTCACAACAATTAATCTTCCAGGAAAATTTTCCTTTTATTTGTTTTAGAAGTTTATAATTTGGGTCTAAAAAATAAATAATTTCATGCTTCGGGTACAGCAATATAGTGAGATCTCTTATCCTCTCTCACATAGGGAAATGAGATATTATAAGACCCGGCGCACCCAATATACACTCAAAGCCTACTCATGCTAAGTTGTAAGGAGAACTTCTCTGATACCATTAGATTTTTACTTTAAAACTCAGAATTAATTCATTCCTGCTGAAGATGACTGACAGTGTTAGAATGGATGGCAAATGTCTCACAAGAAATAATTTTTATGCAAAGATCACCATTAGTTTACCCAGTTACCACGTCTTTGATATAACACCACTGGCAATCCATATGAAAAGTAAAGCCACAGCCTTTGTCTGTGTACTCATAGCAATTTTCCCAACTGAAATTAATAGCATTTTAGCATCTGGGATAAGAAACTTGAAAGTCAGACTAGATGTATTGTCCATTCATAGTGATTATCATAAAATATTTTTATGCAGAAAAGGAAAACAGCCATTTCTACAACAAAGAAGTAAATCCACACTTCTTCAAGTACGTTTTCCCTTTGCCACTGATTTTGGCTGAATCATGTTTCCTTAAAATTTTCAAATATAATTTTCCTTTCAAGCTGTCAAAAATAATATGCATCAGAATAAACAGGTGCCAACGATGCACAATCCACCTAGTAGCTGATATCTGTGGCATCACATAATTGTATCTCTTCCTGTGAATAAAAGTTATTTAGGCAATGTCACCCTCCCTGATGCTAAAAGTGATGAAGAAAGCAAAAAACCAAAACAAAGCTCTTCATTTGTTCCTGTGTTTATATGTATCTATATATGTGTGTGCAGTATCTATACAAATACGTATCACTTGCTGCATGGATGACAAAGTGTAAGGCATTCCCTCTGCTCCCAAATTAAACGAACATTTTATAAAACAGAGGTCTGTGAAATAAAGGAATTGTAGTAAGTGTGAATAATCTGGTGCAATGCATGGGATCCAGCATTGCTGGCAGATTGGTGCAAGCACAAACAAACAGGCAGTGGGTTATGCTGACATTCTTTCTCTAATGCAACTACCTTGCCTGTTTGCATTTGGCCTTGTAGTGCTCAGATCACAGCAATAACAATCAGGACTAAGTGTCCTCTATAAGCACGAGAAAAAGTCTTAATTTCATGTTCACTTAATTGTGTATTTAATATACTGGTTTGCACTACACTAAAATAAGGTCTCTGAAGTTCCTAGGTCACTACATGAAAAGCAAGTTCCTGCCTTTTTTCAGCTTTCATTAAACATCACAAGTGACATGTCAAGATGACATTGTGGGTTTTGCCCTCACCATAGCTATATGGTATAAAATACCAATCAATTTACTAATACGTTGAATCTGTGATCACCAACTATAAACCCAGAATTCAAACCCACTGTCAGCAATAAGAAAGGTAACATAGTCACTGTGTGACTGCAGATTTTGTAACCTCTGTGTGTTCTTGTATACCACAGGGAATCTGCTAGAAAGATGGTATTGCTACTTTCTCTTTTTCCTTTTTTTTTTAGAACATAGAGGGTTATGTATCAAAAGAGTATCTTCTATGGAAAATCTTTTTTGAGATAATTCCTGTACTAAAAGAAGGGACAGCTATACTATTAGTTCCGTATACTGTGAATTTATTGTGTTAAGGTCTATTTAGTTGACAAATGTTTGTACAAATTTTCCTGAGCAAAACAAGCAATTCTGGCTTTTGCAGAGTCTGATGCAACTTACTTTGAAGTGGAGCAGGCTATGATGGAAGACCTGATTCATCTCAGTCTCCATAATGCCACATATCTGGAGAGAAGCCTAACAGCAGCATCCAGTATGAGCCTAAAGAGACAATTATATTAGTAAAGGCACCATGGGCTCAGTACCTGCAAAGCCTCTTCACTACTACAAACAAAATGAGCACAAAAGTTAAGGAGCTGAGGAATATTCTATTACACTGGATACACTAAATCTTCAAAGCCTCATTTTATCTGTAAGAAAGATGTAAGACAAGTTATCAATTGTTCTACTTGATCCTTTCCTTAGATGTTTTTGGGAAGTCATCTTTGGACTGTCAATTCAATGTTTTTCTTCCCTTAGCTTGACAGGTCTTAAACAATGCTTCTCAGGGAGCCTTTTGGCCAGAACCACTTTTGGTCATTTTCAAACAACTTTTGAAAATCCTCTGCTAGTTTTGGAGCTTAGAACTTAATTTTGTTCTGATTTCCTTCCTCTGTTCAGGGTAGATGGTGAATTATTAACTTCCAAAGTTAGTGTATCTACTAGGTTCTTAACCTGAAATACCGACCTGGGGAGTTCAACTCATGCATTCCTTTCAGCACAGCAGAACATTGGCTTTACCTCCTCCCCTTTCTCTCCTAATACTGTTTGACTCTAGCTGTTTTCTTCAGATGACAATACAGCTCTGTCTATATTACTGAGAAATCTTTATCTGCTTTTGGAGTGTATTTTGTAAAGTCAAGTCAGAAGGCCTTACAAAATCTTTGCCTAGCCATTGTGAGCTATGGGCATGGATCCAGAAATGTTCCAAACTTTACTGGCTTTAGCACAAAGCTACAGGTGAAAAATGCAGTAAAATTCTGAAGTGTTTTTCAGTCTCTTATGATGTCAATTGGCAAGTGCCCCAGTAAATAGTCAAAGCTATGCAAGAAGCTATGCAAGACCATAAGATGGAGCAGATTTTCCAAGCTATTGAGATCACTTTGGGCTATTTATGCCATATAAAGTGAATTTGCAGAACACTATGATGTATAGATTTAAAATTCAGAAAGATGCTGTTGTTTGAGTTCTGTGAGTTGTGAACAGGATACTGCATTAGATAAACCAGTGGCCTAATCAAGCCTGGGAGCTTTTGTGTCACTTTTTCTTGATTCAAGAAATCTAGCATACAGAAAAATAATCCTCTCTTTGTATATCTTCGAAATGCATATTTATTATTCCCCTAAATCCATAGCTGGAAGAGAATTAATAGCTAGGATATGACTAAACTGATCTGTACAGCATAGCAGGGAGATGAGGTTTTAGGGGTAAAAAATAAAAGCCCCCTGTTATTGTTGGGCAAAGTTGGGACCCTTTACTGCTATCACAGAAGTCATTAGTCTAGGCATTTTACAAGTATTTGTTCTTTTTTTCCTCATAGTAATGCCAAATAGCACAGGTTATATCACTGGCTTTGTGGAGAGCTCAACATCTTCTATGTTCCCACTAATGACTAAAAAGTCATGCTTCAAGGTGTAAATTAATCACCGGCATTTAGAGACTGAGGGAGAATCAATAAAAAATGTGTAGTACTTCCTACCTTGACAAATTTCTGTCTAAATACACTTCAGCTATTTTGGCTGGTTATTATGAAAGTTTTTACTTAAAACCTTCTATTTGCCCCAGACCTTGCCAGTGCCCTGAGTGCATTCCCCTGCCAGGGATGCAGCTAGAGGGTGAAGGTGTGGGTCCTGAGCCCAAGGCCAGCTCCCTTGCTGGCAGCAGGGGCTTGGAGTAGCTTCTTGTTCCTATTCTTATTATCCAGCCCCACTGCCAGGGCTTTCTGGCTCAGCCTTGGTGCTGTGTGAGCCCTGCAGACTGGCGGGGTGATTGCTGGGCTGGTTACTGTCTCCAGACCCAGCCTAATCCTGACATGCTGCTCAGCACCCCAGCCCCTTCTGGCTGAGGTCTGGGCCCCTGCCAGCCCTGTTGCCTCTCTACACTCCCTCCGGGCTTACCTGGAGCAGGAGCCAGCCCTCACAGCACCCTGGGGGTACTGGCTGCCTCCTTGGACCTTAAGAAGGTGGCAGTGCAATAGAAAGCCTCCATGTAAGCTAAGGGAAGGCAGGAGCTCCGTTACCTTTCTGGAATGCATTCTGAAAAGCCTACATTTTAATTTAAACTTACAGTATTTTTAATAATTTAGTTATTAACGTTTTGAAACATCTTAACTTTTCTGGAAAAATTGTCTACCTTCAGGTAATGAAAAGACTGTTCCACGAGACAGTAGTTAATAATCCCTTCAGCACACAGAAGTCCACTGCACAGGATTCTGCTTTGTGGCACGGTGGCTCGTCTCTCCATGACATTACACATTGCACGCTGCACACCAGTGATTATGATTCAGTTCACAGGTATTTCTAGAAAACTATTTTATATATGAGCCAAATTGAAACGTCCATATCATGTCTCTGCTCATGATGTTTTCTGGAATCTGAACCACATCACCAAGGAATATGGCTTTCCAGGAATGTCTCACACAACCAAATGGAAAGGATGGAAAGAAATTTCTAGTGAACGACAACAGTGAACTACCCTGGCATGCGCCCAGTACAGACAGTGAAACTGAACTTCTAGTTCAGCTTCACAGCATGAACCTTTTTGCCTATTTCTTCAGGTCAGAGAACCCTCCACAAGTTGTGTTACCTATGTCACAGTGCACTACTCCATTGTGGTAACCTGGAATTCAGGTCCTTCTGAGTAAAACATCACTGTAGAGAGATGGACATATTTAGAGACTGAGGCCATTTCCAGAATCTAGACTCCTGTGGAACTACTTCTGCTGGCCTAAAGAACTCCACATCGAGAAGGACCACTTGGGCACTTCAAAACTTCCACATTCACATTCCAAGTCAGGTTTCTACGTTGCCAACAGAACGTGCAGGGAATAGTATATGATAACATTGTACAAATTAGTTACTGAAAGCTCTGAAAAAAGGGGTTGTGATTCAGACATAACTCAAGGAACTAGGTATCTTCAATCCATTGTATTTCCTAGTGAGGAATCAGGGGTTTTAATTCTTCCATTTGTGATTGAAAGTCCTGCAAAGAACCAAGGCGACACATTTACCTTCCGTGTAAAAATACCTCTAAAATAAGCAGAAAAATAAATTACCATGTCGCCTGCTACAGAATTCTGTGACTGAAACTTGGAAATTTTGAAAATATCTGGTGGAAAGAATCAACAGCAAGAAAAGCTGAGCTTTTTTGATCTTCTAGCTGCTAGGTTCAGAAGCTAGAGGAGCCTAGCAGTGAATTCAGTTCTTGTAAAGTGTAAGAAGGAAGCAAAAAAGAACCTTTCCCTCTCATAAATATGATAAGGAAAAGATATTTACATTCAAAAGATATTTGACTATTCTTTTTTTTTTTTCTTTTTCTTCCTCATGCCTTATATGATATAGAATCTTTTCGTAGGATTATTTTAAATATGATCTGATTAAAGGCAATGTGCTCAGTCCCTGGGTGGGAAATATGCTTCATTTAAGACAACAGCAATCTGTACTGCTGATTAAAAAAAAAAAAAATTGCTGATGGGCTTCACAGGGAGTCTCATCCATCAAGCCTTAGGTGAGAAGCTGGTAGAGAAAAAGATGGTGGGGGGAGGGGAAGGATGGTGGACAGTGTTCAGTGAAACATGGAACAACAACAGCAACAACAAAAAATCACTAATTGCCTGTTGCAGTGACCCAGCCCACTGCGGGGCTGGGGCAGCGTGATGCCAATCAATCCCAGCCCATCCCCTGGATGTTTCCCGAAGAGGCAGGCTCAGAGGGTGGGTCGAGGGGCGGCTCAGAAGCCTAAGCCGCACCCCCTGGGCAGTGCCCGGGCCCAAGCCGCCTCCCCCGGTTCGGGAAAATTCTCGGTTACTCGGTTGTTCGCTGGTTCTCTGTTATAACTCCCGCCTCTCGGTTTACCCCAGTGGTTCTTGCTGAATTGTATCCTCCCCCTGGCTTGTAACTCATTGGTTGTTTTCCCCTTTCACCGGGGTTTTCAAATTCCCTATAAAACTGAGCACGAGCCTCGGGGCAGGGTCCCATCGCATTCCATCCCTTCCGAGCTTTTTCGGGTTGCGAAACTTCTGACAATAAACCTGTTAGGAGCCACACCAGAACAGCTTCTCTCTTCCTTTGTCTCCGAGCTAACGTGAGCCGATGCCATCTGTTCCTGCCGTGTTTCCTCTGCCGAGAAGCCAGCTAGCGAGCTCAGCCAGCAGCTCTTTTCCTGATGCCGAAGCCGCTTCAGCGACGCACAGAAGAACGCAGCTGGACTCTCTCTGACCTGGGGCACACCAGAGCTCGTGCCTCGAGCCGCAAGAATTGTGTTAATTGCCTGTTCTTAAATGTTCTATCAGTGTGGAAAACTGACTTGGAAAACAGAATTTCAAACTGTTTGATGGTTGCATGTCCTGGGAATTCAAATGAACTTTGTCATCACTGCCAGTTTCATAAAAGAATGAAGTCTCCAGCAAGGCACAGATGGTAATTCTGAATGAACAGATGATTATGCCAAGAGAATATTATGCTTGGAAACACATTTTATTGATATATGAGTAAAGATGTTAGAAGGACATCTATGAAAAACAGGACCTAGCACTTTATTGAACACCTGAATACAATGAGAAATTAGGGAATGGCTAAAGGCTATTTCATTTATTCTTCAGTCCTGTTTACTGGGAATTACTTGGGAAATTATCCAGAAATACTGATAATTAAAATGGTACTATGATTTATGAGAACCACAAAAAGATGTGTAAACAGCACCAATTACATATTAAGCTTTATTTACCTAAACTGCAAAGAGATTATGGAATAGTTATTGGATTTCCAAACAGAAGGGTGAAATTCCCCATTGACTCTGAGTCTAAACTAATTTCACTGAAGCAGAAAAAGGTTATGCTCATTGATGTTTATGGACTCACAAGCCCAAACATATACCCCTAGTTGTGCTATAAGTTAATTGGTTTACAACTGTTAAATGCATTTACTCAATAGAGTTATTTGCAATTACACCTGTGTCATCTCACAGCCAAGGTGGCTTCCCTGACTTCAGTGGAATTGCTGAGACTGTAAACCAAGGATCTGATATGATGAGGCATCAGTAAAAGGAGTGAATGAGCTCTGCATCACTGGCTTTGAAAATTTTGACTTCATATGACTATTACTAAGTGAAGGCTGGAAAAAACAGATTTGGATTCCACATCAGTTTCAAACCTTAAATTGCATCCTTGAAGTCAATAGGCTCTTTCCTGTGACTTCAAGATGGTTAATGTAGGGGAAGAAATGTGTCACGAGATTTTTCTTGGGGGTGAAAGATACCCAGCAGTATTTCTTACAGGGACACTTCATAGGTGTGAGCCTCAGCTTTTTCCATACACTTTCTTGAGCATAGAAGGCAAGTCTCAGAGACAGATGACACTGGTGAAATAGTACAATCTCTGTAGCTTGAAGGAAACAATATTCATCACCAACATGCAATCAAAAATAATACATATCCCTTGAAAACATTTAACCTGATGCCAGTGATGAAAATACTTGAGGGATTGTCTAACCCATTTAAAAGCTATTCATATTCAGTTACAAAGTAACAGGTGAAATTAGGAATAACCAAAGGATTTGAACTAAACTGGGGGGGGGGGAGGGGGGTGGAGAGAAGACAAAAAAAAAGAGACAAACAGTCTTTCAGGTTTCTTTTTCAGTGTGAGACAAATGCAAATTTTAGTGAAGGAAAAGAAGAGATTACAGGAACTCCTGCTGTTTTCCTGCTGCTGTAATTGAGAGGTTTGGGTCATTAAATGTAATCCAGGGGTCAGATTATAACTCCATTTTTGCAATGGTGCAGGTTGTTTCCAATGCCAATAAAGTCATATTAGTGCAAAGTAGTGAAACGTCATTCCCAAAGCCATTTGTATGTGCGAGATGAATACATTAGCTTCCCAGCAGATGGCTGTGAATTCTTCCAGACAGAGCATGTCTTGGGCTTTCAAGAACCATTTATCAAAAGGAACACTGAATCATCTTCAGTTCTGCAGTAATCACTCCAGGGAAGCAAGTGCTAAATGGTTTAAAGATCAGAGGCAAATGTACTGCATTGTCAGCTCCAGGTGCAGTGGCCACTGGTCTATGCATCGCATCAACTGGGACTTTGTGAGCACCCATTACTTGTTGCTTTGTGATGCCAGAGATATATACCTCTGAGTATTTCTTTAGAAAATATTAATCAGTGGGAGAAAGCATGTAAATTACATTTTGAATGTCCAGAATGTCAGTAGCTCCATTTCTTACGAAACTTCTGGATTATGCCATTGTGAATTGAGAAGTGGTCAGCAGACATATAAAAAAGGAGATCTGCCTTAGGTAAAAAAGGAAAACATTTCCTGGCTTTTTAAATAGATCTTTTTAATGAAGGATACAGAAATCTGTTTGGTAAAAGGATTTTAGACTTCAGCTAAAGAGATCCTCTGTAATATTTATGGAATAATAGGACTAATATTTGTGGCTTTAGGACACCTTCCATGGAATAATGTCAATTTGATGGGTTTGCACCCAGCGTGCCAACAGAAAAGAGCCTGGAGGTCTAGGCTGCAACCCTGTCTGGAAGGTGGCACACACAAAAAGGAGGGGAAGAGCTCCTCACCCGAGGGAGCAATCTTCTCTGTCACAGGTGTGAGGGCACACAGGCGGAGGCAAAGAAGAAGAAGAGAGGGGAGTTGCTGTATGGTTTCCACGTAGAAGTTTATTCCATAAAAGAGACAGAGACAAAGAGCCGAATTTCTAATGTAGTCCAGGGATTTTATAGTGGGGATAGGGAAGGCGGGGAAAGGTATTGCAGCCAATGAGCTAAGGGCAAGTAAGCGGGGTTAATAGTGAGGGAACCAATGGGAACAATATATAGGAGGGACTTGGGGAAGGAACCAATGGGGTGTCGAGTATGAAGGAACTTTCTAGAACTTATACATATTAACTAAGGGAAAAGAATATACATAGACTTATGCATAAAACTGGAAGGGGAAAACATGAATCAATCATAGGGAAACATGTAAATCATAGAACTGGGGGATTGTGGGCTCTCACCCTCACCACGGAGTGAGCTGCTTTAGACTTGGGTGCTTGACCACCACACGTTAGTGTTTGTGTCTTCTTCAGTGGCCAGAGTGGTGCGAGCCACTTGCACCGCCACATCAATTCAATGTGCAGACCTAACATTACAAGGCTTTCCATCAGTCCAATGATGTAGCCAGACTTTACCTAGTGGGCTATATTTTTCCTACTCAAGCTGGATGTGCAGCACCTCAAGAGATGAGTGCTGAAACTCAGGGAACAAAGAGGGTATTCCTACTGGGGATTTAGTAATATTCTTACTGGCATGGAGTCATAACAGGATTTTCTAAATGGCTGATGTAATGTCATATTTTACTTTTTAGAGATCCCATAGCAGACACAATATGTGGGGAATATGTAATAAGCCATTAGAAAAATTGAAGCCTGTAAATATCTGGAGAGCACTGGTCATGTTTATTGGCTGTCATTGAGGAAACAGGGGACAGGTGCTATAATAGAAAGTGAAATGTCAGAATCTTTCAGTCAATATATTCTACACTTAGGACAGATATGCAAAATCTGAAACAGACAAAAATGGCAAGTTCCTCCCCTAATCCTCAGCAATCTCATCTGTGACAGTGCTCTGTCTGTAACAGATTGCTTATGCATTGGTGAATACAACAGACATGATGCCATAATGTACTACAAATCTTGGTTGTAGTTTATTTTTTATGCGTATAAATGTTCAATTACGCTCTGCCAAGTGTCAATATCTTGGCAAAAATTTGACAAAAATAATTTAAGAATGGCATTAGCAGACGAGGGTGTAAATCCATATACTCAGGAATGAGCATTGTTTTACCAGATGGAAATGTCAAGACAGTTGGCATTCAGAGAATTATGAACTTCCCAGCCATTCCCAGTTTCTCTTTTGCCTGTGTGCAGGTCCATGTCATCAGCTGGTGACAAGAATTAGTTCTGGTATATTTGAAAACAAGGAAATGGAAATTCAGCGGGATTTTTCAATATCACATAATAGCATAAATTGCCTTTTTAGGCATATCTTACTGTTCATATTTATGTAGATAATTAAGACATACTTCTTTTTTTTTTTTAATTGTTTTTTTTGACAGAAAACATTCATCAAGATTTGACTGTAATGGTTCCAAACCCTAAAGAATGCATCAGGATTTGTATAGCTCCCACTGAAAGTAGTATGATTGAGTGTTCAAATAACCACTAGAGGAAGACAGTATCATAGGTAATAGGAAAATTCTGCTAGTCACAAGAAATAATACCCTAATGAAGCAACAAAAACAAAGTTCAAGATGGGCAAAAGGACAAAGTTCATTTCCACACAGAGTTTTATAAATACAATTGTTTTATGCAGAAAGCATTTAATGACTATCTGTTTAGCTATTTTAATAGACAAATGTACACAACCTAAGGCCAGATTTTTTTTTTAAATAAAAGTACAAAGGAAAACCTACTTATTCCTTTCTTACCATTCATTTCTCTCCACTAGTCTGGAGGAAACAAGACAAAACTTCTTCATTTTACATGACATTATCAGAGAAATTGTAAGCAAAAATGTCTGACTCTTCGTCCAGAGGAGTGAAAGCATGCAGAACCATTCCATAGCAAAGAAAGAGCAAATGAAAACTGTGTCTCTTTACTTAGTGGAGAGGAACAGTAGTTCATATTCTCTCATAAACTTCTTCTTTCCTATCATGAAGCAAGAAGATTAAGTTTTCTTCCCATGTAGTTTCTGTTCTGTAAAAGTGGAGTGTTTGTGAAAATGCACCTCAACACTTTATTAGAGAATTTTTTTATTTTTTTCCTTCATGTTTTTGCCCTTCCAAAAGAATGATGTTGGAGACAA
This sequence comes from Corvus kubaryi, assembly GCF_017639235.1. NCBI lineage: Eukaryota > Metazoa > Chordata > Aves > Passeriformes > Corvidae > Corvus > Corvus kubaryi. Next base: position 17,957,832 of record NW_024581127.1, read on the forward strand.
GAGGAGATTGAACAGCTGAATTATCAGATCAAGCACTGGTGTTCTCAGGTCCTAATTAGTTCACGTTGTACTGGTTGACTGCACTTCTCAGAAGGGTGTCAGAAACCAGGAAGGCTTGTAGGATCAAGGTCTGCTCTATTTGGGAAACTCAGTAGGTCTAATGGATCTGGGTATTTTTGGCTGGAACCTAGATGACTAGGATAACATCTATGAGGTAAGAAACATAGCAATTAACACATTAGTTCCTTAGAAAATCAACACAACTCCTATTACGTGGGAACCATGCTGATTGTTACCCTTTGTTTTCCTATTTGTCTTCTTTCAACTGCTTATCAATAAAATGGACATTGATTTTTGAAATTCTGGTCCTAAAACCAAACAATATTTAAAAAAAAAAAAGAAAAAAAAAGCCTGGTTCAAAAATCCAAAGTAAAGTGCTAGTTTCTTATTTCTCTTGAAGCAATAAAATAGTGTATTAAAATGTTGACTAAAGCAAAACACCTTCAGAATTCAAATGCAGAAGATACAAATTATATATGTGGAGAGAAAGAAGCTGTGACTGGCATTAGAATGAAACTGCCAGTATTCTCTCCATAAAACAAGGAAGATGGGTGATGTGTATTGTTTGCTCAGTTTGCATAGTCACTTAAGTATTAATGAATTTGTTTGGTATCAGTGATCTATTAGGCAGTGGACTTGAGAGCTGGGTTTGTTACTTCCCATGCACACTTCCTGAACCTTATCAGCAACCCCTTAATTCCTCCTAAGCAATGGATTCACTTCTGTGCAAGGAACAGGATACAAAGGCTGTAAGATAATTCAGTGATTATGGATTTTTTTTTTTTTTTACCATAAATGACATTCTATTTACACTGCATTGTGGGAATATAACAAAATACTGTTCTTAGGAGATTAATGATAAGCTGAATATGCTGCAAATATTTCTGATTAGGAAACTAACGTCGACTAAGAAAAGAAAAATTGAAAAATAAATAACACTAACATAATTCTGATGTAAAATTGGGGGCCTTTTTGGATTAAATGACTAGAAGGAGAAAAATTACCCCATAAACATATCTGGACACATACAAATATATTTATATTATTGAAACACTACCGACAGAGCAACATGCTGGAAATGTCAGTAAACAGTTCTTGAATGGAACAGTAAAATTTAGGTCCTAAAAAAAATATTGTGTTCGTATCTTAGCTTTGAACCAGTTGACCAGGCAGAAAAATTGTAATCCCTTCTCCAGTGGACTCAAAATACAATTACAGGTGCATAATCAAAGATAATCAACCACAAAACATTCTTCTATAGGGAGCTGCTCGGAGAGTTGTAGATTCTTAAACAACAACCAAAAGAAATTCAGTGCAGCTGTGATGAAACTATTACCTCTTATCTAACTATTATCTAACTATTACCTCTTAGGACTATCTTTTAAAACGACATTTCTAAAAGAGGTCGTATGTTCAAGTCTATTTGGTTTGAATAGTTAATTTTATTTGAAAATACAAGCTATTAAACTGTAATGGGTTTTATGTATTCTGTACCTTGTTGGGTTGTGGTAATGGCCAAATTGCATTCTGCCTGGCATAAGTGCTTCAGAGTTAACACCTTCTTCAGAAAATGAACTTGAATTTTTTTTTTTTTTAATCTCTTGCAGACATGGGGGGTTACTAACACTTTTAAGTGTTGCATGTATGTCACTGTACAATTTGACTTTCACTTCTGAAAGGAGGCATTAGCTAAAACATCTTGTCACTTACAAGTCCCCTCTGTTTGTTATGGAAATCCCTGAAAGAGAATGGAACCCACAATGCTGTTATTTGCAGCATTACTTTTGAGAGCAGAGCAGGATCTTAAAGGATCTGCTTCCCAGCAAGTCAAAGGATGGAGCTGTCATTCTTGTTTTCCCATTCAAATACATCTCTGTTTGGAATTGCCAACTAATGACGAAATAATTTTACTGTGAACTCAGCCCACTGACACTGCCAAAATCACTTTTCATAGTATTTTGTAGGAAATCTACTGAACGCAAAACCAGAAAAGATATTTCTATGACTGTGTCAGGAATGCCTGGTACTCTTCAGTCATATAGTTGCGAGGGGAAAGGCAGCAAGGAGGGCAGGGAAACCCTTTTCTTGGAGTTTTATGTGACTTGGAGGTCTTGTGTCAGTGTCAGAATTTCTGCTGATACTGGAAACAGCCAGGTAACAAGCAACAAGTGGAAATTATGCACCTCATGTAGAAGAATACAGGATGTTTGTTTCAGGGACAAAGCTTCTAATAAAATTCTATCTAAATTTCAGGAATTGAAATTTCAGCCCTGAAATTCCAGAGCTGGACTGGGCCCTAACAGAGAGAAAGGAAGAAGAAGAAAGTTTCAGCCTTCTGAGTACAGGTAGGCAAAAATTGTTAAATGGTTCATTTGCAGTAAAAACAATGGTCCTATTGTTCACCCTGGGGAAGAGGCTCTGTGGAGACCTTAGAGCACCTTCCAATACCTACAGGGGGCCTCAGGAGAGCTGGAGAGGGACTTTTTCCAAGGCTCTGTAGTCACAGGACAAGAGGTAATGGCTTTAAACTGAATGAGGGTAGGTTAAACTGGATATCAAGAAGAAATTCTTTACTGTGAGTGTGCTGAGGCACAGGAACAGGTTGCCCAGAGCAGGTGTGGATGCCTCACCCCTGGAAGTGTTCAAAACCAGGTTGACTGGGGCTCTGAACAACCTGGTCTAGTGGAAGGTGTCCCTGCCCATGGCAGAGGGGTTGGAACTAGATGGGCTTTAAAGTTCTTTCCAACCCAAACTATTCTGTGATTCCATCCCACAGTGTGCAACTGGGAAATCATAAAGCATCTTGGGCATATAGAATAATTTCCACAGCTACAAATAAGAGGAAGTGTGAAAATATGGATTTCAGGATTTGAGGGTGTAGGTTCCAGGGTAGAAGACATGCCTTTGTGCTGATCCTGAAGCTTAATAACACCATTAAATATTGAATAATAATACAAACCTCACTGGATTTTGCTTTGTGGAATGTTGGTAACCAACGGTAGAATAAGACTGCAGTTTTCAAGAATTAATCCTGTGCTACTTCTCAGAAATGCCAGTATCTCTGTTCTAGGCAAAATTTTGCAATTGGGGAAAAAATTTCAAAATTGAAACAGACAGCTCCTGACAACAAAATCTAGAACTTCTTTGTGCAGACTTGTGCTCATTACCATTTCCTGAAATGTTTATACTAACTTAAACAGTGGTTAATCAAGCCTTGAAGTGACCTGGGAAGTAAGCTGACACTGATAAATATGGATTGGTTGTTCTGTCTTCAAGTAAGTCTTTCACTATTTTTATTGTATGTTAACAATGAAAGGCTATATGGAACTATGATGCTGACTCATTGGTAAATTATATCAACCTGAAATGGGAATAATAGTACTTCAGTGATAATGATAGCAAAACTAAAGTAAATAAAAGAAAGGATTGCCTCAAACTTCAGAAAAGTTATTAAAGCTCAATATAGTCCTTCTTAAATCAAAACCAGAAATAAATTTACCACTGTCACTTTATTTATTTTTTCCTATATGGCAAAATACAGATCTTTGGAAGAAGATTATGATCTTCTCTTCATTGCTTTCCTGTTCATTTTGTTAAGGTAACTATTTTATACTTGGCTATTTTTCTTCCTTGGCCAGTATTTGTTATATTGCCATATAATCAGCTGTAGATGAGCAATTTTCATTAATGAAAACTGTGATGAACTCAGTGCATTGAAATTAACTATCTGGGAAAAAATACTGATACTCCCAAGCCAGTGATTTCTGTGTCTGTGATCTCCATTGAATGACCAGATATTACTTAAAAGAAGTAACTAAAAAGATCAGACATAGCAGTTCTGTGAGCTCATGACAGATTTGTGTTAAGACTTGTGGCTGGCTCAAGGGCATTCTTACTAATTAGTCTGATGAGGATTTTAGTATTTGCAGGGCTTTTATTGAAGATGAGCGGAATTAATCATCAAGCCAGATGACCTGTTTTTGTTAAAGAGCTACAAATGACTAATGCGCATTTCCAACCAAAACAGACAAAGAAAGATGACAAAATAACTATCTAAAGACAGAAGAGCAAAATTAAATTTGGATGTGAAGCAGTCCAGATACTCAAATACTACCAGCCTGATTTTTTAAAGTAACTTTAGTTGACTCAAGGTCCAAGTGCATGATAAGTGAACATGAAAGAACTGGAGGTGATATCTTGATCTCTTTTAAGTCAATGTTTCAATCCAAATGTGTTTCCAGATCCTAAGTGATGATCAATAGTTATTAACAGTGCTGTTATTCTTTCCTCTAAAGATTGCAAATACTTGCAATTACTGTCAAGCAAAGATATTATTTTACTAATGTGAAGCTTTCCACATTGTTTTATGTCATTTATTTGAACTGAAGAAAATAGTGCTGGGAGAAAGTGTGGAAGATTATTCAATCCATCTTTGTACTCCACTTACACCTTGTCTGTGGTAGTTGCCAGATCTACCCAACTCATTGCTGATGTTACCATTTTATAGTGTTTACATGAACTAAAAAAATGAAAAAAAAACCCCTTCAAATATTTTAATTTCAGAACTCTGAGTATTTCTACTCTTATCTCTTTACATGATAAGTTGCACTTAACTGTATCTTTAACTAAAATCTGTAATAAGGGAAGTTGTGTAGGCAAATATGCTTATACACTCTATTCCACCTACAGGAAATAGAGGATTTCCAGATCAAGGCATTCAAGACCCTGCAAGGATGAAGACTGGAATAATTAAAGATAAATATCTCATAAATACTTTAAAATATTTCTTTTGGAAATTACGGGGAGGGGGCTTGGTGGTTGGTTGCAACAAGTAGGGAAACTAACTGCACAGAACAGCATAATGATAGAAGAAATATCCATGCCTCTGGTGATTTGGATTTTTCACTTCATACATCATTTAAAACATGTTGAAGTGAGGATATTAAATCAGAACATACACTTAAAACAGGACTGAAAAGCAGTGAGTCAGTGCACTTTGAAGTTTTATGAATTCCTGCAGTGTTCCTGCGTTGGCTTGCTGAGTATGATTCATTTGTCCAGGCATAAGTGTGTACTACCATTTGAGATGCCACAGGTATGTTTCCTGTCTGCCTTTTATTGTCTTCTGAAGGGTAGTGGTCAGCTGTGCCAGCTCCAGTGTAATTTCTGCCAGCCCCACATAGGTATCTTTAAAAGCCTGCAGCATCTCAAAAGGCTGCAGATTGAATCCCACCAGCTGTGCTCAGTAGTAGCTGTAAAACACAACTCATGCTACAATGGTGACAAAATGTCCAGAGACTGCCACTGGGAGTGGAGAGAGAGCACTCAAGCCCTTTTGCAGGGTAGGAGATATGGAGACGTCTCACATTTCCTCGCATCTTGTCAAAGTTTGATGTTTTTGGCTGCTGGGGAGTCTTCTCTTATTAGAGTGTTATGAGCAGTCCCCAACATTAATATCAGTGAATTTTTCAGCTTCAAAAATATCACAAATCCAGGCCAGAGCTTGCCAATGCATATGGTACTGCCTAGACAGAGAGAGGCTAATCAAAGCTGAAGCTTTGTGGACTCTTTGATCTTGAATGTGAAAAGAAAGGGGAAAGTCAACATTCCTATGAAATCTTTGAATGCCAAAGGTAGCCAACCCCTCTGGAGATTTGAAAGGTATATTTCTATTGTTTTGCTAGAGGTCTCCTTCGACTAATATTTTGTTTCACTGGAAATGGCTGAGTAAGGCCTTTGATCCTAAAACATCATAAATAATGTACCCTTTTTAAAGTGCTATGCCTTATTCAATGAAAAAAAAAGGGAAAAATAAACACACCCAAGATAGACATAGTTATTGGGTGCAGATTCATTGCTTACTGACTGTCTTTGATATAAAAATTCCCTAAGGATTATTGCCAAAGTTGAAAATATTTGTCATCGCTGCAGAGGCAATAGAACCAAAGTAACACTAACAAACAAAGTAATCCTAATGTGTGCTGAGCCTTAATCTAGTGAAGTGGCTCATGCAAGGAAACTTTTTCAAAGCTTAAGCAAACACATGCTCAGTTCTATATAATTCAGATCATGGACCTGAAATCACACCGTGGGTAAGTCCAGTGAGAAAAATATTTAGGGCAGTAAATTAAGTAACAGTCCCAGGTAAGCAGGTTTTCCTCTTATTTATTGCAACCCACCGCCAATATTTGCACTCCCTAACTGATGTCTTAACCAATAAGATACAACCTCTCACTTTCTCTCCTTTACCCCCATCTCCTGTCCTGCCCCTGGTGTAATAAGTAATTTTCTATACAAAATAGTGCAGGTTGAATAGGTAAAAGAGAAGATGATACTCCCTAGCTCAGCCAGTTCTCTTGGTATATGGGGAACAGAGGCTCACATGCTGTTTCTGAAAGTGAAATAATTGTAGCTAAACTTATCACTAGGAGAATAATTGGGATTGGGTGTTAATCAAATTTAAAATAGTTATATGAGATAATGTCTAGCTTGAGGAAGTTTCAACTCAAGTTTCAACTTAAGTCATGACTCTAAGGTGCTTGTTTGGTAGCAGTGGAGTAGCATTTTGACAGCCTGTATGTAAGTTAACATACAAGTGAAAAAAAGTAAATCAAATGCTGCACTACAAGATGTCTGAGTTACATGAGGAATGGGTAAGAACAACAGAAGATTCAGAACAAGCCAAAAGAAGAGATGTTAAGAGTTCTGAACAAATTATATAATTAAGTGTATGTGTAAAGTGAAGACATGCTTACTGACTTGCAAAAATCATTAATGAATATAGAACATATTAGTTAAAATATCTTCAGAAACTAAAAAAAAAATGTGGATTTTTAGGATGGGATGATCAATGAAAAGTAACTGTTTTTGAAGCAAGCTGTTTCAAAAGATTGGGTCATCCTGGGCCGACAATTCATACTGATAGACAGTGAATGCGCAACTCAAAAGGAGATATCATGCACAATATGTCAAGTCTAAATGGAGCTTTATGCATGCTCAGAAGTACCTTGAGTGCTAACACATTTTGAGTAAGCTCAGCTGCTAGAGCAGTATTGCTCCAATCAGTGCTGTGCCAGCCCATTGCACACCATAGCAACACATAGGGTAAGTCGTACAAATGCAACAGGAATGCAGAAAGACAGCTGAAAACTCCTAATTCATAAGGCAAGTGTAATTTAAGAAACAAGGGATTTTTTGGGATGTAGAATGATCCCTACAGAGGAGAGACCATTTCCCTGTTGGTGTGCTCCAAGCTCTGTTTGCAAACAGATAATAACTGTAGAGTACTTTCAGTTCAGCACTGAAGACTTGAAGACTGCCATTTCAGAAGGCTTTTGGGAATAACCTTTTCTCACTTTGATCCCTCTGAACCCCTTCTATCCTTTTCTATTTGATCTGCCTTAGGCCTATTTTTTTTTTTTAAATAAGTGCTTAGGAACACATGAAGAGATGAATCAGTTACAAGTAAAACTTTCACTCAATACTCAGTAGGTAACTATGGTGGTTTCATAATACTTGTCAGTGGAGGTGATCTAATTCAGCCTATACAAATCTAAAATGGAGAAGACATTTCTTTCTGTACAGTGAGCTGTCTGATAATGAAAGAAGGGCAAAGAAATAGAGATTTATGGGTCAACAAGAAATCCATCTTCCACAAAAATTGTCAGCCAATTTTATGTCTTGAGCAATTTCAGTGATGACATATCAATACTATCATTAGCACGATTGTTAGCACAAGACATTAACACAATGCTGTACCTATATTGCTGTTTGAATATGGGTTTGGTCCCATGGACATCAATGGCAAGCTTTCACTTACTTTCACACGAGCTGATTCAGGTTGTTAAACAGCCATGAGTAAGCTGTTTGAGTTGGATTAACTTTAGAAATCTAAAAGTTAAGCATCATATTTTAGTTGCACATCTATGTTTCCAATGCAATGACTGACTGGATACATCTCCAGAGTGTGCTTCATTTTATTCTGAGCTTATGTCTAACAGAGGTGGGAGAAATCCTTCCCCTCACTGTAGTGAAGCCTTGATCACTGCCTTGATTTTCTGCCTAAGTTTTAGATTACTAAAGGTGAATGATTTCTGTGGAGTACAAATCCAGTCGCAAAAGCGTCACAGCCATGTCATTGTAACATTAGTTTCTTCACACAGCATGTGCTGGTTTTGGCTGGCATAATGTCAATTTTCTTCACAGAAGCTGGTATGGGGCTGTGTTTTGTGTTTGTGCAGGAAACAGTGTTGATAATTCAGGAATGTTTTCATTATTGCTGAACAGTGCTTGCACAGGGTCAAAACTTCTTACCCCACTCCACCAGCAAGGTGTTTGGGGGTGGACAAGAATTTGTGAGGGAATACAGCTGGGACAGCTGACCCCATCTGAGCAAAGAGATATCCCAGACCATATAGCCTCATGCTCAGCGTATAAAGCTGGGAAAGAAGGACAAAGAGAGGATGTTCAAAGTAAGGTCATTTGTTTTCCCAAGACACCATTATCTGTGATGGAGCCCTGCTTTTCTGGGGATGGTTGAACACCTGCCAGCCCATGGGAAGCAGTGAATGCACACCTTGTTTTGCTTTGCTTATATGCCCAGCTTTTGCTTTACTTATTAAATTTTATCTTGACCCACGAGTTTTCTCACCTTTACCCTTTCAGTTCTCTCCCCCACCCCACCATGGGGGAGTCAGTAAGCAGCTGTGTCGGGCTGAGTTGCCTGGTGGGGTAAACCACTACACAGTGGAAGACACAGACAAGCAATTTTTATATTCTCTTTGGCTTACTCAAGTTAAAAGGGACTAGCAGAGATGATTTGATGTGGCAGAGAGAAAAACTCTGTATTAGAAAAGCAACCAACAGTAAGACAAACTAATTTTATTATGTATTTTTTGCTTACTAAGATGAAGATCTGCAGCTCATCTGTTGACTGGCTGCTAGTGGTAACAATTACATTAACAATATTTCTAATGATATGTAGTGTAGAGTTACATCAGTACATCTCACTCCATTACACTTGGTAAAGCTCTATGAAACGAAGAGAAGGTTGGTAATAGGTCAAGTTGGTAACTTTACATCAATAGTGTGTCTCTAATTAACCAGTGAATGACTTCCAAGCTCTGCAAATGGAGTCAACACTAAATGGATCTCTCCATCTCCCATTTATTTTATTACCAGATAGAGCTAGCATAAAGTATTTCCCAGCAACTCTACAGTTGTGATAAAGGCCAAAGTAAAAGAGAAGAGCCTAAAAAGAGACATTAGAGATTTGCTTGGAATAGAAGAGTTGATCAATTTGTCTGTCAGGCACATGCCAAAGTAAAGTGCTGTGATCAAGAGGTGATATATGGGGGACTTCTGTCATAGATTTATAGATTCAAGTACAAATCTTTGAAATACAATTATAAATGCTTTATATATCCCTGGGGCAAATCTTTCCTTAGCTCTGAAACTAGCATCAATTAAAGCACGTGGAGGAGATGAAGGGGGAGTGGGAAAGGGAGTGGTCCATCATGGAGGTGTGAGTTGGTGGGAATCTAATGACAGGATTATCACAGTGTCTTTGCTTTCTCCATCAAACCCCAAGAGGACAAAGCCAAGCACAAAGCCTAAGCACAGACAGTGGAGCTTCTGCAAGGGTAGAAGCATCAAAAGCAAATGGAGCTCTTTGTGAATGTGTGTTGTAGCTCGTTAAGCACCTAACTAGGATTTTAGTCTGTATCCAGATAGCTGGGTCTGATATCTCCATTGTGAATGTTGCATCCCAGAAAGTTGTTCAAGGCCAGGCTGGATGGGGCTTTGTGCAACCTGGTCTAGTGGAGGGTGTCCTTGCCCTTGGCAGCGGGGTTATGAATAGATGATCTTTAATGGTCCCTTCCAGCCCAAACCATTCTGTGATTGCATGATTATGGCCCTGTTGGAGGTTTTAAATTTTTTTGGATGGTCAATAATTGAAAAACATTAGCAAGGAAAGGTAGGGAGGAAGGTAGAATCATTGTGTGGACTATTTTCTTCACATTCTAAGGTATTTTTAATTAATATATATATTTTTCATTAATATATGTATCATGTACAGCATTCATTTTTATATTTTTATAAATGGAAATATTTTGTAATTTCTTCTTCAACTTTATCACTGCAATGAAGAGGGAGATTATATTGGAAGATGTCCTAGCCATGGAACCTACTGAAAGGGACGTACATCTCCTACCAATGCAGAAAAATTCGGATGTACCAAAAGAGAGGAACAGTGTAACACCAAGACAATTAAAATTAGCTTATTGATCAAGACCTTGCTGGTAATGATTAGTGATTTTCTTGTTCTGATACAAAAGTCAACTCACTAATATGAGATGGGAAAAAAAACTGGCCACATGACAGTGAAAAGTAAATAGTGTGTTTTCTTCAACACTAGTATTTTTGATCTGTAAAACACATGGTCTCATCACTAGATGTACTCAATATCAGCCACTACTACTTTCCAATCCATGCCCCCATAACACAAACCAATGTTAGTACTGATACTTCTTTAAAGTTCCCATTCTGTATTTTTCCTCTCAGTAAACATCCTTTTTTGATGTAACTTTATATTTAAAAAAACACTTTAGGACCTCTGCTCAGTATTCTAAAAATTTATCTGTAAATACTTTTTTTTTTTTGGAACACTACAAGACTTAAAGTCTCTGAAGTATAACACTCTTTACTCAAGCCCCATGGGATAAAAATGCTTAATACATGATCAAAATCTAGTTCTATTTTTTAAAGTGTGCATTTCACTTTTGATGTAATCTACAGAGAGAGCAGGCTTTTAGAAATGATGCAAGCTGACAATTGATGTCTAGCTTATTGACATTTAGAAGGGTAATTGTTTGCTGGCAGCTGGTCCAGAAGAAGTTTCCGAAGCCTCAGTGTACACATCACCCAAAGCTCTCACTGAAGGCCAATCTTCAAATGTCACTGTAGAACATAAACAGATAAAAGCTTATCCTAATTAAAGCTGTGATGAGATAGTTCAAGACTATTAAAAAGAGGAAAAGAATTATTACAAAAATAGTCTAAATGAAATCTTTAGTAAGAGAGGAGTCCTTTGTTCCTGGTTTGTTGTGCTGGGTTTTTTTAAATCTGCAAACAATATATTTAAGAGACATATTTCTCTTTTAATCAAGTACATTCATTTTAATTTTTATTAATTCTCATTTTAAATAGCCCTTTCTAAGCTTTTAGAAAAGGAATTTCCTTTTTCAAAAATTTTGACAAGTCTTGCAGGAATAACTGAGATTAAGGAGAGCACCAGAAGAGGCTACATAAAAAGGCCATCTGAAGGATTAAAGCAGTGCCAAGAAAAGCACTGGCAGCCTCTCTCCTTATTCACTGCTGTGTTGAATCCCTGTTTTGTGTGAAATAAAATCTTACTACTGTGTACAAAGACACATCTGTTTTATTATTGCCTTCTTGTCACAAATACTACTCCCTTTTTCAGCCCCCAGCAAACTGTGTGAAAGAAGTTGTTCTGTTATGATACGAGGGTACTGTATACGAGAACTTGAAAATTCAACACATATCTAATGACTTAAAAAGGCATGGCCTGAACAATAGGAAGCCCTGGGGAAAATCCAGCCTTGGTGAGTCCACCATCTCCCCAAGTTCCCCACTATGGACAACAACATGTGGCTACTTTTCCCCTTGTGTGCAAGCAACTCTGCAGAAAGGAGTTAGGAAACATCCTATATGAACCTACTGGTTTTTTTTAATAAAGCTCGTGGTTTTTTAATAAGTCTTGTGCAGAGCTATAAATATCACTATAAATTCTGTGATACATCTTTTCATGAAAGTCTCTTCTCTTCCCCCTCACTGCTCCCAAGTGAGGTTCTGTATCTCCAATCACACACTGTTGCACTGCAGCCAAAGGGCTGCTATTGCAAGAACTGAAGGTTTGGGGTTTTTGTTGTCATATAATTGGCATGTTGGTGTTAGGCCTGAACAAACCATAGGAGAAATGAAGAAGTTCACAGGATAATGCCTAGCAACTCAAAAAAGGAGCAGAGATGACTGAACACTCACTACAACAAATTTTCACATGAGGGTAGTTGCTGTCAATCCCTCGCCATGAGTGACTGGTGTAGCACCCACATTTAGAAGAATTAGAAATGTAAATGTATGTAGCTTTCCTTTCATATACCATGATTAGATGAAAAATAGTAATTAAAATACCAGGCAGGTCAGCAGTGCATAGACTAATTAATTCCTCACTACTACAATCTCGCCTTGTGGTGACTCAACAAGAAATTCTTTCTGCACTACAGCCATTTCCCCCAAGGACAGTGCAACAGCAGAACATTGCTCTGTGTTGAGTTAGAAAACAGGATGCAAATATATGGACAGTTTCTGCTGGTATTTTAGCTGTTGAACACATTCCTCAGTGTATACCCTAAACAGACTGGAAAAGATTACTTCAAAGGAGCAGAAGCTGAAAAAATAATTCCCTGAAGTGATCTGAACTTAGGCTTCAAAACCTACATGCTCCATCTTAGAGCTCTAGCTGCATTCTGAAGAGTGTGTTGTTAAGAACAGAGAGAGTGGCAGTTCCCAGTCTTTGATTTCTTTTAAACATATCCACAGTGTGGAACAAATTGTCCTTCCTATTCTCAATGTGTGATACTGTGAGCAAATATGCCAGTACTTACTTTCCTGGACCCCCTCTGTCTGCATCCTCTCAAGATTTCCTCCTCCAGAATTGTCATCCATCTCCTGCCCCATGCATTTTCCCATTCTGTTTCTCCAGATATGAATGAAATCTCCCACAGCTTTACCTCTGCTCCACAGAATAATGCTGCAATGCTTTCCTTCTTACACTCCACAAACCCTACTGAAGTGCCAACGGTGCCCTTACCCAGTAGGCTGCTGATTCCAGGGGACTGCCTTGTGCCTCCTTGGCCTGCTGCTCATTGAACCTGCTGCTAGTGCTCTGTCTCTTCCCTTTGGAAAGCCTTCATCTTGGTTACCCACCTGCAGCATCAAGGTAGGGAGTGCTCAGCAGCAGCAAGAGCACAGTGCCACTGTGTGCAGCCACCCCAAAACACCCAATTCTACCAGTCTTCCTAAAATCTACTTACAAAATCTTTCTTCATCTATGAGGTTAATCGTGGCATTAAGTAAGCATGAATATTACAGATTTGTAGCTGACTTTCTCTGCAGATACTAGAATTGCAAACTGATTTCAGAACTTTGTCTTCCTGCTGAAAACTCCACCTTTGTCCTCTCCCCCAAAATGCAGACTTGCTTCAGATCTGTCAGCTATGTTTCTATGGACCTTCCTGTATCCTGTTTTGGATGAAGAATTCACAACCCTTTTTTGCCAAATATAGGTCTGCCGCCTACACAGCAAGAAAACATTTGGAGATGTGACATAAGTCAAGAAAGGAAGGTGCTTAAAAAGACTATGAAATTATGAAGGGAAAACATTGCCAACAAGACACATTCATGTAAATTGGTGTATTGGATTGTGCTGGATTAGACAGCCCACAATGAAGGTAAATTGCTCATCTAGTAGCTTTGACTTCCATGTAAAGATAGTGTAAGTATAACAGGAGGAATTCTGTGCTATCAGATAAGCAGCCAATCTCACAATAAATGTAAGACAGCATTCCTGCACCTCTTATTTAGAAAAAAAGAAAAGAGGTAGTGAGGTTATGTCAGTGATAAGTGCAGAAATGAGTGCAAAGCAGGTTTGCAGCATGGCTTCTCTGCAGATTTTGCCATGAGTCTGAATTAAAGCAGAGCATTACCATTGCCACAGTTTTAACTGGGTTTTGTGTGCGTGTGTGTGTGTGTGTGTGTGTGTGTAGCTTCTTCTCAGAAGATGGTCTAAAAATATTTACAACAGCTTCTGAAGAATGACTCAATTATCCATGGAATTCAGACTTTCATAAATTGTGAGAACAGTTCAGGGCCTGACTCCAAACCTGTTGAAAGCAGTGACTAGTTTGTAACTAGTATCAAAAGGATCTGGATAAGTATAGAAAGATCCACTTTAAAATTTGTATTGCTATTGGTTTTATTAATCATTTCAGAAGAGGTAAAATCCTTTCCTTAATCCCGTACCAAACTGAAGTGACAGCTATTTCATACATTACATGGAAATTTACTGACATTTACCAAAGGGCGGAAGGTGCCTTTCAAAAAACCACTCTTTTGCATGTCATTTCTCTTGTCAGATCAGAATACATTAGAATGTGGAAGAGGATGAGGTAGGTCTACAGTGCTATTAAAAATCTAGGTATGAAAGAGATCAGTGAAATGGCAGAATAATGAATATGAACATTATCTGTATTTAATCTGGCTATCTTAACACCTTAATTAATAATTGAAATTAATTTCTTCTTCAGTGATATTTCTCAGGAAATATTTATTCTGCACCTGCTAAAATCTGCCACCTACACAACTTCAGCTAAACCAATATCGTGAATAAAAATATTCCATTCTCTCACAGAAGGTTAGCAACAGTCTGTTATTAAGCTTGCCTGGCACTTTGCATTATAAGACTCTGCTTCCAATTACTTATAACTGTGTTAGACTCTCATTCTCAGGGTTGCCTGCCAGGTGCTACTTCAAGATGACATTTGGAAATTTTCATTCAAAACAGTCAATTATGAGACAGGGAAAGAAGATTTCCTTCACTGAAAGTTTCACAGCAATATTGTTCTAGGAAGTCCTTTTAAATGAAGACTTCAGTTAGCAGAAAGTCTTTCAGTTCTTGAGTAGATTTGCGTGCAAAGTTGATGGAGTCAGTCTGACACTACTGGTCACATGTTACAGTAGTAACAGGCCATTTCTTAAAACAATCTTTGGGCTGTCAGAGCAGAGAATGTGTGGTCTGCCATAAGGTGTTTATTACAGTAAGGGTATTTTTTGTCCCCAGAGACCATATTCCCTGACCATTTATACTGCTTTCATTTTACAATTAGCTGCCTTTCCATGTGCAGGCGAAATGAGAACAGTCCAGATGAACTGACTGGGCAATAGCTCTTGCTAAAATCAAACAATAGATGTTTGGTTTTCAGATGTGTCGCTTTCCTCAGGGTCACTGCAGGGTTCTGGCCCAATATTGTAGTTGAGAAGTACAAGCATCATTGCTAAGCAACCCAAATTACTTCATAAACAGTTTCATATGAACCTGGTTGACAGGAAAAATTGTGGGGTGTTTTCATGGTACATATGCACACACTGCAACCTGCTCAGATGCCTTGCATACCTCTTACATCACTCAGCCCATGCTGGCCTTTTGGAGTAGGTAACTGTGCTCTCATGGCCAGTTTATAAAAATGCATAGGCACACAGAAACATAAAAACCTGTGGAAATTATTCTTATTTGGATACTAAGCATTTTCATGGGTACATATAGCTTCCCATACCAACCCTCAAAGGCAGCTGTATTTACAGGTCCAACCCTGGCTGTGCTCTGCTCACACCTTGGCCTTTCCAGCCCTGAAGTTACACTCACTTTTCTCTCCATGTGTCCTGGGCAGTGCAAAGATGCCCCTGAGGTCAAGGCTGGCAGGCTGGGCAGCTGCAAGGGAGGACCATGTGGGGAGAAGGAAAGAGCAAGGAAGACTTGTCACTGGCTTCACGCTGAGGACATCTGCTTTGTCCCCTTCCTAATCACCAGTATCTGGCAAGGACCTTTGCCTCCCCCTCTCACAGCCACAACTGAGGTACAATGGCCCACAGCCTTTTACATCTTCTCCTATTCCTGCCCAGGAGCATTTGCAGAGCTGCAGTATATCCTACTCTGGTGATGTTTTGTGCTGTTCAGAAGCAACCTCTCTTGAAATCAGGTGGAGTTATTCTACAGGGCTCTTCTTTGGCACCATGGACAGAGGACCTCAAGGAATCTCCTGCCTTTCACAGTCCTTGTTTCACGCCTCTAGGCTAGCTTTGCCAGCTGCCTGGTTCCGCAGTATCTCAGGAAGGCCAGGAGATGGTGGCTATGAGAAACCAGCAAGGTTCTAATGGCAGATTCCAAATAATAATAGCAGGTTCTAAATGCAGATGCCTAATATCAGATTCTAGGAAGATTTTTAGATACCTGTGCACAAAAGTGTGACAACATCTACCATAGAATAGTCTCCTTTTTTAAAGTGCTCTTTACTCTTTGCTGTCCCTGAAAGAACCATCATAACAACCCTGCCTGGCCTGTGACCTCTCTCACCACAAGTGATAGATGAGTGTCTGAGGGTAGGGGCAGCACAGTGCCTGTCCCCATGTACTGGCCATCTGTGCAGAAGGTGTCTCTCTACTAGAGAAACTCTCTCTGCAGAGAATGAGTACTAAACATACTGGATCCTTCCAAAGCAATGGCCATTGCATACATATGTATTTGGCAGCCAGTCTGTGTGGAAGACAAACAAGTCACGGGGATGGAAAGTCTGACAAGGAGGGGATATGCTGGGAACTGGAGGTGAGGAAAGCTCGTGAATACTTCCACTCAATGCAATCACAGATTATTTGGAGTTGGAAGGGATCACAAGGGTCATTGAGTCCAGCTTTTAAGTGACCAGCCTGTACAGGGATCAAACCCACGACCTTGGCATTATCAGCACCGTGCTCTGACTGGCTGACAGCTGCACTGCCAACGTGCACTTGCTGTCAGGCTGACATCTGCCTCCCAGTCAGGATTCACTTGTGATTTCATGGATGCTGCACTGTCCTGCCCCCAGCCAAGCCCACCTGCTACTGCTGCTGGTGGGTGTCTCGGTTTTGAAAGACAGGTGTCTGCTAAGGAAGGCAGAGGCCC
>NW_024581127.1:17974696-18155993 GCF_017639235.1 Corvus kubaryi
AGCAACATGCATATGGGAGAAAATTCCTTTAACAGGAAAAAAAAAAACCAGACTAAACTAAAACCCCAACAGTGGGGCAGGGGCAGCACAAGGACACTGCGGGGCTGAGGCCCTCCTCGCACGGTGCAGCACACACAGTGTTTTGCATGCAGGGTAAAGCTATCCCTGTTTCTCTAACAATGTCTCACAGCATGTTTCTGTTGGCTGCAGGCTGTGTTACTCCCTGTAAGAAGCTGCAAGGCTGTTTGGGCCATGTCTCCTGGCTGGTGGGGAGGCAAGGAGGTGTGTGGGCAGCCATGGCCATGCACAGCAGCTACCCTGGGATGCACCAGCACCTGGCAGAGCTCTGCTCTGCAGGCAGGTGCTGTCAGCATCAGGATGGGCTTGTCAAATCTAGGCCAGCCAAAAGCTGATCTGCAGGCAGGGGAGGAGGAAGAGGACCGGCAGCAGAGGTGACATTGGGAGGTATGTGGAGCAAACCAGGGCAGAAGCTGTTGTGAGATAACATTGACAGGCTCTGGCCTTGCTTTTGATTGTGCAGTTTTCTCAACAGCATGGGGATCTCCATGGGGGGCCCTTTGGGAACATGGCAAAGGCAGGACCCCACAGGTGACCTTGTCTACTCAGGCTAGGGTTAAGTTTAGGGATAGTGTTAGGATTAGAGTTCAGGTTAGGGTTACAGTCCTCTCAGATGGAGATTAATGAAGATTATTTGGAATCACTGCTGAATAGTGAGGGGACTTAGAGGAGATATTCTTGGGATAGATTAAAAAAGATATATTGAGGGAAGAGGATCCTTAGGAGATACTTCTGCAATTTTTAAGAGTGCACAGAAGTCCAAGTTTAGGAGAAAATGAAGAATTTGGATAAAACCAATAAAACTGCAACAGCAGGAAGGAGGTTGTGCCTCTGTCTTCTGAGAATTGAATGCTGAATGCTTTTTGAACCAGCTAAGGAATTACTGTCTTGTTATCCATATTCCTCAGATCTTTATGTGTTCCTGAACAGACTGTAAGGAATAACTTGAATAATTACCTTGCTGATATGACTGTGGATTTTTGCCAGTGTGGAGTTATTGTTCATGGTAGGGTTAATGATAGATGAAAAAAGAAGGGTGTTGGGGGGAATTTCTGAAGTGTGTACTTCTGGACCGTGTCTGCTTTTCTTCTGTTTTAACTTGACATGTAGACAGCATATGTCACTAAGCTTTTTTGTAACTAGAAAATGAGATACTAGGACAAAACCTAGTGTGTCCAATAATGCATATGTTCAAATGTTTTCACCTGTGCTAGACTGATCTAAATTAAAATCTTCACACCAGGGGCTTAATGGAATAATCTTTTCCCTGTCACATGTATGTGTAGGGAAGTGAGCTGAAAATACTTGTAAACTGATCCTCATTGTGAGGTACATTAATTTCTAAGATATTGGGTGGGTTAATGGGAGGGAGGGGAAGACAGTCTACAGGCAGAATCAGCTGGTCCCTGTGGAAAGCCTGGACTGTGTGCTATCTCCCTCTTATCTTCCAGAAGCAGAGAGCACCAACAAGGAGTGGCTGTCCTTGCCTGCCCACCCTGGCCTTTGGGAGTGCCAGAACACAAGTGTGTTCAGTGGATATAGAGCTAAGAGGAAAGAACCTGAAACTTTTTGGAGGGAAATGTACACACTGCTGATGGTGTTTCAGCTGCCTGGTCAGGCTGAAAAAGGGGGAAGGAGTATGTGCTAAAATTGGAAAAAACTTAGTATGGGGAAAGCAGTATAAAGTCCCTTTACAAGGCTCTGATTTCATGTTGCTCCTTGAAGTCGTGGGTTTTCTGGTCTTTACAACGTTTTAATGGACTTGCTAATGACTACACATATGGATTTCAATAATCAGATAAAAAATCTATGCCCGAGAAAAACTTATTTAAAAAGCTTCTTAAAGCAATACTGGCCTTACCTAATCATTGAAACTTTTAGTTTCTTCACTTACTCTTTCTCTAATCTTTTCTATTTTGATTTTTGTGGGATTTTTACACTGCTTTCAGCTGCTTTTCAGTATATGCATTATTCTAGCTGCGTTCAGTACAGAAAACAAGTCAGTTCAAAGTTCAATCATTCTCTCACACCAAAGACTACCTGTTACACAAACATCTCCATTCAGATGCACTCAATGACGACGCCATCCTATGGCTGGTATTTTCAGTGCTCTCAGAACCACAGTACTGTGCTTAGATTCAAACTAACAATCTCACGAAGGAAAGAACATGTGTTAGATGAGATTGTAAATGTAAGCAGAAGTTGGAAACTAATTGTTTAACAAGTCTCCACAATCTCCTATTAAAGGAACCAACAGATGTTAAAACAGCCCTATACCTAATATTGATTTGTTTTCCAGATGGTTCTTACTTAACTGTGTCTTATGATACATCAGTGAGTCACCAATATATTATTTATGAAAGCAGGATGCATTTAAGTTATATTTAGAATGCAAGAGCACCTTACTAGAAATATAATATTTAGCAGCTTGTGCAAGGAATACAGAGTAGAGCAATTACTGCTTATGGGCCTTGTTTTTACAAGGTGGAAAAGAGGGTAGTCATTTATATGCTTGTACAGAGAGTGCAGAACACTGCTAGAGCAAAAATAGTGCTTTATCTACACTGGTGTTTGTGGCTAAAGAAAGTGCACACATCAATATTTTTTGGTTTAGAATTGATTAATAATGAGACAAGGTCTCTGAGTTATAGAACAACCAAAGAGCTATGGCACATAGTAAATTATAATACAATATTAATATGCATTACAGGAAAACTATGCAAATGTTGACATTTCTGTTACAGGACGCTTAGCAGTGACTTGCAATGTCTCATGATCCGATACATGGAACCACTACACAGACTGTGCTGGACAAATTATTCTTGTGTTCTTCCCAAGTAAACTGCAAATCTGGCAGGAAGTTACATGCTCTGAAATATATTTGAATGCAACATGACATACATTAACCATGGAAAGACAGGTAAAATGTGTGTAATTCTGCTAGTTTACTTCAAGAGTTACAGGGAGTTGAAACTCTTCAAAAATAGTCTCCCAGTAGAACAACCTTCTAGTAAGGTACAAGAATGAAGGGAAATTGGTCCAAAGTATCTTCCTTTAAATGGGACTGAGGATGAGGGGGAAGAAAGAAAAGTTGGTTGATTCTTTTTCACTGTTAGTGATGAAATAAAACTTGAGAGAACAGCAGTCTTGCAGAAAACATTTCTATAACTTAAAATCTCTAGAGGTACTCAGCAATATGATTGTATCTTTCTATATTTGGACCCTACAGAGCTGGCAGGGATTATTCCACGTTGGGGGGTAATATTTCTGCCTTTAAGCTGCATCATGTTGCTTAGAGGAATGTGAGTCTGAATGAATGAGAGCGGGTCTGATGTGCACTGTACGGGAGCAGTGCAAATGTATCTTTCCTTCTAAGAGGCTACCTCTGACAAGACTAAAGAAAGAATGAATCCTCAGTATTATCAGAACATTTTCCTCCCTACTACTTCTATTAAGATTAATGCAAGAATATCATGCTTGTTTGAAATTTATGTAAAGGAGGGTTAAATATATTTTCTCTTGGCATGTGTCAAGTAGTTCCTGTTACTGAAAAGACTGAAACCTACATACATGTTATAAAACAGACTGCTATTGGAAATTATCAGTGTTTAGTAAATTCCAGTATGAATTATTCACTAATATAATACCTATGTAAAGTAACTTTACATACTGCTTCCACTGATCAAAACAGTATCAAATTAGTCTTACAAGAGTAAAATGTCTTATTCATTTAAGGGGCCACTAGAGCTATGACTCTATGATAATAAATGAAATTTTAATCCTTTAAAGTGGTGCCTTCAATAACTAAAAGTCATCCTGTACAATTATCTGTTCACAGTATGTTGCTAGCAACTGTGTACCATGTTGTTTTCAGTTTGTACCATTTGCCAAAGCTTAACTTTGGTCTGGCACAGTATAATAAGATTTAGAGGAAGGTTGTTTTCTTTTCAAATTAAGATAATGTATCTGCTCTTGAGAATAAAGCTAGACAAAAGTATATATTTTCACACCTGAAGAAATCTGTATCTAGAATTTAAAAATGGATCTGAAACTTGTCCCAGAAACCTTTGCATTAGGAACAGAATTTTGAAAAGCAGCCCACACCTGTCCTAGTTACAAACTATTCAAAAATGTATATCTCATATTCTCTGACTGCCAGAGCTACCCATAAATTGTATGTACAGGTGCACTGTGAGGGCAACAAACCATATTAAATTTCTCAGATTCAGAACCCTTGGTGCTACTGCCTGTTCTGACTCCAGGGAGACTACTGGGAGCAAGGGACTTTTTCCCAAGGGCATTTCTCATGTTTGCCAGCCAGATCTAGAATGCCATTGGAGGATGCTGCCTTAGAGAACCATAAATGGGGTATGACTAGGAACTGCAGAATAGGGTAAAAGAGCAATTGTAAACTGGAGAAGCAACTGTGACTTCTGCATGTGAGAACCTCTCCTAGAGAAAAGCCTCTCGAGGAGGAAGAGGAAAAAATTCAAGAAAGGGTCCCTCCCACTTCTCTCATATGAATGAATGAGGGTCTTAGTGTTTGCAATTTTTATGTTCTCCTTGAAGGAAAGATATATGTGTTCATACATTCTTTGAAATATTATTTATTTGTAATTCACTCATGTCCAGGTCTCTAGCCATTCTTGGAAAGAGGAAGAAAAATACGTTAGGCTGACACTTATTTGACATGCACAAAGAGTTAAAACATAAGCTGTCACTAAATAGGAGACTGTCATTGTTCCTTCAGGGTTGAATCTGGGAATATGCTGGGCTTTGTGAAACTGTCTGTACTGAGAAGGGAGAGAACAAGGCTTGCAACATTTGCTGTGAGACTTCACTAAATAATGCAGTGGATTAGATTCGTGTTTCAACTCCATGATTACCTTCATGTATGACATGGAAAAGCATGATGTTGTATGAAAGGTATAAAGTACTGAGAGCTCAGCTTTGAAACAGGCACTGCATAAAGATCCAAGTGTGACTACTGTAAAGATGCTTTGAATTCCGTGTCTTGGTACTGGCATTTTATTAGCATTAATAGGATTTTAACTTTCAGTAGATACCAACTTCATACTGATGTACCTTATTGCTGAAATATAGCTTATCACTATGCAAGTTTTGCATTTATGCTACAAAGTTTACTAAGCTTTTGAAAAGGCAGGAATCTTCCTGATGATAATGTAGATATGATCTTTCCAACTCTGACTCTGAAATGTTAGTTTTGCAATGTCCATCCTCATATTTTAGGTGTGCTTGATGAAGCTGAATGATACTGAACAAACTGCTGATCTTTCATCTTTGGTTCACTGATTCAAACCTGCAATGAATTGCTGAGTAAAGTGAAGGGTTGTTCAGGTCAGGCCATATTGCATAACAATGAAAAGTTGCCAGAATCTCTGCGTGTAAACTCTGTCTAGACAGAGTAAACACAGAGGGTCCCCACAGGTTTTGTTTTCTGTTTATTTGAAAGGACTGAAGTCTTTTTCTTCCTGCTTTTTTTAGTGCTGTTGTCTATGGTAGCAGTATTACAGCTATCACAGCTACCTTGATTCTTTCATCCTGCTATCATCAGGTTATAGCCATACTTTCCTTCATAGCAGTGTTTGAGTTCTTAGAGAAGTGACTTATTTTTATCAGTAGTGTTAAGGCTTAGGGATAGCTTGAGAGTGTATCAGATGAGTTTTTGCTGAAAGCCAATGCAATGACAAAATTATACATGGGAATTACTCCATGCAAATTTGCAATTGAACAGTGGAATGTTTTACATGCATGCTGCACCTGCTCTCCTCCCAGGTCACTCTCAGGATGTGCCAGCCCACTCTCGGAATGCTCTTCACAACTTCTCAGCACAGTTGCTGTTCTTTGCAATATTGTTGCCATCCTGTAAGGCAAAGTCAGATGAAATAGGAGACAGTGCCCTTAGTTCCTACACCACTGCTGCGATAGATGAATCATGCTGCCTGAGAAATCAACTACTCCTTCCCTCCTTCCTAAAGCACCCGTTTGGAGCCAGGCTTGAGCCAGCCTGTTGGTTTCAAAGTAGCAAAGAGAAAATGCTTGCTTGTATTGTAATCCTTCCGAAGGAAGGAGATATGAGGTCAAAGCAAGACGCATGCTCTGCACAGAGCTTACAGACCGTGGGTGTAAGTAAAGCTTGGCTATGGAGGGTTATGCTCAGTGCCTTCCTCCAAGAGCCTCACCCTGCCATGCCATCTTACTCATCCTCATGCCCAGATGTGCAGCAACCACCTGCACACCTGGATTTTGGCTATCTTCACCAAGACAGTGGCTTGAGACAGGGAAATTCACTCCTCAGACCAGACTTGGACACCTTTATTCTAGTTACCTATGGTATCTTGGGCTTTTCAAGGCAGTCAGTAGGGCTGGTGTTCTTTGGGCCAATGGAAGTGGCAAGTTGATCAGCAAAGTCTGTATATCTGAAAGTTGTCCCACTGTGGCTTTATGATGTATTGCTAATGCAGGTCCTCCTAGATCACAGTGGGTTCGTGTGCACTGGATGACTACACAGTGCTTGTTTGCCACCTCAGAGAGGCAGCAGTAGGGCCTACATTATCTACCTCCTCAGGGACACAAAGTTAGTAGCATCAAAGAATCATAGAATTTTCTGCATTGGAAAAGACTTCTAAGATTGAATCCCACTGTTAACCTAACATTTCCAAGTCGACCTCTAAACACCACATCTGCACATCTTTGAAATACCACTGGGATGGCAACTGAGCCACTTCCCTGGGAAACCTGTTACAATTCTTGACAATCCTGTCCATGAAGAAGTTTTTCGTAATATCCATTCTGAACCTCCTGTGACATAACTTGAGGCCATATCCTCTTGTTCTATTGCTTGTTATTTGGAAGAAGAGACTCAACAGCCACCTTGCTACAACCTCCTTTCAGGTAGATGTAGACTCTGCTAAGGTGTCCCCTGAGCCTCCTTTGCTCCAGGGTAGAATACTCCATCTCCCTTAGGTATTCCTTGTAAGACTTGTATCTGAGCTGATGGTGCT
The DNA here is from genome assembly GCF_017639235.1 of Corvus kubaryi. NCBI lineage: Eukaryota > Metazoa > Chordata > Aves > Passeriformes > Corvidae > Corvus > Corvus kubaryi. The sequence continues at coordinate 17,981,800 of NW_024581127.1, forward strand.
TGTCTTCTCTAGGACTTTATCATCCCTATGTGGATGACCAAAGGCCACCGAGGTTCAGCGTTAATAAATACGTGAAGCATCTGGGCTGTAGACTTCACCCAAGGGAAGTCTTGACGATTACTACTTCACTACAATCTTGTGGGAACAGATCAAGTAGCAGTTCTGCTGAAGCTAAAAGGCCCCACAGTGTGCTTTGCATTCAAATGCACACATCACTGTCAGCAAGTCTGCAACAAAAGTTGTTCTGAACAGATAGGGATGCAACAAAGAAGGGAAAAGCTGTAGGCTCTCTGAGAAAACACACACAGGCTTGCTTGTGCTGCCCTGTTTAAGGTGCATTTTGTTGCTTGTGAGACTGCCCTACTTGATAACACCTACCTATGCTGTTCAAGCATGGGTGTGCATGACACATTGTAACACCCCAAAACATTTAAATGCAAGGGGTTTACTGAGGTTCCTTTACTTTGGGTTAAGTGCACAGGAGAAATACCTGCCAGATGTTCTCAAGAGGTCCAAATTATATAAAAGTTTAATGGAAAAATACAGAAAGTCAAGGAACTTTGACAAAGGATTTAATACAACATCAAATTAACATAAAACACTTACCATAGCATTAACTTAGCCTATACAACTAAGCAAACTTTAAATCCATTCAATGTTAAGTCACCCAAAACATTCCATGAAAAGAGAATTAGAAGAAGGAGAGAAGGACAGAGAAGATATAGAAAAACTCACTCATAGCTACCAACTCCTGGATTCCAGCAAGAATAAACTCCAAGAGGGGGCAGGGTCAAGCAAGATGCGTGTTTACTTCTCAGTCAGCTTATTAAACCTCTGGCCCAGGTGGGACTCCGGTTACTCAGCCACTCAGGAGCTGGGTTAGCACCGCCTCTGGTGTGTGATTGATTGATTGATTGATTGGCAGACGCTGCGGGGCTGGGATGCCCTAGCTCTGGGCTGGGGGATGTGATGTGCAGAGCAGGGCACTGCCTCACCAGAGCAAGGTCCGACCTGCCCCCCCCTTCCTCCCCCCACATTACGAAATATCTCAAGACATCAATCTTCTCCAGCCTCTGACACCCGTGGATATCCTGGGGTCCTGAGTCTTCTCTCTGGTGGGAAGGAGGAAAGGGGGAATCTGTCCTATGCCTTGCTGTATCCAGAGTGGGCCCAGAGGACAACACCAGTCCGCAGAATTCAGCAGCACACTTGTATCCGTGTGCTCACCACAGCTCTGATCTTTCCCACCTCTGACACACACCCATCCCCGCCTCTCCGTACACCTACCCTCTCACTGGCTAGTCTGGGCTGATCACAATGAAATGCAAATTACTTGCTTTTGTGAAGTTACTGAACTAATCTAGTGACTCGTCATTGGTGCCTATTCATCACTCACCTTTTTGAGAACTTTGGTGACATGCATAAATAGTCCTAATAATTTTGTTTTTCATCATTTCTTTTTTAACAAAAGTGTTAAATATACAGATTTCAATTCCATCTTTGTAGGAAACCTTTATTACACATTACCATTCAAGCATTTTCTCTTTGCAACCCCATTTTAAAAGCCATTAGTTAGCAAGTTTTGAATCCATTTAATGTTTTCAGGCTAAGTTAGTAATTGAGATTCTTGTTTCCTAATAAAAATGTGAAATATTATTAGGGCAAATGCCTGCCGGAATTATTTAAAAAGAAAAAAAAAGAATACATTACTTATATTATGTATCAACTAGATCCATAATCTAGGAAAAAATATCAAGTTAGTTTAAAAAAAAATATTTTTCATAAAAGAAAGTCAATATTAAGAAGAAGGGTATAAAATTATTTATTAATGATGATGTCAAACATTCTATTATTTGGCTAGGATTGAGATTTGATGGGTAGTTTGCCCTTTTAAAATATTGGCTTAAGATAAGACTTTTTCCAGTTCTCTGTAATTTCCCCTGTGTTTTAAACTTTATTAAAAGTCAACATACATAGCTGAGAAAGCTTATTTGATTATTCCTTTTTGGTGGTTTTAAATGCACGTGGTTCATGTCTCTCAGTAAAAAGAGAGAAAAAGACAAGAGGAAAAAAAGAGCTTTACTGGTTGCTGCTTTCACATTTTTCAGGAGACTGTTGGAATGGAACCTTTCAATTCCACTCTTTAATCAGCTCAGTCTTCTCTCCTACTTGTGATGTTGGGGTGTGCTCACTAAAATCAGCTCTAGCTCTTCTCCGTTATTATAAACCCTTTCCTCACCATCCAATCAGACATTCTACGAGTTAACGGGGTTCAAAGCTAACGAAGTGGTCAGTGATTTGTCCAGATAACACCACCATTGTGTCACTTCATTCTTTGTATTCAGATAATCAAAAAATATCAGTATACCTGTATTAAATATTATGTATTTTACAGTATACCTGTATTTCTGTATTCCAGAAAAGGAATAAGGCTCAGACAGGAGGGGATCTATAAATGACCTTTTAAGAGAGAACACAGCACTCTTCACATAGCCATGAGAGGGGATAGTATCTATGTAGTAGCTAGAAAAAATCCACAGGTGATCTTCCTCAGATAAATTTCACACCTGAATCTTATTTCCTTTTTTAGACGATGTGAGACCAAATCTTGAGACTTTTCTATATCATTCTGTGTTATCTGAATAACCTCCGACTAAACCGGTGCATCCAAATTACAACACAGAAATCTGAGAGCTTATTGAAATGCAGTGCTATTAACTCTTCCTGTGTGTGCATCAGTCACATGAAACAGCATGACCTGAGACTACTATTATATGCTTTAATTTGGAGGTATCATGCTGTGCTCCATCTTTCACTACATTTCTACCCAGGCTTCTGATAAAACAATCTAATCAGGTAAAACAAGATTATATGGTAACTGTAGATGCATAGCATGAACATTTTATCCCTAAAGAATTTCTTTATTAAACTAATTTTGTTTCTCTCATTAATCTCATTGAAGATTGTTCTGCAATAAAGAAAGGATGTAAACTGCCACTGACTAATTGCTTCAACTCTTTAGTCCCCGTATCTTCCTTTTCAAAAGACTTTCCCCCCATGTTTCTTCTGGCTACTTAAATAGAAAACAAGCTGAGAGGAAACAGGTTTTGTACACCTTTTCATAAGCCTTTTAAAAAAATGCAATAAAGAGAATTTAAGTATTTTTCACACGTCCTCAGCCCTGGTTTTTGAGGTTTTATTTTCCAAGTTTAAGGCTCCTCCCATTCTGTGTGTTTTGATCCTGACAGTAATTTCTTAGACAACAAAGATCTGTTTGTTTGCATTATCTGTACCTTCTGGCAATAAGACAAGCTTCAAACTGTAGACTTCCAGTTGCCTGACTATTGAATGAAGTCTGAGCCCTAAACTGTGAAGAAGACAGGGCAAAACAGAATTTATTGAGCCCAAAATGCTAAGAAGTAATTTGTTTAAAATAGCTAAGATGAGAAATACTTAATGTCACAGCTGAATGCTCCTCTGTACACTCATCACTCTTTCTGAGTGGATGGGAACCTCCACCCCACCTCTCAGAAGAGTGCCCTGAGAAGCAGTCCGGTGCTCTGTAATCTTCCTCTGCAAGACTATTTTGCTTGCAAATAATAATTAAATACTCATCTGGTATACACTGAAGAGAGTAAGTAGAAGTGAGTTTTGCTTCCAGCCTGTTGATAAGGAAATTGGTGCAGAAAGGTGAGAAACTTGTGTTGTACATTTTTCTCCAATACTTATTTAATCTGAAATACTCATGGATTCCTTAGCCGCAAGTATCCCCCTTTGCAGCTGAATACATCATTAGAGCAGCGAGTGACATTGGCATCTTCGCTGAATAGTCCATTGAGCCGCTGATTTCTTCATGCAAAATGAAACAGCTTCTGCAAAAGAGACAAACATAGCACTTCACCTTAGACTACCCAGGAGTCTGATTGCTGGATATCCTACAGGGAAGTGGGAGACAGGGATTCAAGATCTGTCAGGCAGAGGAAGCAATTAGATCATAGATTTTTGGGTGAGCACTCAAGCTGTTTGAAAACAACTTGAGAGATGACAATACCTCTTTCTCTTCTAGCTGTATTCTTGTGTAAACCGGATGCATTTAGGTTTTAAATAATTTCTTCACCCAAATAAACATGCTGTGAATCCTGGGAGGATTTGTGTGAGAGAAATTCGTCACTGAAGTGGCTGAAGAAACATTTCTATTCATTTCCAGAACAAATCTGTAGGTATAAGGACGCCTACTATCAAAACCTTTGATAATGAGGGAGTTTGGCCATGAACGGGATTTGGCAGTAGCATAGTGAAAATTATTAAGGACAAGATTTTCTCCTTAGTGAACGCTTTTATCACAAGCCTGCCTTCATTTTGTTGCACTCTAAACTTAGAAACAAAGTAAGGAAAAGCTGTTTGTTCCTATAAGGTTGTTGTGATGTACTGAAATACTTCACAGTAATGAAATTCCATACTGAATACAATAAATAAAAATTTCTAAAGTAACTTCCTGTAGATAGCATGTCCTGTTCAGTGCAGTGCTAGTTTCTTTTATGATAGTTCAGAACCACCCCTTACTGAGAGCCTTAAGTTTTTATGAAACTTTCTCAATAAATTTGTATTGACAACTTGTAAATCTTTCTCTTAATTTTTCTTTATGGACCTAGTTCCAAAAGCTGTAGAATTCATTGTAACTGTGAATACATATGTTGTAAAGTTCAACCACACATATTACTAACCATCTGAAATGGTTCCATAGGTTTGTGACTTTCAAGAGTAGTACTAAACATTTAACTCTCTATTAACCAGTGTGCAGCATGAAAGGCTGTTGAGAATGACATTCAGACAATATTTTCAGAGGTTTACAAAACCATATATTGTGTTAGTCTGTTCTCTACATTTTAAGGCAGGTAAATCTTCCTCTTACAATCTGTTAGTGGGTGAGGGGATCAGGCAATGTGCCATGAATGCTCTGTGCTTCAGCTACTAAACAACCTCCCCAGTCTCCACTTACCAACCACCAGTCATTCTGCTTCTCTGCTGCAAAGATTCTACAGGCCTGAGTGCAACACAGGAAGGGTGAAACAAGTTTATGTGGCCATATTCTTTGTTTCCACCATTGAGGGTGTGCTGCATTTCACAGTTCTAAAACACTTTGTTGGCTTCACTGTAGAAAGTACCTTAGCCTTACCTAGCAAAAAAATTCCAAACTAGGTAAGCCCAGATGTATATCAAAGGTAACCCTCAAAATAAATACAAAGGTGACATTACTCTTTCTGTGACATATCCTCTTATATAGCATTGGTCTTCACTCCATCATATGTTTGTCTGATTCACATTTCTATACCAGAATGGTATCTACTGACTGCACTGTGTTCAAACTCACTCGGTGAATAGATTCACTCACCAATTAGTCACTGGGAAATGTTGTCTTGAAGTGTATACTTCTTTAAAATACACCAGGCTCCTGTCAGTAATCTGATAAACTGCCATTGATTATGTTCAGGGGAATATGTTATTTTAGACAATGTGATCTCCTAGTCCTTGTGAAAGCCATCATCTTTCTTTCCGGAAACAATGAAGAGTATGACATGGAAATGTCATAAATATGATTTATTCTCTAGTTCCCTGAAAATCTTGCGTAGTGATTTTTATCTTCAGGTGAGTGATAGAGTTGTGGATTAACTTTGGATGTAATCTCTATTTTACATGTTGTCCATGGGCAAGAAATCTACATTGTCACAGGAATTCAGAATTACATGTTAAAATTATGTTTCTGCTGCAGGAGTGAATGTGTAGGTGACCATGTGTTTCCTCCCAGTTTGTTTTGTAAATGAAATTTATTCAATTGCAGCCTTGTTCTGTCCATTCCTCGCTGTCTGTGTTTTTTGAAAACTTCTAAGGCAGGAAAATAGCACTAGTTTAAGAGAGGTGATTTTCATGACATATCCAAGCAGAATGACTAAGGAGAAGAAAAATGGATAGAGTGCCACTTCATGATTTATTAAATGTCAGAGAATTCAGAAATGGGAGCATAGTTACAAATTCTGCATATGACAGCAAATGTTTCATTCAGGTCTCATTCTTTAATTCACAGTAGACAGAAATCCATAGGAAATCAGGCTTTGGATTCTGCTTCAGAACTATTTGCTTGGATTACTTTGAAATTTTAAGAAAGCATATCAAAAAGCCCAGGAACTTAAGATACTTAGAGAAAGTTGGGAAATAAATGACAAGAAAGTACTAATTTCCATTTTAATTTTGTCTAAAAAATGTAATTAATATTAAACCTCTAATTAATATTAGACCTCATTGTGGTCTTCATTGTTATCTATACACAGTATTCAGAGCATGCTGGGATCTGAAGATGTGGGGTTAGATAATCTCTGTTACAATGAGCTGTTTTAAAGACATTGGACATCCATTCATGTGGTGTTTATTATCTGAATTTGAACAGTCCTGGAGAAAACACAGGTGAAAAGAACTTGGGAATCACCAAAATACATTAACTGGACATTTTACTTTTATTCTTAATTTTGCATTTTACTGTCAGGGAAAAGAAATATTACAGTTCCAGAGAAAATTTATCCATTGGTTTAAATAGAGAAAATGTTAAAGGAAATACCCTGAGCTTTCAACCTTAAAGCACATCTAACAAAACCATAGGCTATAATTATGTTTTGAAAAAATGTTCTAAGGAAATATCTCCTGATCAGTCAATAAATCACAAACAAAGAGTAAGTGGGGCAGGTAGGTATTTATACAGCTATGCATTTGTACTTATACTGCCATACTCTATATATCTCTTGATAGCTCCTTTAAGGACCCCAGTAAATGGTAGGAGAGTCCCCCATAGCTAACTACCTTCATCCATTTTTCCCATACACCTGGAGAATTGTGAACTGGCCAAACACTGCCACCTCTGCCTCTTTGGCATGTGTGAACAACAGATGTGGTAACTGCCACATCCAAATGACAACCTTCGAGTTTTCACTTCAAAGGAAAAATTAGGAAAGCTCTCACCTAGACTCTTCATTACCTAACATTAAAGGTCCTTCTAGGCTTACAGCCTTTTTGCTTCACCTGTATTTGATTCACTAATCCTAAGACAGGGGCAACAAGCCAGCCCTTTCCCAAAATACTTTGATTCTGTGGGATTTTTAACTCAAAGACAGCAGCTTTTGACTGCAGTGTGCTTGCATCCAGACAGCTTGGGACCTACATGGGTAAAGGGCAGATCTGTGCAAGTCCTGGGCAGGGGATTATTTCTTGAATAAATAGACCCTTGGTGAAATTTGTGATGGAGAAAAAAAAAAAAAATCATGTACATATTGTGTTAGTATAGTGTATTTTTGCTTTGGTAAGATTATTCCTTGTCTTAACTAGCTCATTCTAGAAGAGAGTTTACCAAACTGCACAGAAGTACATTTTCATTTACTCACCGGATTACAGCTCCTTCCTGATATCCCTCCCTGGAGTTTCTTACTGGTTTGTTTAAGTGATTCCCCTCACTTGTGAATGTCATCCTCAGGTTGCAGACACTTCCAGTGGGGAACTCTGTATGGGAATTATGAACATCTAACACAGGGCTATGGATTCTGGTGGACATCTTAAGACTGATAGTGTACAATATGAATGTCACACACAAACACATTGAAATAGGCCTCAGAAGCTTAGTTGAAAACATAGAGGAAGCCCAGGTTACAAAAGGAATTTGGATTCAAATTTGCCCCAGAATTCTGGGCTTTTGTTGTTGTTGTTCTTTTGCTTTGGTTTGGTTTGGGTTTTTATTACTGTTGGTTAGTAAATTCTGATCCATCTGATCAAGGCATTGTATTTTTGATGTCTCATGTCCCTCAGTCTGACTAGTTTTAGTTTAAAACCACTTCCACTGTATTTGGCCACCCAGTGGGATTGTCAGGGTCCAGCATGCACTAACTAAATAGCAAAGAGGAATAGGCCGTGACAGCATATTCAGCTGGGGTACTTTCCAATGTAGGCTGATGAGGATTTCACTTCAGTAAAGAAAACTCAACTCAATCACAATAGAATTTAAGTTTGAATTTGTGAATAGTCAGGATAGTAAATAAACTACTTGCAGAAAAAAAAAAAGAAAGAAACCTCACCATTCTCTATGTATGTGTGCTTTTCAACCCCTTTGCAGAGCTCACAGGTTCTTTTGAGTGTATATACCCTTGCAGTCTCTTCACAAAGGAGCAAAAAAACAAACCAACAAATTATACCCGGAGTCAGCAAAATATAACCCTAATGAGAGAGCCTTAAGATGAAAATTCCAGCATGCTTTATAATTTATAATAATGAAATTTCTGGTTTACAATATTAGTATTATATAAAATTTTAATCAAAAATGCATTTGGTTCACAATCTCTTCCCCGTGTTGACCAATCTCTCAGGAACTTCAATAATGCAGTTTTTGACCAGGACTGCCTAAGAGGTCAGAAACAGAGGATGGGAAAGACCTCTCCATTCATTGGTTTCCAACCTTGGCTTTATAAGCAGACAGGTTGCACAATTCCAAATCATGAAATTTCCTGAATTTTTTTTTTTTTTGCCGTACAAGGATCCTCTTCTCTTTTTTATCATATATATATATATATATAAATAGCTAATTTTTAGTAATTTACTACTCTACTGACATTTGCCATTAGAGAAAGAAGTTGTTCTTCCTGTTGTCAATAACCATTCCTCTTATATATTTAGGGAAAACAAAATCTCTCCTCTCAGTCTCTGCTTTACAAAGCTAAATGAGCCAAACTCTTATTCTTTTTCTCACTCAGTGAACATTCCATGTCCCTGGTGAAACTTTCCAATACCTGTTCCAATTTACATTACTCATTATTATCAGAGTGAGTTTGCTATATTTATGAATTTAGGTGAGGACATGCAAAAATCAGAAATAGAGAAGATCTGTTAGCTCTATATTTGCATCACTTTTCAGGTTTTTGCCCCCTGAGATGTTTCCTACTAATATGTATTTTCTGAAATATCTCCAAACATGATCATTCTTCAATTAAAAGTTCAATCAGAAGATATAAATCAGAAATAAACATCAGGAGGTTAATATAATCCCCCGTGGTCATCTATTTACAGATAAAAATAACTTTTTGCTTTTGGAACTCAGAGGTGAGCAAGGATTGAAGACAAATCTGAAATGAACTGATGTTTTTCAAAAAATTTTTTAAATTTTGTGTAATTTAAACTTTACTTTGCCTGTAAGAGCAGAAGTTATACTTCAGTCTCTAGTACAGAAACCTTATTTGAGTCAAAAATAAATAGTATATGATTTTTTAAGATATATAAGAACAATAGTAACACGGGTATTTATTTTATGAAGCCCCACAAATTTTCTATCAGCACCCTTTTTGGAATTTGCAACAATGTGATTGGTAACTGTATATTATACATTATAGATCCAAAACCATAATTAAAGAGATTTCTGTCCTAAGATATGTAAGGAACATGCCTTTTAAAATGCAGGCTTAATGGTACAAGAATCAGGTAGCTAGAGGTCTGTGTATTGAAAGAAATTTGAGAGATTTACTTGTTTGACAAAGGATCTAAATGTAAATGAGCACCAAGATCAAACCACTATTAAAATAATTTCCATCTAGGCAATGTAGCAGAAATAGTGGTTAAAAGCACAGCTAAAAATATCTATGGTGACTCAGATTCTTTGAAAATCCACATTCAAAATAACCAGTAATGTGCACCTGTGACCCTTTTACTTGTTTTTGCAAATGCTTTATCTTCATTTTGAAGACAAACTATTTGCAAAGCAGGACCTGAAAGCAGAAGATGCCAGAAGTGTCCAGCCTTCTGAGAAACCGCAGGGTTTTGCTGTAACAGAAACACCTCCAGAGCCCCTGTTTACATTGGCTTAAATGCTACTTAAAAATATGATATGGGTTGTTTGCTGCCATTTATCTCTGAATCATTCAGCAAAGAAAATATGATGGGGACCAGGAATTCACAGTGGCAGCAAAAAGTGATATGGACATTCGGGTATTAAGTATGGGAAAATTTATTGTGAGTATTTTATCAAAAACAAATGTATGGAATTAAAACCTTTAAAAATTTGGTTCAGTAAAGGAAATACCTCTGTATTTTTCCACCTTTCTCTCCAGCATGGAATTGAAATATTCTGAAATATTTCATTTTTGTAATTTTGAATAACTTTGTTCTTACATTGAAATGAAATTTTTAAAAAATTACCTATGCATATTTTAAAGAAAAGGTAAACAGGCTCTGTAATGTCAAGATCAAATTGGAGCAGAGATTTTTTTTCTTCTTTTTATTTCATATAAAAGGAAGCATTAGGAATTTTTTTCCTAAAAAATCCCCATTTTTTCCCTTTCTTTTAAAATTTCATTTGGAGTTTTCTTACATAATTTCTATCAAAATAGAGACAATTTTAATTTTTGTTAAAGTTAGTTCAGCATTTTTATGGTAGCTGGAGAATTTGCTTGCCCATTTATTTATTTTTCTAGTCTAGCTTCAAACAAAGCTGGAGTTGAATAAGAAATTTTCAGCAGATGGGATATGTCTGCATTTTCTGAGAGCAGCCATGTTGGTTCTGCTATCCAGTCTTTCCTTTTTCTACCTGCAGAGAGAAGTACACCGGTATAATGATGCTGCCTTCACCAGACAAGCAGGGCTGTGATCTTTCTGATCCTCAAACACCAATTTGATTTTCAGTAGCATCAACAGTAAAACTTCCATTGCCTTGATATTTTGCCAACAAACTCCCAAGGACACCTGTGACAACCACCAGTTGTAGTTAATGCTTCATTCTAGGTAGTTTTTCTTAAAGCTTACACAAAACATGCAAAAGAAATTTGGCCTATTATGCCCAAGGTGAAATTACCAAATCTCGAGGTAATTTTTTCACAGTGATTCCATGAGTGAAGTACTTAAGGGGCACATTCAATCAGGTAGCCAGATTCCTTCGTTAATATTTCAGCAAACTCTGCAATGCATGATTGTTTCATGGTCTTTTTTGCCTTATAACATCCTCCATGATCCTGAACATTGCTTTTGCTGGATGCCAACCCTTCATGAGGCCTGTATGCAAATACTGAAATGCCACTTCAAGTACATACCCTGACCAGCTATTTTTGGGCAGCCTATATGTCATTATATAACAGCACATATGCTATAGATCTAGATTTTGGTTTAGCTAAAATAATTTTCTCCAGTGGCTTGAATTTAAATTTTGCATTTATTCTTAAACCAGCTCAGAAGTTGTTTACCTTTTGGCTTACTGCAACTCTGTATTTTTCTGCCACAGTTAGAATATCAGGGAATGACATGGAATATTTAAGAAGTGATATTTCACATTTATTTTTTAATTGGTTCTAGTTTGCATTGTTTGTTGAGATTCATCTTAAATGGCGACACCAGTTTTCTAGGTGGTTAAAAGCCATGTTTTCCAGAGCTGGTTGAAAATTCATAAGGCTTTATTAAACAGTCATGTCTTTCTTTTGTAAGCATATAACTAATTCTCCTTAGAACAGCATCTGTGAGATATTTTTAGTTTCAGCAAGTTTTTCTTTTAATAAAGGCTACTGAAGACCTTAATTTTTTAAATTTGTTTGTTTTGGTTTGGTTTTTTTTTTACTCATGGGTTTTGCTTTATAAATCTACACAGAAGTTGCATGGAAGGAATGTTTTTCATTACTTCCAAAGCTGCATTTTTTTCTCTGTGATATATTCCAGTTGGTTATTAGACGCCTGCCTTTTAAAGATGATCATACCTTGATTGCTGTTAGCTTTTACAATAGTGGGGTATATGATTTCTGTGAAATCATAGATGATCTCAGCATACTTCTAGTCTTTGTACTGATTTACAGAAGACAACGAATGGCTCAATCATGTTGGTACATGCCACTGGCCAGGCTCTGCTGACTACCAGAGCCTCATCTTCCTTTGTAAACAACCATATGACTTGTTAGAGATTACTGAGGGAAAGCAAGGGACCATATTAGTTTGAATATTGATCTCAAAGTAGTATGCTGCACTTCTCTCTTTGGTTTTTAATAGCAGCACTAATAGCGCACCGCCTTTACTGCTGCACTCTGAGAGACAGATCCTTCCAGCAGCTTCCTGGTGCAGAGTACTCCACACAAGCACTTCTTCCCACATTAAAAATCTCATGTTCTCTATTTATTTTGGGTATGCCCTACAATAATTAACAGAAAAGCTATGTTTTTCTGTTTTACAGGAGCTCAGCTTGAGTAATGTTGAAGTAAGGCTAAAACTGATCTATGATTAATTTTATTACTGAAGAGAACTAAGAAAATCTTTCTGAAGCATTTACTATATTTACATAGTAATATAAGCCTGTGACTGTTTTTATAACATGTTGTTCCATTATTGGTATCTTTGAAAACAAAGCAAATTAATCTCATGTATACAAATTTGCATAATGCGGGAAAGTAATGCATGAACTGAAAAAGTTTCCTGTATACTACTGAGAACAGCTCACACAAAATTTTAGTGTAAAATTTTCACTTCCAAGCCCCCAGCTGCCTGGCAGAATGTTCAGTTAAAGAACTCAAGGATGGATATTTAAATTCAATGTCTAAAGAAAAAAAACTTCAAAGCCCACAAAGGGCAGTAAAAGGTAGATAACTTCAGATTGATTGGGAGAAAAATATTGATTGCAATAAAGAAAATGTCTGAGATGATGGTGGTCAACAAATTTCAAATGCTGGAAATGCTGAACTTACTCTGAGTAAAAACACATTCTATATTCTTCCTATATTAGTATATAAGGCTATTTTCCTTTCACATTAATAAGGAATTAATATGAAACTTATTGTTTGAAATTCAGCTATATTTTGTGTTGTTTCTTCTAACAATTCTGTTTCTTACATGCAAAACCTTTTTACAGCAAAGAATCCACCGGGCTGCACTTGCATTGGTGTCAGTGCATTTTCTGCATAGCAATGGCAGGATAAACTGGTGTGCTCTGATCAAACTCCTCTAACAGAAGGATGTAGAAAATCTGTGGATTGTCACTGCTTTCCTCTCATGGACCAAAAACTGCTGCTCTGATGTGTTAGCAACAAAAATGGATGTTTGACATGGTCAGGGAAGGAGAAAGTAAACCATAAAGATAATGAATTATAGAAGGATGTATTTCCAAGGGTTTCAAACCACTCAAGTCCACTGGTCATTTCTTATGGAGCGTATGGTAGCAAAACCCCTTGGGTGTTAAATGGAATGTACAGTCACTGATAACAACCACCAATTATCAAGAATTGTGGGATATGATTAGACTCTTCCCTAGAAATCTTCTAAATGGCTCCTGTAAGATGTCTACATATTCTGGACTTAAATGGGAGATAGGATTTTGGCCACTGTGAATTCCAGTTCAGGGATAGCTATTTATAGCAAGCCTCCAAAGGCTTAATGCTTAATGAATATTAATAGTAGAAGTGGGAATTTTTATATAACATCTTCGTTTACCAAATGTAAAGAAGCTTTGTCCTGCATAACCCTTAAATTCTAAAAAACACAGCACCACACCATCAGCTACCTCTGGAGTTAACAGAGATCACACTTGTGGTTCAAAGCATGGACATGATCCATCCTGGGATCACACATAATTTGCTACAATTGAACTTATCACAGGTATTACCTAGCTCAGCATACTGTCCCAGCAGTAACAGACAGAGATACGATTAGAAGACAGTATATAAGGCTAAAATTTTGAAGTCTGTTCCCCTAATACTGTCCTAGAATTCATAGCCCTTGGTTTCCAAGGACTGAAGGCACTCCCTGGCCACATATGTTGCCTATGGGTTTTGCTGATCCTTTTTTGAACCTCCTGGTCTGCCTACAGAACCTCCTGGGATTAGACTTTCCAGAAGAATACTGTCCACTGTGTCCAGGTGAGGGGGTGAAAGTACTTTCTCTCATCTGTTTTTACACTTGCAGTAGTTTCACTGAGTTTGCACAGTACTGTGGGATTTGGTGAGAAATCATTCTCATCCACTTTTTTCTGTATGTACTGCTTTCACAATTTTGTAAATCCCAGCCACATGCCCCCTCATGCTTCCATGGAAGAATCCCAGCCATTTCAGTCTCCCCTCACGAGGCAGTTGCCCGCTAATGACAGTTGCCTTTCTCTGTATCTTTTCCAGCTCTGTCCTTCACAGTTGCAAATGAAGCCCAGCCTCTGCTCCCAAGGATGCCTAACTCTTCTTTGGCTTTTTTGACCACTGCTACACATTGAACTGGGAGCTCCAGAGAGTGATCAACGACTCCAAGGGATCATTACTGAGTTGTAGCTGAAAGCTCTGAGCTCAGTATCATGTAAACACAATTTAGACTATTTCCTCTATTATCATATGTCTTGTGAATCCTTCTCTTTCCCCTTTATTCAGGGACTCCATGTAATAGTCTCAGTTACTCCTTATGGAAATCCCACATTTCTCAATCTCTACATTTTATTTTCCTGTTCTAACAAAAACTTTCTTTGTTTTCTCTTCTCATTCCCTCCAAAAGCAGTCTCCACAGCAGGGAGATTTATGTGCCCCACATTCATGTGCCAGATTTCCCTGCTTTATTCCCCATACCACCATTGCTATCTCCACCCTGGAATTTCCCTACTTTCAGCTTGTTGGGAGCTGGTCCCCTTTCCAATCCAAATGCACTATGAAGCATCAGTCATCTGGTTTTATTTTGTGCTTCTTAACTGTAACCCGAAATCTCTTGCCTTGAGCACAACTGCACACGTATTTATCACACAATCTTTTCTGTTACTCTGAAGAACATTTCCCGTTTGGACCACAGACTGATAGCTAGATTCTCTGTGGGCATGTCTCTCATGTGATACGACATCCTGGGCTGCATCAAAAGCAGCATGGCCAGCAGGTCTAGTGAGCTGATTTTGCCTCTCTACTCTGTTCTGATGAGACCCCACTTGGAGTACTGCATCCAGTTGTGGGGACCCCCAACATAAGAAGTACGTGGACACCTTGGACTGAGTCCAGAGAAGTGCTACAAAGGTGATCAGAGGGCTGGAGCACCTCTCCTGTGAAGACAGGCTGAGAGAGTTGGGGTTGTTCAGCCTGGAGAAGAAAAAGCTCTAGGGAGAACTCAGGGCAACTTGCCAGTACCTAAAAAGGGCCTACAAGAGTGTTGGGGAGTGTATTTATAGGGACAGGTGGTGGGAGGACTAGACGTAATAGCTTTAAACTGAAAGAGAGTGGGGTTTAGATTAGATATTAGAAAGAAATTCTTCACTCTGAGAGTGGTGAGGCACTGGAACTAGTTGCCCAGAGAAGCTGTGTGGATGCCCCATCTCCGAAGTGTTGGAGAGGCCAGGTTGGATGGAGCTTTGAGCAACCTGGTGTAGTAGAAGATGTCCCTGTCCATGGCAGCTGGGTTGAACTGAATGACCTTTAAGGTGCCTTCCAACTTATACCATTCAAGAGTCTATGATCAGTCTATGATACTCAAACTTCCAAGTTCTATCCCTTGAAAATAAGCTTCGTCCTATAAGCAATCCAAGAAAAAAAATAAATTAAGGAATATTCTATCTACCACACAGGAAGCCTGGGTACTCCACTATATGGAAAAATTCCCTAGGACAGTGAACTTGAAAGGTAAGGCTGGAATGTAGCTTTGAGTTACACAAGGAGACAGTGGAGAATCTGAACACTGCTCTCAGGCAGAGGGGTCAAAATAACAATGAGAGGAGAAAGCTAAGAGGGCTGAGGTGAAACTCTGAGAACCAGAAGCAATCAGTGGTATGTCAGAGCCTCAGTTCATCAGCAGTATGGAATTATAGGAGATGTATTTGAAAAAGAACGATTTCACTAGAACCTCCTCAAGTAATATGAAGAGAGATTGATAAAGTGCTATGCATGGAGAGCAAAGTTGCCCTTTTTCTGGGCACTGAGGAGTTGTTCCCCTTCTGTCTGATGTGACACAGCAGCACAGCAGATATTTAAATCTTTGCTGCTGTGTAGGTACAAAATGCAACTCTATGAATATTTCTGCTGAGCAAAACTTGAAGAAGAAAGGAACAGTATCCAGCTTCAGATGGGTGTCTACCTCTAAATATAGTTCACTGGCTGGCACAGCAGATGCAGACACCACTTGCTAATGTTCAATTTGGTAATCTGCATCTGGGTGATTATGGTCTTTTGAGTGCTGGAACTTACTATCTGAGGCTTTATATGTGTGTATGTATATGTATATATACATATTTAATTTCGTGCAATTTACGACAGTGTGGTTTGAATGAGGAAAATCCATATATGCTTGTCTCTTGTAAAAAGCAACTACATTTGACAAGTTCTAAAGAGATTCCTCATAAACAAAGAAAAGTGTGAGAATTATAGTATAATTACCCCTATAGGGTAGATATGAGGAGAATGATAATGCAGACTTCAAAAGAGCCCGTGTTTTCTTCGCCATTATTTTAACATTTGTTCTTATGATGAACAGTGTTCTAAACTCCCTAGACAGTAAGAATCCCCAGCTGGAAACTACTCTCCTGAGACTCAGGACATCTTTCAGTCTCCTGATTTACCCAGAGCTGTATGATGGTAAAGGTGCAAACTGTCCTAGGAAATTCTCCAGAGGCTGCCTACTGCTCCTGCCGAGCTCCAGCTGCAGCCAGAAATACATTACCCCACTGTTAACCCAAATCTGAGGCTGAATTCAGAAAACTGCCTTTTCTATTTTGCCTGCTGTCTGTCTCAGATCTATAGCTTCAGTTGAAAGAATTACATAATTTCCCCCCCTCACTTAGTACAGTTAAGCATAGCTTACGACTTTTTGTAATACATAGCATAATGGTGGCTGTTAGACACGGACTAGAGAATGTAGTAGGAGAACAGAAAATGACGAGACAATTAGTGAACACATGTAGCAGGCTGACCCTGCTGGATGCCAGGCACCCTCTAAAGCCACTCTCTCTTACTCCCCTCCACAGCTGGACAGGGAAGAGAAAATATAACAAAGGGTTCATGGGTTGAGATAACAACTGGGAGAGATCGCTCATCAAATACCATCATGGGCAGACCAGGCTCGAATTAGAGATATTAATTGAATTTATTGCTAACAAAATCAGAGCAGGATAATGAGAAGTAAAATAAACCTTGAAAACATCTTCCCCTCACCCCTCCCTCCTTCCCAGCTCTACCTCCTCCCTCAGTGGTGCAAGGAGGCAGAGAATGGAGTCAGTTCATCACCCAAGGCTTCTGCTCAGGGAGAGGAGTCATTCCCCTGCTGCATTCCTCCTCTGGGTTCCCTCCCACAGGAGACAGTTCTCCATGGAGTTCTCCAATGTGAGTCCATCTCATGAGCAACAGCTCCCTGCAAACTTCTGCAATTGAGTCCATCCCACGGGCAAAGTCCTCTCCAGACTGCTGCAGTGTGGGTCACTCTTCCACATGGTGCGGGCCTTGAAGGCCAGGCTGCTCCAGCATGGGAGCAGGGCCCCTCTCTCCACAGGCCTCCCAGGGGATACAGCCTCCTCTCAGGCATCCACCCCCTCCAGTGTGAGTCTCATCCACAGGTGCAGGTGGATCTCTGCATCCCTTTGGACCTCAGCGGGCTGCGAGGGCACAGCTGCCTCACCACGGCCTGCAGAGGAATCTCAGCTCTGGTGCACCTCCTTTCCCTCCTTCTCCACTGACCTTGCTGTCTGCAGAGTTGTTCCTCTCACATATTCTCACTCTGCTCTGACCACAATTACAACTGCCAATATATATATTTTTTAATTTCTTCCTAAATATGTTGTCTGGGAGGCATTAGCACCATTTCTGCTTGGCCCAGCCTTGGCCAGCAGCATGTCCATCTTTGGAGCTATCAGGGATTGGCTCTGCCAGACATGGATGAAGCTTCCAGCAGCTTCTCACAGAAGACACCCCTGTACCTTCCCTCCCTTTGTGGCTTCCCCCTGCTCCTCCCACACATACAAAAGCTTGACCTTAAAAACCCAGTACAACCTGATTCACTCCCTTTTTAATACTATAATCTTCATGACGTCATCTTTCATTTCTCAAAGTACTGCAGCAGTTACCTACACAATCTTGTCTAATAACCTATCCCATTGTATGTCAGTCTGCAAGGGAAATTGCTTCCTTGTTCTCACTTTATTTGACAGTACTGACAAGTAACACTTCCTTTCCTGATTATACCCACCTACATGTAACTGAGGGTTTTTTTCTGCAGTAGTTTTTGCTGAAGGCTGTGTCAGAGTTCCGACTAAGATAAACTTCCAGTGATCTCTCATGTCTAATGAAATGAATGAAACTTTTTGAATGAGGTAGTCTTGACTGTACATACCGTTGTACATGATGCCATCAGCATAGCAAGTTATCATAAAGCAGATGTTTTATGATATTTTTTCTTAGAACTTGTTTAGTATTCATACTGTAAAGATTTTTTTTGTGCAACAGCAATTTTCTGGATCCATAAAAGCAGAATTCAGTAATACCTCTGAACTCCTGCTAGGGTAATACAATTTTAGGCTTCATAGTAGCTACATAAATCTAAAACAATGTGGTGCTCTTCTGTTTATTCCTGTCGGTCTTTTAGAAAGGTAGAGAATGGTAAGCCACGGCTTAAAAACCCCATCAGAAATTCCCATTCACAAATACTTAGGCGGCTTTTAATTTCAACAGCTCTTAGTTTTGAAACACAGTAGTGTCAGTGAAAAGTGATCATGTAATTTCTCTTGCCGCATAAATCTTGCAGCCTAGAAAATTATATTTAGGAGGGCTGTTCTTCACGCTCTTCGCATCGGACCTGTCACATTCTCATCTGACTGCTCTGAGCTTCACGGGAGAGCTCCTGAGTGTTTGTCACCCGCCAAGCCTCGTCCGCACAACCTAACGCCTCGAAGCAGCGTGGAGATGTCTCCAGAGAAACACCGCATGAAAACGCCGCTCGGGATCCTCTCCCTCACTGTCTAGACCTCATTTCTGAAGCTGCCGCTTCAGGGGTGCCCCGGCCCTGAGGTAAATGGCCCGGCCCGAGGTACGCTCCCGGCCCGGCGCTGGGGTGAAAGGGGGCACAGACCGGCAGTCGCCCCGTCAGAGGCTCCCCAGAGCCCTCCCGGTGCCCCGCGCACCCCTGCGCGCTTCGGCGGCGGCAGCCGCAGCCGCAGCCGAGCGCACCGCAGCGCTCCCGCCGCAAAGGCGCGGGCAGGACGCGGGCGCGGTGGCGCAGGCATCGCGGCATCACCCCGCTTCCAGAGCCTCTCCTCCTCTGGCTCCGCGGGCAGGAGCCCCGCGGCAGCCCAGGCCGCGGTTCCAGAGCCTCTCCTCTGGCTCGGCGGGGAGGGCCCGCGCCGCGGGAGGAGGCGGCCCTCGCCCGCGGCTGCGGGCACCGAGGCGGCCGCTGCCGCTTTAAGCCCCAGCTGTTCCTTTCTGCGGCGCCTATTTTTAGCGCGTCCTCTTGGTAGCATCCAGCTTTGCCCCCTCTTTCTCCGCGCTCCCCCGTCCCCCCCGGTGGTAGGTTCCGCACGGCGGGGGGACTGAGCATGTCCGAACGCGCTCGGCAGCGGCCGCCGCGCCGGGGCTGCGCTCGCTCGCAGGGCGGGAAGGAGGGCGCGGGCGCCGCCGCCGCCGCCCGCAAGTAAGTTTGTGTGCGGGCGCGGTGCGGGTGCGGGCGGGCGGGCGAGCCGCAGCCGCTGCCTTGGTGCCGCCTCCGCGCAGCAGGGGCGGCCCGGGGCAGGGGCTCGGGTTCGGGCTTCGGCGCTCCCCTCCCCTGCGGGCTGGCGCCGGGCGGGACGCGCGGCGGGACCGGCTGCACCTGCCCGCCCGGGAGCCTCGGTGCGCGCCTCGGGGCCGCCGCAACTTCTCTGCTGCCCGCCCCGGGGTCAGCGGCTCGCGGCCTGGCCGGCTCGGCTCGGCCACGGCGGGTCCGCGCTGCGCGGGTCGGCGGCGGAGACCGCGCTCGTCCCCTCGGAGCGTGTGCGGCCCCGCCGGCGGGGACGGTCCGAGCGCGGCGCGGTGCGGTCCGAGCGCCGTGCGGTCCGAGCGCGGTCCTTGGCTGCGAGCGGCGCTGAGAGATGCGGGCGGCTGCGCTGGCTCCGCGGAGAGGGCGCGATGCCAATATACCGAGCGAGTGTCGGCGCAGCCAGCGCACCGTGATAGTCAGCGAGGTTGCGGTGTTCAGAGGAGTTTCTGATTTAACAGATGGTACCACAGAAAAGAAACTGCGGAGAGGAACTGTAATGACACAGGTTTTTTGCTTTCTCGTGCGACAATTTATTCTGGGTGTTCTTTCAGTTTAGAAGGGGTACAGTATTTTAACTTATTGCCAGTAACCAACAAACACCGAAGTATGCCCCGAGGGTTTTGCCTCTGAAAATTGGATTTTCCATTAATTTTAAAAACGCTTGTTTTATTGTTCCGTTCACACGTAAATCGGTTTAACACTACGTGTTCCTAATATTAGGGAATGTAAAGTTTTTCACTTAACGTTGAAAGTGGCATGGTCTAGCTAGTTTCTTTTCCTGTGCTCTAAACCGAGGAAAGGTTTTGGAAGCTGCTTCCCTATTCAAAGGAAGCTTTTGATGTTTGCAAAGTTGTATTAAGATAGTTTTCTAATTAAATTCATAGTAGGAGAAGGGAAATTTGAGGAGCTTTGTGAAACTGATGTCACAAAACTGCTGCTTAGCGTGTCACTGGTGAAAGAATCGGACTGAGGGACAGTAAGGTGCTCTTGGTGGACGGTCGTTCTTAATTTTCATTTGGCTATGCCTGTAGGTGTTGTCAGTCTAATGACCCGACTTTTAACACTTTTAAGTCATGCTTATCTTTGCACAATGACTTAGATTTGGTGTAATACTCAGACATGAATATTCATGTAAGCTTAAATGTCTGCATGTTAAGCCTCGTCAGAATTTAGATGAATTTTAAAATAGTTACAGACGCAGAAGATGCCATTCCTACTATGTATATTCTTGATTCTGTTAATTAGCGTTATGCAGCGGAGACAGGAAGACTGCTGGATTCCATACCTCTGCAACTCTTCAACTTTTCCCTTCTCCCAAATGAAGCTCCCCCACCTCTGCCCGCCAAGGCAGCCCTCCCAGACAGGAACAATTGATCTGTGGGTTTCTGAAAGCCAGTTTGTATGATTTGGCTCTGGTTAGTGCATGAATAAACTGCTGTCCTGTCAGTCCCATTTTTATGAGTATGCAATAATGGGGGAAAATTGAATTCTTGAGTAGATGCTTTTTTCCTGCTGCAAAAGGCCATAAGAGAATGCAGCAAGAAAAAACAGCCTATGTTGACAGCACAGTGAGAAATAAGGAGGGAAATTCTTGTACTTGGCAACCTGCCATTTTTCTCGTGATTAGATTTGATCTGTAAAAATACCAGGTATTTAAAAAATAAATTTGTTTAAAATATGAGAGATCTTCAAAGTCAGAATGCTAAAAATGCCTTTCCTTATGTTCTTGGAGTAATATTTTGTTTAATTACTTGTTTTGTATTTTATTGTTAGGATGTTTTAATACTATTTATTTTACTTCCAGAGCTCATAATTCTATTAATATAGAATTATTTCAACATCCTATCCAGGTAAGGATTCTTTGATAGTCAAAGCATATGCTAATAGACCATATAGGGATATCCTTAAAATTTATGCTGTGAATTATAATTCCTGTAGAGTCTCAGTTGATTCTTCATTTCTTGTCCAGGTTTGAGCCCAACTAGTGGAGATGAGAAAATTGTTTGAGTAACACTGGGGTTACATTTTGGTTGTTTGAGAATGTCTAGTTAGCAGCTGCAGGGTTTGCACAGTTTTGTTTCCCTTCAAGGAAAGAAAAAGTAATTAATCTTTCTCAGTGCATATCTTTCTTTCCTTGAAAACTTTTTTTCTCCATTGTTTGTTTAATCTAAAGAAATACCTTCCATGGGTTTGTTTGTTTTAACAAGGTGTGTCATCTTGCACTGCAGGAGATATACATACTTACTGCTCCTGGATTTGGGGGAATAATAGAACCATGGAAAGAAATGTAAAAATACTTTTTCAAGTTGAATTTCTTTTAAGAACTACACACCCCCTTGTCCCCTCAACATCACTATCCGTAGTTCTATTATTACCCCAAATCCCCAAACACTCAAACGCTAATAATAATGGCTAAAATTTTTTCACAGGGACCTGATGGTTCTTTAAGGCTGGTAGCAGAAAGCAGTAGTCTAGGATTGTCAGCACTAATGATCAGCTGTTAATTTGCAAGGTCTTTGAGCATTTGTTTTTGTTGGTGAGCTACTGTGACTTACTTCTTCACCCTTTAGTGAGTTGCTATTGTTTCTGAAGTTACTGTAGCAAAAACATTAAATTAAGCATACTGTTGAAACGTATGAGAGGTGACAACCTTACAGAAGCAAACAGCTACTACCGACAAGCATGGTCGGGTGTCAGATTAGCAGAAGATTGCTACATGTCTGTGAATGGGTTCGCTCAGGAGATGCTGATACTTTTGTAAAATAGAGCCATTAACTTAAACGTGGGATGGCTTCCTTGTTCATTGCAGAAGATATTTGTTAAGTTGGGTGTCTTTGGTGCGTGAACTGTTGCCATCAGAGGAGGAAGGAACATTTAGAGATAGGCAAAGAATTGTGCATGTTTTGAAGCTGGTGGGAAAGAACTTCAGGTGTTCAAAGCAGACATTGCTCTCTTAATATCATCAGTGGTATTTTGTGCAGGGAACAGATGCCTATGTGGCTCACTGTAGCAGTGAGCTGTAAATTACCCTGCTATTCTAGCATCTGCTCCAACAAGTTTTACTGAAGATTAGATATAGATATGGAGGAGGTAGCTCCTGGATATCTCGTGATGTGTCATACAGTTTGAGACAGGAAGTTATTTGATCTGCAGGTTAAAATCTTTCAGATGGAGCAGAAGCCTCTGTCACAGAAAAATCTTATCTGTAGCTGCAGCAGTACAAGTAGTGAGTTTCTCCTGTACATAAAGCTACTGCTTGTATCTCAACTACTCATTGAAGCAGATGATGACCTCCTGCTTTCTTACATTACTCTGGCAAAACAGGCATAGAAGAAATATTAAATTTTTTTTTGTTATTCTACTTCCTATTAATAGGGTAAAATCAGAGAGAGAAGTAGGGGGGAAATCATAAACCTATGCCAGTCTTCCACAGATATTGTACTGAGAACTAATTTTAGGTTTGCCTCCCTAACTCTTAAATCTCATGAGGACCATTCAGCTCCACTTTGTTACTCCTCAGGAATACAGTAATTATCTTTATTATTTGCTGATTGAGAAATCGTGAAAGGAGAGGAGTGTTAGACATGGGAGCAAAGGGAAGAGAGGATGGCTACCTACAAGTTGGATGTGTGTCAAATGGAGTTCTCAGCAGAGCATGAACACAGATTGCAAAAACACTGCCTGTCAAAAAATAAAGGATTGGACTTTCTCTGGGGCCAGTGTAATAGTGCCTTGCCCATATGGGGCTGGTAACATGAGGGAAAAAAATGGGATTGTGTGAGTTCCTTCACAAATAGCTTGAGAATATGAAAAGCGTATCAGTCTCCTCTTTATTTTCTTTTTGCTGGAGCTGGTTGTTTTTAGGCTTAGAGTGATAAGTCTAAATCAATTTATATATTTCTAGTGAGGTTTTATTCCATATGATTTAGGCCCTATTCACTACCCTCCCCTCCCCACCATGGTTAGTACTTTCTGCATAATAGTTAATCAACATTGGAAGCCTGACTGATTTGAAAAGGAGAGTTAAACTTGTGAAGGACAAGGAGATTTCCCCCAGACAGCCATAGGCCTTGTAAAACTTGAAGGGACCTTGAGGGTCTTCAAATGACTTGCTGTGTAACAGAAACTGGATGACTCAAGTAAATTCCTGGTTGAATGAGACTTGCCACTTAGAAAAAAGTTATTCTTAACTTAAAATTTTGGAGTAAATCCCTCTTAACACTTGGGAATGCATCCAAATCCATTGTGTGCTTTCCAGTTATTAATTAGCCTAAGTTTTTGCTAACTTTAACTAATTTTTAGCTTAGTGTTGTTTTTATTCAACTTCCAGCTATCAGGTCTGGCTATCTGCCTGTTCAAAGAGCTACTTATTGTCCAACTATTTAATAGGAAAGTCTGTATCAATTGATGAAGACCTCTTGATAAGACTGAGTTCGTCAAACCTTTTGCTTTCTACGTATTTTCAATCCTGTTTTATTTTTGTGTGTGGTCAGTTGGACTGTTTTCTGTCTCTTGGAAGCTATGCACCTATTGTGTCCTGGATGTAAATGCTTTTCCTGATATGTAGTAACTTCATACACAAATTAAATGGTAAGGGCAAGAAAAATCAGTGGCCTGTTAGGAAGGAGAGAATGTAAAGAAATCTCTGATGGTGAAGTTGGTACAAGTTGTCTTATACTTCATTGATAAATCTGTCAGTGGCCAACAGTGAAAGATGAATGAAATAACTTTTGCACACTAAGCAGAGCTTAAGCAGATCTTAGCAAAAGCAAGACCATTTTCTGTGGATGATGGGAACTTTGTTAGGCTGTGAATGGGAGTCTTAGTTGTGCAAGATGCACTGCTGTAGTTTACACATTCTTCAGTAATCAATGACCAAAGATTAGCACTTTGGGTCAGCTTGGGACATACCCCTTGCATCCCTCTGAAGAACACAGCTGACATATTTGCAATCATGTATGTAAGGTATTTTCACAGTGTCCTGCAGTGGTAGGGAGGAGAAGAGAGATCCAGCAGGCAGGAATTGTGCAGAAAGATTGATTTAATTATTTTGCAACTATTTTATAGACTTTTTTTTTCATAGTCTAATTGGTCAAAGGAGCAACCACCCCTTGGGGTGATTGGATAAAATCCTAAAACATCCATTGTCAAAATATTTTCCTACTGCACAATAAACAAAGCTTTACAAGATCGCAGGTGTTCATAGCTTATAGAACTCTACTAATACCTTCCATAAGAGAGAAAATATCTCACAGGACTGGAAAGAAGCAAGAGAAATTCTTGCTAGCTGCATATTATATCCACAAGGTATTTCCCACTGACCATGTAAAACAAAACTGTAGCAGTTCTGTATCAGACTTGGGGTGACTCTGGAAGTATTACCTCCTGAAAGTGTAGGCACCTTGTTTGTTCAGCTGATACTGTTTGCACGCACTTTTGTTCTGGAAGGTGTTCTCGCAGTCATCAGGACAGATTACTAGAAACCATCCTGTCTGTCTTCAGTGGATGATCTCACCCACCCAAGCACCAAATTTGGAGAAAAAATATGCAATGTGAACACATAGCAGGGCTACTTAATTGATATGCTTTTTCCTTCTAGACATTATAAATACAATTCTCATGTATTTCACGGTGAACTTGACTTGTGGAAACAGAAAAGAATTGTCTGCCTCCTGTGTTCCTTCATATAAAATGCTTTTGGGACACACAGACATGAAACAAATTTCATAGGTAAAACATAGTTCAACTGAAGTACTTGCATAGACAAATAGTATCCAGAAACTTCACATAAACTTTATATATGACATGCATACAAAGATATGACTTTGATACTATAGTCAGGACTGTGTTTTTCTCCAGGGCATAACACAACCAGATTCCATGAAGATATTTTCTAAAATAACTGTAAATACATTATTAGATACTCCTTAATCTTACCATAGCTATATAAAACCTTAGTAATAGATAATATTTCATAAATAATACCGATCATACTAAAAATGTTAGTATTTATAGTCACTGCAGTGAAATTGGATTCACTTGTGAGTCTTCTTTATACTTCCGTTCTGATTTTAAATTATTAATACTGTTCTATTTCAGAAATTGATATTTATATAGTGTTGATCTAAACCCAATCTATTCAGGCATCTGAATCTTTGACAGCTGAATTCCAAGTGCTCTTATGCATTTTGTTGCACGAAAAAGCCAGGGCATCCATGTTGTTGATAAAAGGATATTCCAAGATGATTGATCAATTAATATCACATCTTTTGTAGCATCTGAAAAGAGAAACTTTAACAGCTTTTAAATCCCCTATAGAGAAGGAAACTACTCTTACCCAGGATTACAAGAAATACTAGCAAGAAAAAAGGATGCAACGGGAAACAAAATGTTTTTTTCTTCTGGCTTTAATTCTCCATTGGGATCTTGTTGTTAGTGTCTGCAGGTCTTCAGTAATTTACTCTGGGATTATTACCTTTTTTTTCCTTTTTTCATTTTTCCTAGAGTCAATATGAACACTAACTGCAGTGAAATGTTACGGATGTAGGAGTAATGCTAATTCATTAGTAGTCAATCTCACTTCTACATGAAACCTCAATCCCCTTGTACTTTCTGCTTGAATAGTTTTCAAAGAACCACACTAATTTTATGTGTGTATTTAAACTACTGATAAAATCCCCACTCATACCTTCTGTTGCCATTACTATATCACCATGGCAAAAATAAATTGTGTCTTTCTTTGCATGCAGTTTCCATATGCCAGAAAGGATGATAGTAGCAGGAATTAGCTGGTCCATGTGTAACACTTGACTGTGAAACGCTTTCCATATGCAAACTGTCACGCCTCCTTTTTCTTTTTTCTTTTTTTTTTTTTTTAATTGAGGTCTGCCTCACCTGAAATCTTACATACCTGAGTTTGTGCTCCTCTGAGAAGTTTTACCTGAAGCAATGGAGACTTAGACACCTCTAAAATGGGAACAGTGTAATAGCTATGTGTAAGAAATTGTCAGGAAAGTTTTGGGGTGGCACTAACTTGAAATGGCAGTAACATCTGTAAAATGAAGATATTACTAGCTGCACAACATAGAGAAGATCAGTTCATTAATGTTGGTGAAATACTCTGATACTGTAGTGATGATCACCTTGGAGAGGCTCATAAGGAAATACTTCTGGCATCCTAGCAGAGCTTAACTAGAGTACCCTAAGGCTAAAGGCTGAACAACTCTGATCAGACTGGACACCAGATACCTTATCTGCTTACTCAGTAAATGGTGTTCTCTGAGTGTTGAAACAGTCTTTGTAGAAAGAAGTGAAGTGCTCTGTGAACACATAGCTGAAAATAGTGTAAACCTGTTCATCTATCCTTTTGGAGAAGATTGTTTAGGTGCTTGGTGACATGTGGTTCTTAACTGTGTTGAAAATAGCAGCCACAGTATATGAGGTTATTGGACCTAACAAAGTCCTTATCAAACTGCAACCAGCCTTCTGAATTGGGGGAGAAAAGTTCTTTGTACTGATAATGTGACCATGAGAGAAAAGATCTGTGTAACAGTCTCCATAATCATTAGTGAGAGTAAGTAAATATAGGCAGGAGCAAGTGAGACAGAATGAAGATACAAATGTTCTTGATTTTGGTGAGTGTGATACTTTTCCTTACACTCCATAAAGGAAATAGGTGTCAAAATGATGTTATTTGTCTGCTGGAAGTCTAATAAATATGTACTTCATATCCAACAGCACTAGCAGAGGTCTGCAAAGTGGTTAAACCCAGTGGTGGAAGTAGTGGTTGTTGTTGCCCAGGTGGAGGAGCAGCATGGCTGGGTGGAGTTTGCAATGTTTGGAAGGAGAGTCATGTGGTGATGAATTGTAACCAGACATTATCTGTAGGGACCTTAAAGATCATCCAGTTCCAACCCCCCTGCCATGGGCACATGTCCCACTAGACCAGGTTGCTCAATGCCCCATCCAACCAAGCCTTGAACGCTGCCAGTGGATGGGGCATCCACAACTTCGCTGGGCAATCTGTATCCAATTAGTTCCTGTGGCGCAGTGAAAAGCAAATTGTCTCCCTGCAGTTTTGTCACAAATGTTGCAGTAAGTGTTGCAGGAAGTTTTGAGCAAGGCTTAGGTTATACCTAGATGTAAGGCTTGAGCTCACTGAAGCTTTGAAGGGAAGGTATTCCAAATACAGTCATATTGAGAAACACCCAGAAAAGATACCATCACCTTCCCATATGTATTTTCCCCAAATTCCTTTACCTTCTGCTTTCCCTGCATTTCAGGGTCCTGTGAGTGAGACATGTGGTAAAACTGTTGCACAGGCAGAATGCAAACTTGTTACTGCTCTTCCTAGTATGCCCTCAGTCACTTCAAACCACTTCCATTTCTCAGGTCCCCACCCAAAGGCAGAGGTTTTGTAAGATTTTGTGGCAGTGGGCAGTAAAAATGAATTCTCCAAATGAATTGATGTGTCATCTTGTGTCACCTCCTTTGGGGAACATAAGAGAGCAGTGGTTGGAACCCATGGGGCTTTCTTCAGCTGAAATAAAGGAAATCTTGAGGAAATATGAAAGTTGTCATTGATGGGGAGGAAGTTGTTCCATCTCCATGATCTCTAAATTCCCATAACTGCTAATTGCATCCTGTTTTCTACCGCCCTTTGCAGTTATTTTAATTACAACTCACTTTTGCAAGAGTACCCATCTCTGTTGCTGTCTGAGTAAAGCCAAAAGGAAGAAGAGTAAGAAAAAAAATAAAAATACTTTAAAAAATTGCATTTATTTTTTCTACTTTTTTGAAATAGTCATGTTGTAAATCAGTTTTCTGGGTTTAGTTTTCCAAATGCATACTGCTACATAAGCCAGCAACCACAGTGTAAGCCAGTAGATCTTTAGATAATAGGAGGATTTGGTTTTAAATAATTTCCTATGAAAAGCACAATAACTGTATTTTCCAAAGCTCTGTAAATATTTTTCAGGTATATTAATTCACATTTGCCAAAATGGGACAGTTTTATACCTGTGTGAGGGCAAAAGCAGTCACCAATGTGCTTTAATACCTATGAGTTAGGTCACCTCATGTTAAGTGGGTGTTGAAACACTGACACAGATGGCCCAGAGAAGCTGTGGATGCCCCATCCCTGGAACTGTTCAAGGCTTGGTTGGATGGGGCTTTGAGCAACATGGTCTAGTGGAAGGCATCTCTGCCATGGCAGCGGGATTGGAACTGGATGATCTTTAAGGTCCCTTTCAACATGAACCATTCTATGATGATTATTAGAAGGATTTTAAGGAGTAGTCTGAAAAAAGTGGGGAAAAATGAATATGAATTGTGCCAGTCTACAGAAATACAGACTGATATGGGGCAGTGAAGCTGGTGTAAGCAGCTTGTAGTGTTCTAGATGCTTTTACCTGACATTTTATACCACAGTGCTTGCACAGTGGCACCATGCAAATTTCAGTGCATCAAGCATTCAGTTTCCATGCCAGGATTAAATTACTCAAGTTTGTTTGGAGTTCTGGACTGTTGCAATTTTAAACCACTAGTGTTTTGTTATGTGTCTTTGTTTAGGAAGATTCCCATTTAATAAAAATTGAATTGTGATAAATGATTGATTATGACCAGCTCTGAGCTATAGGACGTCTGAATCCAGCAAATGTTTTTATGCTTAAGATACTTGTAACTGGGTAGCTTGAAAGACAATCTTATTACATCTTCCAGTCTGTTCTTGGTACATTGCTAATCATACCTCCTCACAGGTAAAGAAAGATAAAATGATAGTATTTTCTCCAAAGGAAACAAGCTTATCATCCATTCCTTGATTGTGGATTAGAAATGCAACATTATTCCTGAAGGAGTTCAAACTGTAACCTTCTAAGATTTCTCCAAACACACATCTTTTGCCTCGTGCAAGAGCAGTTAGGAGGAACACAGGCAAGTCTTCTTCATTTGGCTGGTAAATCATCACAGCTAAGACAAGATTACTGTCATACTGTAATGATTGTTCCTTAGCATGTGACATTCAGAAAAGGTTTCTGTTCTTTGAAACAGTAATTTTTTGTTTTACTTGTTTTGATATTGTCTCAACTAGGCTCTTGAAGAGAACATACTGGTATTGATGCATAAAATATATGCATCACTTTGTATGAAGAAAAAGTTTGACTCTGTGCAAACGAGCATTTACATTTATACAATGTAATAATGATTTAATGTATTTGTAAGAGTGCATGACTCCTAATTATGAAGCCCAGCACTGGATCTGAGGTGACCATTTGGCTCAAAACTTCTCCCTGCCCACCCCAAATCATCTAGCTTGCCTCTGCATACTTTGGCTTTCTTGAATCTTTGGTCATTATGGGTACAGTTTTAATACTGTTAATAGGCTACACAAATTTTTACTTTTTTAAAAAAATGCTGATGCAAAGAAGCGGTTTATGTGAGACCACTAGGGGAAAGCTTTAAAAATGGTTGTGAGCCTGGTCACATAAAATGACTTGAGAATGGTTGGTTAAAGGTGAGCTACAAGAACAGCTTTTAATTTGTACCTTAAATTAAGGTATTAACTAATAGAACTTGAGACAGGAGATTAGAGAAACTATAGCTTAGTCTCTTTCAGAGTATTACTACATTGGAATTCATGCCTAAACTTGTATTTTTTTTTTCTTCTTGCATGTTATCTATATTTGGAAGTTCTAGTTCTGATCTTTCCTACCAACAGATGTTAATGTTAGTTTTTGCTATGAATTTATGATTTAATCCCAATAAAACTGTACAGATCAACAGTAGCTCCTCAGTAAAACAAAGAAGTTTAACCCTTCCCTTAAAGAGCTGCGTCATTAGGCTCTAGAGTCTAGGAACAGACTTTGACTAATTTTATTTTAACACATGGAAGATGCTGTATAATTTTTCCTTAAACAGCTCTACAAATCAACAAGTAGTGAAAGATAGGTTCTTCCCAGGTGTTAGTGAAGGGTCAGATAGTGTGTTGCTTCGAGCCATGTGCAGAGAATATTCCTACCTTCTCTTTGTCAATAGACAAGCAACCATTACATGTTTATATTTATATATTTAATATTATTAAGTCTATGTGTATTTTTTGTCCTCTACCTTCTGGCTAATTGGTAGAACTAAGGTGCCATGAACTGGATACGCATGCTACTGAGAGTATGAATTTGTAGTTTTTTCTTAATCAGTTTTAAAAGCACATGAGGCTTTTTCTGGTGCAGCACCACTGATTTTATGATATTTTTTTACATGTGAGTGGTGCCTAAATGCTGTTCACCCCAATGGACAGAATGGCTGCAAAACATATTGCTGTTGATGGTGTGGTCAGAGCACACTGGAAGAGAGAACTCATTCTGTGATATAAACCCTTGAGTATTTTAATTGTAGGGTAGATAGGAACAAATGCCTCATTTTTGTTCTTTGCACTGTCCAGCCAGATGTGGCAAGAAAAATAACTTGCACAAGTTTTTTATACAATAGAATTTTGTGTAACACTTTTGTTTCGAAAATTACAAGTAGCTCTACTGTGCTTGCCTGTAAAACAAAGAGATTACAGGAAGAGAGAAAAATCCCCCTTCATTCTCTTCCAATTAATTTGATTTCTGCTAAAATCCTGTTTATGTTTGGAAAGGAATGACCTTGAAACATTGCAGTTCACAGTTCAAATCTTTTGGTTGGTATTGCCTTATATACTGGGTGACCTGAATAAAAACGAGTAGACAGTAGAATCTTTTGTTGTTGAATCTCTCATTATCTTTTTAAGGTCTTCATTTTTTCATGTCCCTGTATTCGTTGTATGAAGGATAAATTCAGTATTGTGGAATCAATAATGACATTTCCCATTCCATGGTCATGGCTCTTATTTAATGCTATCAGCACAGTCATTTTTATAGATGCTCTGCATAATGTATCAGCATGGGCCAGATTTTTGTCTGTGACTCAGAAGCTGCTGTAATTATTTTGGTTCAGGCAGCTCCATCTCTTACTTATGCAGCTATAGTAGTGGTACTGAGTTTTCTACATGAATGGAGAATTTGTAAGCCTGCACCAACATTAAATAAATAACCTCTGACAAGTGTTGAAATTTTATTTCAATTATGTGATAGTGTTTGGTTTCTGTCAGAGGGCTCTGTTGTTCTCCAGCATCCCCATTATGTGCCTGCAATTGTCGTGAGCAGAAGGTAATTTGTGCCCTCGTATGTTCTGTTGGGATAGTGGTGAAGTAATTTGGGTAAGAATGTGCTCTGTCAGTCTTGCTCCTCTTATGCCCTGAATTGCTTTGTGAGTGCCACAGTTGAATATTGCTGGGAAAAGTGCCTAATGCAGACAGTCTGAAATTATGTGAAAACTGCTCATAATAGCCACAGTATAATACCTGAAACAGAATAAAGTATTTATGCACAAATACAGACAGCCTGAATCTTCAGCTGTTGGTGAAAAACTAGTGTGTGCATCCAGCAAGGCAGAAAGAGTGACTTCCACTGTAGTTCAAGAAAGCCATATGAGTTTTTAAAACTTGCAGGCATGGGCTTAATTATTACAGTGTATCAATTTTACCTGAATTAAGAGAAAGGAAGCAGTATGATTTTACATTAGCGAGATGTACAAAGCTGAACTAACACCAGTGTCCAGTTAGGCATTTGCAAGGCACAAGAGTGTCTGGATCTCCCATTTCCTGTGTGCTGCCTGTACTTTTTGGGATGATGCAGTTCTCAGGTTATATGTGGACATCACAGCTAAGAAGGGTGATAAGATAAGCCCCTTTTGGCTAAAAAAAGAACAGTGCTAAGCTTGAGGATGATGCACATGTAGGCTTTCCTTTAGACTTCCACCTGGAACTGAGGGAGTACATAAAAACTCCTTCCTAGCTAATGAGATCTAGGGGATTCCCATATTGGTCACCTCCTGTTTTAACCTGCTGAGAACAGCCTCCTAAAGCTGGCAGGTTTCTGACCTTTACTCAGTGATCTGTCCAAACTTTTGGTAGGTAATATGTGATGTCTTTGCTCAATCCTGATTTCAATTCTACTCTTGTAATCCTAAAAATGAGACTTCTAAACAGTGGAATGAATGTCCAGTGTCATTTTAGTAGCACTTGAGCTAGCAGCACTGTTATTATTGATATCATTGCATATAGAGTTGAATCTAATAATAAAATAATGCATTACTTAATCTTTTTGATGGTTTTCATATTAATAATGACTTCCCAAGTAAAGGGCATTAAGAAGCAACTAAATATATGTTAGGAAAAAGAATAGGAAAAATATTAAAACCAATTCTAAGTTTTAATTAGAAAAAGATTAATGTATAATTAACTTCATTACAAAGGCATAACTAGGTCCAATTTTCTTCTTCTGTATTGTAGTTGAAATGTCCCATGTGAGCATTTATAAACCTTAAAACTCTGCAAATGGAGACTTGAATACAGGCACCATATGTTTCACTTCTGTCTTACTGATTTTAAGGTATTATCAACACTCACAAATAGACAATTGTAAATCCATCTTAAAATTGAAGTACTTGCCATTTTCATGATATTTTCTCATGAGGCTTCTCTATCTGAGATCTGTCTTTTCAATTACCATTTACTGTCATTCAGCACTTCTTGCACCTTAATTTTATAATGCAAGTACCTCTGAATCCTTCAAAGTTTATTTTAGTCCCTTCTCTGTTTCCATGCTATTTTCAGTCTCAAGTAGTTTTTAAGGAATGTTCTCAAACAACTTGATTGGTAAAGGTTCAGAAAGCAATAGTAACAGTTCATAATTTCAAGGTTCTCTGAAAAATCGAAATAATGAGATTGTTCCTCTTTTGAATTTTTTGTGGAATTACAGCTTCACAAGATAGAAACTAGGGCTTCAACAGAACTTAATTGTCATGGCATCAATTATCTTCAAAATAAGAAGACTCTAGTATTGGTAGCATTTGTAGCATTCCTAGTGATAAAAGCAAAACATAGTGACTTTAGAGTATATGTGGTGCTTGTGGCTCCTGTCTTATGCCTCAACGTGTAATTGGCCAGAAAACAGAAGAAATATCACAATAAAAGGTTCATATTTTTGGCTATTCTGTTTCAATGCTAAGGTCAAAGCAGTGTAATGTCTGTGCTGATATTTTTTGCAGTTCTAGATCTTGGGTGTTAGCTGTGCCTAAATAGAATTAATTCAGTCATTGCTAGACATTATTTTCTGCAATGCTAAATTATTACTAGTTTTTGGAAGTTCAGAAATACTTGGGCTTTTACTGAAGCCACTAAGAGCTGTGTGTGGAGATGACTGTTGAAATCAGACAGAAAGCTGAATGCCAGAGCACAGCATACACAAGGCCTAATCTCTCCAGGCTCCATTTAATTCTGCATAGCTACAGTTGAACTCTGCTCTTGAATTTCCCAATGAAGGTGTCTATCTTTCTATCCATGGATGACACTAACTACTTGACATACTACCTTATTTTCTTAAATTCAGCCCTCACAAATACCGGGTCTTCATTTTTCAGGTTAAGTTTGAAAATGGCATCTTTTCATGTTTTGTAAGTGGCAGTATGGGTAATTCAATTCAACCCTTTAACTTCTTTTTTGTTTGTGTACATGTTATAGGAAAACTAAAAGCAAAGAGTCATTCTTAGGTGTTTGGGCACAAAACTAGATGTTAGAAGCATGCTAACAAACTGAGCACTTTTCCAATGAGATATTTTACAGTGATCCTTTTGGAATCAATATAACCTGCTTTTAAGTTTCTTTAGTTGTATTGTTGTTTTTCCTGAGTATCTAAATGTGAATCTTACGCCTCCTACTTTTGAAAGTGCTGTAGTTTTTACTCAATTACTTCCTTGTCAGTGTGATTCATATATTTTCTACAATATTTCTCATTTGACAAAGTAAACCTGTGTGCTGTTTCATTACTGGAGTAGTGAATTTTAATTTGCTTTATAGTTTAATTTCTTCTTGAGAGTGACTTTATGACCTCAGCTTTATGAGTCAAGAGGCTCCCTGCTGTGAAATCAGTCTGCTGTTTCTATTTGAGTGAAGCAAATTTCTATGTACAGGTTAAGCACTGAAATTATTTTACAGGCTTTTGTTGGAAGTTTGATAGGGTTTTTTGATCCAGCTCTGGCCTTGTCATACTATATTTCCTTCAAATTTCTGTAGTCTGTGTTTTAGTGAATGGTCTGATGTTAATATCTTGAGTCATTCATCATACGTGTCCTTTCAAGTGCTTAGGATGAGGACTGTTTTAGAAGGAGCAAGTGTTTAGGGTGGTTAGTGCAACCTAAAGTGTTCTGTTCATCTCTGTGCTTCCTCCTCTGTTCAGAATGGAGTGGGTATAATTTTGGCAGCAAGATTTCATGCTACTTATTATTCATTAAGTTGAAAACTCCATCTGGAGAAGATATTAATCCAAACTGTTATTCTGGTGCAGCTTGTTTTGAAGTTATTTGTTTTGGACTGGGACTACTTTGACCAGTGGCATGTTAAATAAAGAGTGATTCCTTTGGAAATCTTTTTTAGTATATTTAGGTGTGTACATACAGTTTCAGAGTGTTTCATGTCCTATTTGATCTATGTTGTCTTGATCTATGTTGTCTGTGACTTTGGCTCTCTCTCTCTCAAACATGTTAATTTTCATGTGGGTTCATCTATTTTCTTAACTTTTTTTTTTTTATTTCACAATGTCAAATATAAAATTGCTTTGACCTAGATTTCTTGCAGATTCTTTAGGTTCTATTGCACGTATGACTTGGAAATTATAGCTTAATTTGAATGGGAACGTTTAATTATTTTGTTAAATTGCATTTTAGCTGTCAGATGAAGTATTATGTCACTCTTCCATATGCAATTGAAAGTTGGTAATTTAGAGTCAGCCTTTTGTGAGCAATTTTTTACAATATTTAAAATTCCTGTCATATAACAGAGGATCAGTGTGAAGTATTCATGGAGGGAATAGTTTCTTCTGCAGTTGCTAGATTGGTCTTGAGATCTTGTTTCTAATTAACAAAAAGAAGCCCAGCAGCATCCTTTCATATCGAGAAGAAAACTAGGGGAAAATGTAGCATTGAGATAAGGCAAAAAGAGAAGTTCCTCTCTCATGTGTTGCAATTTTTCATTTTAGATTTGATTTTCCTTTGTAAACTGCTTAGGGGGAAAAAAAAAAAGAAAAGATAAAACTATTTTTGCAGAAAGAACGATCTCTTCTAACCTTTGCCTGCATTTGGCTGCTGCAAAATACAATAGTTAGGTCATAGACATATGGCAGCAAATAAAAATGTAATCGTTTCAAAGATAAGCCTGATCACAGCCAAAATCTGATACTCAGTAGACTCCGTGAGTGACTTGCCCTCTTTCTTCACAGTCTCATGGGAGTGTGCTCCTGCTGTACAATCTTCCTATTTTCTATATTTTGCCCACCCCTCTTTGGGAAACTGTAATTTCGGGCAGGGATGCCTGCTAGGAGGCCCCTCTGGGAGAAGGTGTGGACCCAGGGCATGCTTCTGCCACCATCGCTTGCCATCTGGGCCACTTTATTCACCTGTAGTTCATCTTAAACATATGTACTGATATCTGTTCATTTCTGTTTTCTCTCCTGTGTATGTTTGTGTATTCATAAACCAGCATGTCTTTAACAATGATGGTTTGCATTCTCTAACCCAGGAGTAGACTAAGGGCTTAGAGTAATTAATATTTAGTTTATTAAAAGGCAGAATATGTAAACTAACTTTTTTTCTCAAGTTCTGTTTATGTGTAATATTGAGTCTTCAATTTCTATCATCTTCTGCACCCTTAACTTAATCTTAGTAGAAAGGAAGGATGTCAGTTCTAAAAACTATATTTAGAGCTGTGAAAAACAGAATTCACTGCAAAATGGGATTTCTGATGGAAGCAAATATGCTTCCAAACAGTAGTTCTGCTTCCCAAAAGGGCAGGCCCACTGTAATACCCTTCGGTAGGGTGACAGACGGAGCAATCCAGGCAATCTGCTTGTCTCACTGTAATTTGCTACATATACTTAGTCCTGAACGACTTAAAATGAAAAACTCCATAAACCTCCATAAGCGGGGTATGTGCCCCACTAAATTTAAGCATTTAAACATGGTGGTTCTGTTCATTCATTGCTTGCCAAAGAGTTTTTAATTATGGTTTGCATACCTACATGTGCTGCGGGCCTAAGTTATTGATAAAATATAGTAACTATTTTTTCAACCTTCAGAAATCCATTTTGCCAACAGATGAGATTACACTTGATGTACCTGGATAGATGAGTTGTGATTCCTATATAGCTTTTTGGAAATACTGTACACATTCTACTGTAAATTCAAGAAATAGGCAGGCAGCTCTTAGTGGAGTTTACAGTGTCGGAAACAGGGAGCCATTTCTATTCTTTGGGCTATGTTCTTTAGCTATGTCAGGATGATAAACAGAAACACCGTGTTAATCTGACTTAGTAAGGAGCTTTCAGGATGCAAGTTAGCAGATTTGTAATCTGACTCTTTGTAAACAGATACAGTTGTTGACCTTGCTTGTTCTGGATATGCTTCATCACTATAGCATCAGAAAAGCATAATACATTCTCCCCATTATCTAAATTGCACAAATAAAAATGGAAGCCAGGGTTTTCTGCCACAGATTTCTCAAATAACTGCATTATCCCATAGCAGAGGGCCTAGTGCTGTTTTCATGTTCTTATGCAATGCTTTTAATCCTCCATGATCAACATCCTTTAAGAATTAGAGTGTCCAGTTTTTCACTCCCATTATTTTTATGGGCTCACAGTACACATACACTTGTTCTGCTTAGAAACCACTGCGTGAAATAAATTGATTAATAACAAGCTGTATTTAAGTGTTCCCCTGATGGACCTGTTGTCTTTTTCTATTTCTTTTTTTATTCTTGTTTTTATTATGCAAAATAAATCTTTCTTGTCATTTAGCTGCCTAAAAAAAGGTGAACACCAAACTATTAAATTCTACCTCTTTAAAGTGCCGAGTGTTAATTGGTTTTCTCAGTAGAAACTGTCTTGAGAGGCAATGTGACTATAGTATAATTGCATGAAAGCAAAATATCTGCAAAACTGAAGGAACATCAAGTAGGTTTGTTTTCTATTAAGGTACTTGAAATGAATTAAAATTATTAAAAACTGTTACTGCTGTGGCATGTAAAATAGTAATCCAGTGGCTTGTCTCTTCCCTTTCTCACAGAAAGCAGAAGTTTCTTAGTGGGAATCTCAGAGACATCTCATTCTTGGAAGTTTGCTTGCACTCCTTTTTCTTTCTAAGATTAAACCAACCGAAAAGGTGTCAGATTGGGTAACTCTCTTGCAATTTTATCAAGAGAATAGGACCAGATTTCACAAAAACTATGTATTTTTGCATTTTCCTCAACCCAGTTTATGCCCTGTCAGTCATATCTATTGTTGTGTCAGTGGTGCTTTAGTTTGGCAATGGGATGATGGTATTCCTGTTGCATTTTATGTGGGAAGCTGGGTCCCTGGAGGGCTTTTCATATTGCATGCCCATTCAGAGTATCAGCAGTTGATCCATGAATCCTAGCTGCAGTGATAGTGTAATGGTGACTGTGGATCTAACTATTGCTCTGTAGCAACTCATTTTCCTTTTACATGACCTTTTTACCTCATGATTTTAAAATGTCTAATCCAAAAACAAGTAGCTAGACAGTGTGAATTATTCAGAAGTGCTGGCTGCAGCCAATTCCCACCACTAATAGAAAAGTAATCTATTTACTCTGGCTTTTTTTTTTTAACCAAAAGTATACCTGAAGCTGACCAAACAGCGCATGGCTAAATAATATCTTTATCAGAAGAACTTTTAATTGCTTTTATATTCACTGATTTGTGAAGTCTCCCAAAGTCTTGAAGGAGCTGCTGTATTTCTTTACTCTTAATGGTCTCCTGCATCTTCCCATAGAAAAAGAGTGGGCTCTGATACTGAAGAACATTGCACCACTGTGAAGGTGGCATGCAGCACATCATGTCCTGGCACACTGTGTCTTGCAATTAGTGGTCAGATACTCTGTAAAGCGTAATTGAGTAGCTTTATACCAGACTGAAGCATCTGTTGCACCTACTTGCTATCTTGGCTTCATGCCTCTTACATCCCTGATATCAGTGTAGCCTTGCATCACTAGAAAAGCTGACAAGCTTCTGGAAGGTATTTTAGATCTTGCCTTCAGGTGCTTTAGTCCTTCACTAAATCTGTCGTTACACGTTATGGTAGAATGCCAAGTGCTGCCGTTTTAATTCACACTAAATAACAACTAAGTCCATCGAGGTGAGTGGAACTACTTAATTAGGAGCAAATCTGTAAACAGAGTTTCAAAATCTGATTCAAGGTAATCTGAAAGGGACTTACTGAGAAACAGGAGAATGGCCATCTTGCAAAGCAATACCTTTTTCACTCATGTGCAGGTGTGTGCACAAATACCCATGTACCTTTGTAGTGTCTCTAATGGAAAATTTGCAGTCATTTGCAATTTGTCTAAACATGCTAGACTGTGGCCCAATATTCACAGAAAGACTTTGAATCTGAATTACCCATTTTTCTATATAAAATTATTGGCTGTAAATATTTTTGTTTTCTTTTTTCCTCAGCTAATTCTAATGACCATGAATGACTTCAGTGGCTTTAAACTGAAAAAGAGTAGATAAGAAAAAGAAGACATTATTTTCTCTGAGGATGGTAAGGGATTAGAACAGTTTGCCCAGAGAAGTTGTGGATGCCTTGTCGCTGGAAGTGTTCATGGTCAGGTTGGATGGGGCATCGAGCGTCCTGGTCTGGTGGAAGGTGTCCCTCCCCATGGCAGTGGGTTTGGAACTAGCTGGTCTGTTAAAGTCCTTTCCAACACAAACCATTCTATGATTCTGTGACATCAGTTCAGTGTCTCCAGCCATTTTAAGTAAGTAAAATATATTCAGTGACAGTGATGATTGATCTGCCTATCATATAATGAACTAGGAAGCAGTTTGTAGTATGTTAAAGACCTATGTGTTTCCTGCTTATATTCAGTTTCTGTTTTGGGAAAACAAGATGTCATAATGGCAGAGTTAAGGAGAGAACTGCAGAAGACAGGTGATCAAGCAATGACTAAATAAAAACCACATAATGGAAGGAAACTTATTTTGGTTCCCTGAATATGATACAGAATTAAATATGTTTACCAGCGTTCATGACTAAAAAGAGAACCAGGTCATTCTGCCTTTCTTCCCTTCACTGCCACTGTAAACACTCACTCCTAACAGACCCTCTCAAACAGTTTTGTGTTTTTAGGCATTATCTTGCACGTCATCATGCTACTACATGCTGCCTTCCCTACTGAGAAACTATTATAGCACGCTGGACAATAAAGGCTGCCTGCTGTGATGAATGCTGGCTACCCAAGGGCAATGACATCCTTCCTGACTTCACTTCTGAGCTCCTGACTGTGCCTCTCAGCAGACCTGTATGAAAGATCTTAAATAAATTGATCCTTGGTGTTTTTCACTTATTCTTAGGTGGTGAAATAAATTTTTTAAAAATCCTAAAAAAAGGAAAAGTGTTTCATTTTATTGTTGTGTACAAAGTAAGCAACTAGCAACGTTCATTTTGTTAACAGACAGAAGGAACTGCAAGTTAGCACAAATGGAGGAAAAATGTTGGTTTAGTCTTCTCTATACAGCTTGGTGACTTTATTTTTAATTTTTATTTTTTCTCAAGGCTTCAGAAAATGTATTTCAGCATCTGACTTGTGTATGGTTGCTCCAAGCTGCTCATAAATAAAGCTGATCAAGACTTCTTATTGATCAGATTTTGATTTCTTCTCTCAGGCAAAGTAAACCCAAGAATGCTGCATTTATCTGCTTGTAGAAATACTCTTTTCATATATTTAGATAATTGCAGCTGTAGTTTTATCAGTTTTTGATGAATTTGGAATTTCAAAGTATTTCTAAGAGTCAATTTCCTTCTGTTTTAGCTGTCTGCTGCTTGATTTTTATTTATTTTACATTTATCTTTTGGTTTGATTGGTGTCTTGAAAAGTTTGTGACACAAAAAAAGATTATAGAGATTGGAAAAATCCTTTATCTTTTGTTACATTCTTTAGTTTTCAAATGCTCTTTTAAATTTTTTGTCTTAGAAAAAGAACTCTGCTCTGACACTGTCTCTCTCAACAGAAGGAGGATGGCTGTTGAGGGTAAAAAAGTCTTAGGGTCAATTCAGTTATCCTACAACGTTTTCCTGATCTTTGGTGATGATGTGCCATGTTTTTGTTACAGCAAAGCTACACTAGGCTTTTGCCTGTTTCCATCTAACAGGTTGTTGCTAATTCTTTCAGAATCTACTATGCAACAGACACATTTGATTCCTCAGGGTGCAAAGGGGAGCAGAATGACCTATTTATTGCTTGTGTCTTATTCTCAAAACCTGTAGTTAAGTCTGACTTATTGAAGCTGTAGGCTCTTGCAGGGTAGTGACATGGGCATGCATGCTGTTGTCCAAAAAAACATTCCAATATCTAGAACCTGGAAAAAGCAGTGCTTTCCAAAGACTCTTGAACAGTTGTGATAAATTTTCATTTAGAATAGTGTGCCAGGAAAGAGATGCAAGAACAGTTTCACTTGCGCACGCTGAGTGATAGTCTCTGGTTTTTAACGAGGTGTGCCAGGGTTTGCAGCGTGCCTGCAGGTTGTCTGGTATTCTGGCTTGCTGGAAGCTGTGGAATCTCTACAAATGGGATTTCCTGGGCTCAGCTCCCAGTGTGGCATTTTTGCACTTTTTTAGGAGATACTCTCAATGGAGTCCTTTGAAGCTATTCCAACAGTTGAATATGACCCACTCCAGGAGATTTTACCCCAAAATCATTAGCTTGACCTGTATCCTTAACCAGCTGTAATCAGTTTCCCATGTTACCCAAAATGCTTAATTTGGTTGCAAAATCCTGTAATACCTACATTATCCTGGACAAGAATTATTTTCAGTTGTCCTAGTAGCTGTCTTTTAGAGTCCCAGGGATGTGCCAGAGCCAACATATATTATAGTCTTACCTCTTGTGATACTGTCTCCCTAAAAAACATTCTAGAAAAAAAGGTTGCAGATCCTATGTTTGAAGGTAGTTTGGCAGCCAGGGACCTGGTCTGCATTATGGTTAACTGATATCTGGGCAGTCCTCTCCCAAACCCTGCAGAACAGCCATCTGTGTTTGGCATATCTGGAAGCCAGAGGGACTGTCGTCTGACCTGGTGTGCAGATGCAGAGTTCATGAGCACTTGAGAAAATGTAACCCTGAGACTGATGTCTCCTGCAAAAGTTGTAACTGGATTAAGATGCCTCTTAGCGTATCTATTCCAAATATTTTGAGAGAAATTATTGCTTTACATGGATTCGAGGCAAGAAAGAGCTTTCCAAAGAAAACCATTAAATAAATTTGGTGAAATCTAAAGCTTATGGTTTCTTCTCCTGAAAATTTGCATTTCAATGTTGATAATGTACTCGTCTGTCACAGTGGAGATTTTGAGAGTTACACTGAAGATAAGCATGGAGTAATCTAGTTTTCCTATTTTGTTTTCATCTTACATAGAAGTCCACTAGTGACTTCTGGAAAACCCAACTCCAGTAGAATAACAATAGTAAAAAGAAGGGGAAGAAAAGGCAGTTCATTCTTGTGAAACAGGATAAGTGCAGCACTCACAGGTGCTGTGTAGCTTGGGACTATGAGTTACAGGCTGTTAAGTGTTCTGCTAAGCCATGTGTTTGATTCTACAAGTAAAAGTAAGTGAAAAGTAAAAAGACATTTGCCTAGTACTTTCTTGGAGATTTTACGCTTACAAAATAAAGTTTCTGATCTCCAGCAGATCACTGCACTTCCAGTACCAGTACATATTTTGTTTCTCCCTACTGGTCCTTCGTGCAACAGTTGGTATTCAGCTTTGAACATCAGATATGGTCCTTTGCATTCCAAACATCTTTGGTTGTGAAGAACCCTTGGTGGTTTCTACTGGACACCAAGATAATGACATGTACTACATGCTTGTAGTAGTGACCTACAGACCTCATCACCAACCCTTCGTTTATCTTGCATCGAGGCTACCCAAGAGATACTACCAAAACTTTCCAAACAATTAAAATGAACCAGGATTTTTTCATAGTGTGTTTTGTTTATTTGTGGGTTTGTTCCTTTCATTTGGACCATGTATCTTGTACTCTGGTCAAAAAGGTCTTTTTCCATGCAGAGATTGGGTGAAGTATTGTACCAATAGATGCCAAAAGACATCTCTCCAACTCTTGTATTTAGTCTTGGAAGAACATCAATTTCCTTTCAAATTTTGGCTAGTAAAACTAGGCACATACAAGGCTCCTTCCCTGTTTGTTTTTAATTTTGGCAAATTATGAACTATTAAAATTAAGATCAAGCTTCCTTCCACAACCTTGCATTGATTAGACTTTTTATAATCTGGTGCT
The DNA here is from genome assembly GCF_017639235.1 of Corvus kubaryi. Lineage (NCBI taxonomy): Eukaryota > Metazoa > Chordata > Aves > Passeriformes > Corvidae > Corvus > Corvus kubaryi. The sequence continues at coordinate 18,024,958 of NW_024581127.1, forward strand.
GTTATAAACCTCTTGCAGCAATAAGAATACCATCATTGATGAATGGAGGAACTCTCATTTAAGCTGTAGAACAGGCACAAGTGTTTATATTAAAGATCTGTAATTCCCATGTTTTGTCTTCTGCTGGGAGGAGTTAGATACCATGCAGAATTTTCTTGGAGCATAGTTTCAAATACCAAATTAAATACCTTATTTTTTATTAATAAACTATTTGATGTGAATACCCTTATGGGCTGTTCATTCCAACAGCCTGTGTGGTCTGAGGGATGTTTTTCTATACTTGAAGTGATCATATTAATACTCAGCTTTAACTCTTGGTGTCTAATCTGGTACCTTTCTAATCATAAATTTGACATGTCCAAATGCCAGATTTTGAACCTAGGACAAAGTTACACTGGGCACGAGTATGAATTGTGAGAGGAGTCGCTGGAGAGCTACCCTGCACAGAGGGATCTGGGGATGCTGGATCTGGGGCAGCATATTGGTGGGAGTCAGCAGTGTGCCCTGGCAGCCCAGAGAGCAAACTGCATCCTGGGGTGCATCAAACACAGCATGACCAGCTGAGCCAAAGAGGGGATTATCCCACTGTATTTGGTGTTGATGTGGCCTCATCTTGAGCACTGAGGACAGTTCTGTGACCCACCATTTAAGAAGGACATTCAGGTGCTTGAACGTGGCCAGAGGAGGACAACACAGCTGGTGAAAGGGCTGGAAGTCACCATCCTGTCAGGGGTGGCTGAGGCCTTTGGGGCTCTTCTAGTTTAGCAAAAAGGAGACTGAAGGGTGACCTCATTGTTCTCTACAGCTTTCTGAGAAGGGGAAGGGGAGGTGCTGAGCTCTTCTCCCTGTTATCCAGTGGCAGGATGTGTGGGTATGGTTCAAAGCTGCACCAGGGGAGGTTTAGATTGGACATTAGGAAGCATTTCTTTACTAAGAGGGTGGTGAAATACTGAAACAGGCTTCCTAGACAGTCGATTGATTCCCCAAACCTGTCAGTGTTTTGGAGGCCTTTAGACAATGCCCTTAACAATGGTTTAGCTTTTGGTCAGCCCTGAACTGGTTAGGCAGTTGGACTAGATGATTGCTGCAAGTCCCTGCCAGCTGAACTATTCTATTCTGAAATATTTTCTGACTTGGTATTCACATTGGCATGGCTTAACCCCAGTTGGCAACCAAGCGCCACACAGCCCCTCACTCACTCCTCCCCTGGTGACACGGGGGGAGACCTGGATGAGTAAAAGTGGGAAAACTCATAGGTTGAGGTAAAGACAGTTTAATAGGTAAAGAAAAGCCACACATGCAAGCAGAGCAAAAGAAGGAATTTATTCACTATTTCCCATGGACAGGCAGGTGTTCACCCATCCCCAGAGAAGCAGGACTCCCTCACATGTAACGGTGACTTGGGAAGACAAACATTTCTTTGAATATCCTCTGTTCCTTCTTCTTCCCCAGGTTTACATGCCAAGCATGATGCCATATGGTCTGGGATTTCCCGTTGGTCAGTTGGGGTCAGCTGTCCCAGCTGTGTCCCCTCCCAAATCCTTGGGTACCCTCAGCTTCCTTGATGGTGGTGTGGGGTGAGAAGCAGAAAAGGTCTTGGCTCTATGCAAACACTGCTCAGGCATAATGAAAACATCCCTGAATTATCAACATTGCTTCCAGCACAAATCCAAAACACAGCCCATACCAGCTACTATGAAGAAAATTGATGTTATCTCAGCCAAAACCAGCACAAACAAACTCTAGCAATTCTGTTGTCCTACCTTTTTAAGCTACAGACAGGTTTTTTTGTAACCTTCTTTGTTAAATGTCAGAGAAATAACAAAATTCACTGGGACACATTGGAGTGGTTACTGGTTTTGCTACTCTTTGATTCAGACCCTGTCTGTGAAGAAAAAAAATGAGATGAATGCACAAAAATAGGGAAGTGAACAGTGCACTGCATGGCTGGATGATGGGGGGAGGTGACAGTCCTGCTCCACTTTGCACTGGTTCAGCCTCACCTCGAGTGCTATGTGCAGTTCTGGGTGCCACAATGTAAGAATGATAACAGGGCTTTGAAGATGGTGAAGGGTCAAGAGAGGAAGGCATGCAATGAGTGACTGAGGTCACTTGGTCTGTTCAGCCTGGAGAAGAGGAGACTGAGGGGAGACCTCATTGCAGACTGCAACTTCCTCATGAGGGCAAGTGGAGGGGCAGACACTGATCTCTGTGGTGACCAGTGACAGGACCTGTGGGAATGGCCTGAAGCTGTGTCAGGGGAGGTTTAGTTTGGATATCAGAGGGTGTTTGGGCACTGGAACAGCTCCCCTGGGAAGTGGTCACAGCACCAAGCCTGACAGAGTTCAAGAAGTGTTTGGACAATACTCTTGGGCACATGGTGTGACTCTTGGGGATGGTGCTGTGCAGGGCCAGGAGTTGTGGGTCTCTTCCAACTCAGCATATTCTATGATTCTATGATCTGTTCCTTGTACCCACATTTATAAAGCTCTAGAGAAAGGTAAGTATGATACAGGTGCCTATTCAGAGATATGGCAAGCTTGTAGCAGCTTAGGACTGTGCAAGACCTTTCTTTATTTGTCTTTCTGGTCAAAGGCTACATTGCTGTTGCAGAGTATGAGATTCTGGCAGTCTAGATCTGACTTTTTTTGAGGTTATTTTGTCAGGGAGAGGGCAGTAGGGGAGGTAAACTGCAAGCTGCAAGAGTTAAGAGACAGAAGGAGACATGTCAAGAAAATACTGAAATATCTTGCATTCTAGGTGATTTTCAGAGCTTATCTGAAGCTGTAAGGGATGGGAAAATCATTTTAATCTCTGGTTGGCTTGTTCTTACCAGCTCTTGGCCTGAGGACAGCAGAGGTTAACAGCAGCACAGTATTTCCTGTACTTCTACATGACAGTGAACAGGGTGATGGTGGGAAAACATGCTGCATTCAAACTATATGTAGCTTCTAGCTTTAGTGTCAAAGATATTTTGGCCCCACAGACGATTGATGGATTAGATATTTTATTGTTTTTATTTATTGGCCAAACCTTAACTCATATGAGCTTAGTGGTTTCCACACTAAGATATATGGGAAGCTGGCTGAAGCAATTGCATTAATAAATTCTTTTTGAGAAGTGTGATACATTGCTGAGTTCCGAGAATTTACAGATATGAGATGGGGAATGATTGGCTGTGTAGGAACACTAGAAAAAGTCCTGAGAGAAGAACAGCAAACTGAATGTTAGCTACTGATGTAGACTGATGAGGAGAAAGAAAAAAACCAAAATGGAATGTAGAACCAGCATTGTCATATGCAAGATAGTAAGTAATTCCTGTTTTACTCACTTTACATTGAATACCATCTCCAGTTTTGAGCATCCACAGTTTAAAATATGAATAAGGGTGATCAGAAACCTAAAAAACATAATGTCTAGTAAAAATTGAATTTTAAGTGGTTGTTTTGCCTAAAAAAGACACAGTGGAGAGACATGGGAAAAGCACTCAAATATGTGAAGTGCTTTTGTGTGAAAGAGTAAAGAATTGTTTTCTGTGTTTGCTGAGAAAGTAATGAATAACAACCTTGAGTCGTGGCAAAGAAAGCTGTTTTCAGGAACAAATACCTAATGTTTAGAATCACAAAGAATTTCAGGTTGTACAATCTCCATCCTTTGAGGTTTTTAACAACAGGTTATAGTTAGGCCAGTATAGCAGTGGCTTAGATACATCATATTTTTCTTTGGGCAAAGATTAAAAAATAAGTAGTCTTCTGATAACTTTAGCTGTTTAGCACTCTTCTGTGTTCACTAAATTTCTGACATTTCTGTGATCCACTTATTCTTTGTTCCACCTGTCTGCCAGATAGAGCCTTACAAAGTTGAGCATGTTCTTAGTTGAGCATGTCCTTGGCTGGTTTCAGTTCTGGGGTACTCCTGGTTTGTTTCTTTTTTTTTCCTCCTCTATTTTTTGCTGACTTGTAAAATAAATTAATGTGTCTTCTAAAAATACTATATTCTGTGAGAGTTAATTTTTAACTTCTACTTGGAAAGAAAAACAGTAGAAGTTGGTCTGCTGATCTTTAGGAGTGGAAAGTTGGAACTGTGGCTGCAGCTGGAGTTCTTCAGGGTGGTACTGGCAGAGAGAAATTAGTGAAGAATCACCTTTGGGGGCCATAGTCACACATGAGCCTTTTGTGTTATGATAAATCCACCTTAGCTACAGCTGGTGGGGTGAAAGCTGCATAGTGCCAAGGTGTGGAATACTTTAGTTATTTACCAAACTGAAACGGCAAGCTTTGATCTAAAAAGCCTCTTTAGTAATTCTTACAGATCTGGCCCAAAATTTTGGTCTGAGAGTGACACAGTCTACAGGCAGCAGCACTCTTGGATCTGATTCCCGCTGAGAACTTCACTGTATAGCTGTCATCTTCAAAAGGAGCAGAAGTAGAAAGCAGCAAAACTCAATCTATATAATTTGTGAAAGGAAAATAAGGTACCATAAATATTTTATATTGTCATTTCTGTATTTGTCACTCTCAAAAGATAGAATGAAAACCATTAATGTCATTAAGTGAATGGCAGTGAGACAACTACAGAGATTATGAATGAAAGGGATATTTTGGTGTTGATAACATAGGAATAAATAGACTTGGCAGCTGATTATGGAAGACTTAGTAAGTGAACTGAGAAGAGCTTTATTTAATACAGTTAGGAAAACCTGCATTATTGTATCTTGGCATTTAGTCTTCAACCAGCTAATGACTGAGCACAAATACTCTTCACATTGTATTGAATAAATGTAATTCTTTTTATTTTCTTCTTTTTTAATTATAAGCTAAATGAAATAGAAGTGTTTAAGTGTCTATTTAATAAGAAATTGATATATTGAAATCACTATTTCTGTATAGTTAAGTGACATCTTTAATTTAGGTATAAGAAGTTACCGCTGCAGCTGTAGTTAAAATGAAAATCATTATCATAGCATTAGTTTAAACATCAAATTTTGAAGAACAGAATCTATGTATTCCTGAGATGAATCTACTACTGTTGTTGTCTCTAGCATCTGTAATTAGGTACAAAAAAATCCTGTTATGCCTCTTTTTATGATAATAGCTAATAAACTCATGTGCTTGACATATTCTTTTTTATCTATCTGAGTCGTACTCACTCTTGAATTAGTTCAGATAATTACAGCCAAAGCTTATCTCCATTTCTCTGTCCTCCAGAAGTTTCTATGTTTGCTTTGGCTGACCAGAGACTCAGGTCTGTATAGTTCTATTCCCTGCTGCTGTTCACATTTAGCTGACATTGTTTTATTCTGAGAAGAGAGGGTGTTTATCTGTTAAAAAATACAATGCTTGTGAAATACAGAATGTAGCTTACAGTGCCACTACATTTTGTAATAGGGTAAAAGAGCACAGAAAAGAGCAGTTCATCATCTTTGGTCCCAGGAATTGTCTTACCTCTACATCTTTATTTGTGTGCAATTACTTATGATCCCTACAGTCCTCCCTCTGCTGCTGTAAATTATGTAACTGTGTTATATTTTGTCTGCAACATTAGCAAATGATATATGGAAATCTGATACAGTTTCTCAAGTGGCTTGTAATCAGGCAGAAGTAAAACTGGGTTTACGTGGCAGGGATTTGGTAGTGGGGAAGTTGCAGGGGTGATCCCTGCAACTTGCATGCCTGAGACGATGTCAGGAGCCATCCCATTGTCTCACAGAGCTAGTTCCAGGTTTTCCAAGGTGAACCTGCTGCTGCTCAAAGCTGAGCCCATCAGTGTTGCTGGTGGTGCCTCTGTAATAGCAATTATAGGAAAGGCTAAACAGTGGGGCAGCTGTGAGAGAGGAGTGAGGGGAAAAAGAGAGAAACAACTCTGTAGACACCAAGATGAAGGAGGTGGCCGAGGTGGTCAGGTGTCAGAGCAGAGATTCCTTGCAGCACGTGGAGAAGAGGAAAATAAATTTCCCTCCCTCAGCCCATGGGGAGCCATGGTGGAGCAGATATCCACTCTGCAGCAAGTGGAGAGCCCATGCCACAGCAGATGCACGAGCTCTGAAGGAGACTGCAGCCCACAGACAGCCCACAGAGAGGAACCCACACTGGCACAGGTCTTCTGGCAGGACCTGTGACCCTGCAGGGTGCCTGTGCTGGAGCAGTCCCTTCCTGAAGGACTGCACCCCCGGAAAGGACCCATGCTGGAGCAGTTCTTGAAGAACCGCTGCCCAAGAAAAGGACCCACTCTGGAGCAGTTCATGAAGGGCTGGTTCCTGTGGGAAAAACCTCACACTGGAGCAGGAGTGGCTCAGATGAAGCATTTTGGGGTGACCACAACCCCTATTCCTCATCCCCCTGTGCTGCTGGAGAGGGGAGATAAGAGTCAGGAGTGAAGTTGAGCCTGGAAAGAAGGGAGGGGTGGGAAAAACTTTATCAAGCTTTATAAATCTTTGTAAATAAAGAAAAATAATGAAAACTGTAGGTTCCTGACGGGAGATCTCTATAAGCAGATCTTTGAACAAATGGTTTATTGCAAAGGGCGTGGGTATAGGGGCACTGCTCAGAGCTGCCAGACTCAGCTCGGAGCAGGCCCAAGAGAGCAAGAGAGTAAGCGGGTAAGAGAGAGAGAGAGTGTAAGAGCAAAGAGAGTGAAGAAGAAGTAGTAAGAGTGTCTGAAGTCCTGGTTACAATACAATAAATCATCTTCTGTACTGAATATTCTAATTGTCACTAACCAATCTAATACAAGATACAAATCCTATAGCATTTACATACAGCCTATAAGAGTTCTTATATTACCATAGAGTGTTACATCTTAACTTCTAAAAACTACTCTTTGGACCCCTTCTGCTGAGCTAGTAGGGTCTGCTCTGACCCTTGGACCTGCCTGCAAGCAGAGGGTATTGTTCAATCAAGAGGGGATTATCTTCAGTGGCCATACTATTGTTTTCCAGTTGTTCAGTAACTAAGACTTGGTATTTCAAAAGTGGCTTTCATTTCGATGTTGCCTGTAGTTTTCATATTCCCAAAATCTTTTGTCAGGCAATCATATTTATAAGGCTTTCCTGTTTCATCTTCCCCAACAAAAACCTTATCACTCCTGGCTACTGCCTGTGAGTCTTTTCTGCATTCATGCTGTTTTCTGCACATCCACTGCTTAATTAATAATAAATAATTGATGATCCAGCAATTGAGCCTAGAGAAGGGCAAGCAGTCTTCAGCAGTCTTCCCCCCTTCCCCCATCTTAGTTTTCCAAGGAACTTAGATTTTAAGATGATCTAAAGGATGCAGAGAAATGTCCCCTTATCCTGAAATCATAGGAAAGGAAGGTCTATGTGCTGCCATGAAGGTGAAGGAGGGTCAAATACCCAAGGCAAATGGTTGTTTATTTTTTTCTGTCTTTTTCTCTGATTTAAAAATCAATACATTTCTTTAGCATGCTCACAGAGATCATGCAAAGAAATTCTTTCTCTCCTATTATAGTAGTTAGGGTTTTTCTTGAATTGCCTACAGGCAGAGGTGGATGATCTAACAAGGAATGAGTGATAGAGCACAGCTACATCGCCCCACTGAATATACTGTGTGGATTTAGTGGCAGAATCTATGCTATGACACCAGAAAGATATATGGTGTTTTAAAATTTAGGAAAAGAAAAGAAACAGAAGCAAGAAATTGAAAATGAAGTATATTCTGAGGCACTGTGATAGTATTTTAAAGAATGAAAGGTGAGGGTTTAAAAACAAGGGATGAAAGAGGTATTATCAGATGAGGTCATGTGAGCTGTCACTGGGATGATCAAACAAAGTTGTAATTATTTTTTATTGTTGTTGTTTTAAAGACAGAAATATTTAACCTATTTCCTATTTATTTTGGAAGAAGAAAACATCTGTCATGGAAACTGTATGATTCAAATAAAAAGCATATAGCAGTAATAATGTAATTAATTTTTAAAGAAAAAAATTGAAGTGTAAGAAGATTAAATTAACAGGATTACAAATGTAATCATAACAGACAATAGTATTAGATCTTTAGCAACTATTTGGTTGCTGTAAAAGTCTGCTGACAGATGAAATAATCATCATAATCAAATATATCAAGTTAATTTCTGTATTTCTAAAGTACTTTTCCTTCACCATATCAGAAAAAAATATTAATGACAAAATAGAGAATTAATACTTCTGAATGGACACAATCTTGGCTGCCCTCATGATTTGCAGTAGTAAAAAAATTTATTAAATTTCTCTGAACTGACCTTTGATCAACAAGAGGTGGCAGGTTTATTTCAGTGCATAAGAATTGCTGTTAAAGATTTCATTTACTTTTCAGATAAATCAGTCTTTACGTTAGTAACTACATTTCAGCTCTTTTTTTTTTTTTCATCATTTAGTTGCTTAAGAAATCACAAATTAATTAGCTCCAAGAGCTGCCAAACTAAATCTTTAATTGTTTATTTGAATTGTAAGGTATACTTCCTTCAAGAGTTAGAGTAATTAAAACAAACAAAAAACTCAGGATTGACTACATGCAGAATAAATGTGTTGTGTGTTTTTTAGAGATTTGGGTGAATTATTTCTTCTAATTTTGAAATGGTTGTACAGTGCACTAAAAAAGCTGAAATAAGAAGTTATGGCCAGAAGTAATCAATCTCACTGTTTGTATCCACAGGCCATTACATTTCTCCTAGTTAAACCTGTATGATCCCTTTCACTAGACATAGCTTGTGTTTTTTGAGGCACAACTTTCAGGAAGTTATTGTGACCCTACCTAAGTATCCTATTATACTGCAAAGACTACTTGCTGTAAAACCATTTCTCACATTGTTCTGTGCCTTAAGTTGTTTTACACTGCTGTGTAAAGAACTTAAAAATTCACATGACATTTTCTTGCTTTGTCTGTTTCTCTGTATCTGTGTATCACTTGGCTCCTCTTTCCCTGAGCAGTTCAGAACATTAGATTAAAATAGTCTCTGCAGTTCCCCAAGTATGGAAGAGGACAGACATCTACAGGAGAAAGCCAATGTTTTCGAGTCAGAGGCCAGGAGAAAAGCACTGACCTACCTACCAAACATGTTCTGCTGTAGGTGATCTTACCCTTTTTTCTGAGGGTATTTTTTTTCATCTTTTGGTATTACAAAGGGTGTTGGCAAAGTTATCAGAATGTTTTTTCCTAAGAAACAGCAAGTCAGTAGTGTAATTTGGTTTAGTGGGTGATCTAGCTAAAAATAGGGAAGTATTTAAGCAGTATTGCAGTCTTTTGGAGGGGCCTGTCTACATGGAGGCCTTTGGGGTATGAGTGTAAAGAATTTAGAGCAATCTATTTGTTAAATATCATATGGGCACTTCACACTTTTGAAATTTGAATAATGTTTAAGAATCTTATATTCTTTTACATTATTAGTAATATTTGGTTTGTTTACTTGGGATTTTTTTTTGTTTTTTAATTTATTAAGGTTAGTGAAGTACAGATGGTTTTGGTAAATGAGAAATTTTGTTTCCGCTGAGTGATAACTTTTCTACAAGGACAGATTTAGGAATATTTCTAGCTAACTTCATACTTTACTTGTGTTGATTTGTTTCTCAACAGGCTTTTTTTTTCAGAGATTGCCTGAATTAACTGTCTTTCAAGCCTATTTTAGATTTTTCCTTTCCATTTTACTGCAAGCATGACACTAATACCAAAAGTTAGCACATGTTGTCTTTAATGTGGCAGCATATCAAAGCTTTCCTGAAGTGCAAAAATTTTTTCATTCCCGTTAGCTCTCATTGTCACTTCATCGTACTGTAACTTAAGTAAGCATGACCATGTTCATTTTTAGTTGCCTAAGTACTGAACTAGAGTTCTCTCATTTCTGTTTTTTTCATTTTATTTCTTCACTTGCTTGCTTCTGCAAAGAAACTGTGGAATAGTGATGCTGCTGATAGGCTTCTTACACATTCCAGGTGTCCCCAGTGATATGAGTACTGAAGTCAAATTCTTTCCATTCTTTAGGTTATTCCTTTTGAACTGGTAAAATTCTGTGTATAGTTTTATTTTTATTTCAAAGGTAACAGTTCTCAAAATCTTTGGCTTCCATTGCTGGTTTTGATTCAGTATTCCCCATTGCCATTTCCCATTGCCATTATGTTCTGCTCTTAATTTTCAAGACTTTCCATTCATAGCAATGTTTCATTTTCCAGATTTTTTCTCATCTTCTTATTGACCCTCCTGGCTTTCAGTATTTTTCAATTCAACTAAGTCAGGTTTATATCTGTATATATTTTATTCCTCTTTGCTGCTTTTAGCCCTCTGAGGAATTTAATGTAACTTGTTTTTCTAACCTTTCAGACTAGAAATTTTAAAGTGTTTTCTTCTTGCGGTTTCCTTCAAGCAGAAAGCAATCTGTTATCCTGTCATTATATTTGTACTAGCATTATATTTTAATTATCCCAGCTTCAACCGTCATTTCACATCCCTTCTATGTTTTTCCTTCTTTATCCCTAGACTTACAGGATCACAGGTTAACTCAAGTTAGAGAGGACCTCAGAAGGACTCTAGTCCATCCTCCTCCTCAAAGCAAGGTCAGCTGTGAGGTCAGTCCAGGTTGTTCAGAGCTTTATTCAGATGGGTTTTGAGACACTTGAATGAGTGAGGCTGTACAACCTCTCTGGGCCACGTGGTTCAGTGCTCACCTGAACTCTCTCCAGTTTATCAGTGTCCTTCTTGCACCAAGGGCAGGCTGCAAAACTGGATGCGTATTTCAGGAAGGGTCTGATGACTTTTTAATAAAACAGTATGATCCCTCCCCTCTGTCTGCTGGCCATGTTCCTGCTAATAAAGTCTGGAATGCTGTTTGCCGTCTCTCTGCTGGGACATGCTGCTGACTCATGCTCAATTTGCTGCCCTTCCAGCCAGGCAGTGCCCAGCCTATGCCATTGCAAGGGTTTCTTCCTTCCTAAATACAGGACTTTGTATCTGTCCTTGTTGAATTTCATGTATCTGTCCTTCATGAATTTCATGTCAGCTCATGCCTCCAGCCTGTCCAACTCTCCCTGGGTGGCAGCCCTGCCCCTAAGCATATCAACTGGTCTCCCCTAATTTGGGGCCATCTGCAAACTGGATGGTTGTGCATTCCATTGCCTCCTCCAAGTCTTTGATAAAGATCTTATTGTGTAATTCTGTATGAACACCCTTTGCCATATTTTTTGTTATAAAACAATTGTTTCTTGACAGAAAATATTTTTTTATTCTTGATCCTTGTGCTTAGATTTGCATGGCTTCAAGCAGTCAGTGTGACTCTCAGTAAACTATGCTTAAGTATATCTGGTGCAAATGAAAAGGTTCACTGAGATTTTTTTGCCAGTTTTAGTGGCATCTTTAAGACATTTTAGAAATCAGTATCGCTGTTAAGAAGTTTCTCATTTTGGAAGTTGTACTTTCCAGAATTTATCTCTGAGCAGATAAATGATATTTTGCATCTGCTTCAGTGCAAAGTGACTGTTCACAAGAAAGTGAGGCTGGTTTTCCAAGGCTGTTATGCCACTTTGCACTTTGTACCTTCCACCAGAGAGGGAGTAGGTTCAGCTGAAAGGCAGCAGCTGACACACAGTTGCCCTCACTAAGCCAGTGAAATGCTATGGGAAATATTTCTGTGCAAAACCAAAAACCTTCTGTGCAAAGGAAAAAAAATCCAGAGTCTGAATTAGTGTTTCATTTAATATATTTGGTTACTGTATCAGTCCTTTTCTTTTTTTTTTTTTTTCCCCAAAAAGGATATAGTTGTGCCTGGAGGAAAAGGAAGGTGATGAGGCCAGCAAAGCTTCTGTTGAGATAGGTGGCAGTGCTGGGTTAATGGCTGAACTTGATCTTAAAGGTTTTTTCCAGCCTAAGCAATTCTGTGATTCTGTATCCAACACCTTACTCTTCCTACTTCTGCACCAGTCACCTTCAAGGGAACCTGCTTCAGCTACTCATCAATTTTATACTTATTGGTTTCCCTCAAATAGCTTGTCCTGTTTCCTGAGAACTGCAGTTCCTTATGTCAAACCCTAACATTTTTATTTATATCCAAAAAGAGACAGAAAGCATCAGAACCCTTCAGTTAAAGTTCTTGCAAACAGAAAGGCAGTCCTACCTACTAGTGTAAGATGCTTATGAATGATGTTCTTAAGTGGAAATGAAAAAGATCGTCAATTGATTGAATAAACTGGGCTTAAAATGTTCAGTGTCAAAGTTCCATTGATGCTCCCAGGATCATAAGTGACTGTGCCATTTTTAAATATAGGAGCTGGACTTCTAGGTCACAACCTAAATACTTCTTAAAATTAAATTCTGGAGCTTGAGCCTTATTATTTCTAAGAGAAAAGGAATGCCTGACTCAGATCTCTTAGCGCATTTACACATTTAGGCTCCACATTGTATAATCAGCTGTCTGAATGGCTTGAGACACTTAATATGTGCACTGGGGCAGATGCTGAGTTACAATCCTTAATCTCATCCGTGTTTCATCTCTGAGCTGCATCTGACAGTGTAGGCATAGCTTCTGGTTAGCCTGACAGTCACAAATAGGGAACTGGATTGTGACTTCTCAGAACACACAGGGAATGTGGATGCCCCAAATCCATTGATTTTCAATTGGAGTGGACACTTGGCCTACTTAAAGCCTTTAGAAATTCCCAATCAAGACAACTGGAAGCAGGCATTTGTTATGCTTTCAGTGTAGAGGGACTGGTGTTAGTAAGTGGCAGGGAGAATAATTGCATGGGAAGGAAAATGTACTTCAGGCTGATGATACTTGTGCTGCTTGCCCAGCTGCAAGGCTCTGATTCTGGAACAAGAGGGCATGGAAAGGAAGAGGGAGGTTCCCTTCAAATCATTGCAGCTGTACAAGTTAAGGCAACACACAGAAACAAAAAAAAATCCCTGCACAAACCAAAAAAGAAAATGCTTTTAGAGCAGCTGGTAAATTGAGACAAAAATGTCATTGCCCCAACCCATAATGAAATATAGTGCTGTGAAAATGCTGCTTCCTCATCTGGAAGTAACAAGATGTTTCACCTGGTGTCATTTTATCTGATCTGACACGGAGATGTGAAGTCCCCCAGAGCATCTTATAAATTTAGAAGGGAGTTTGTAGACAAAAATTCTCCTGTCAGTCAAGATCATGTAATCACAGCTTCTTCCTGATGGACAAAACGTTTGTATTTAGATATCACATTTACATTTAACAAATGAACTAAACGAGGATAGAATGTCTGAATTTGTAAGCTATTTTTGCTTTAAATTCAATGTTTGAGAGTAGGGCAGAAAGGTTCCATTAACATCAATATTATGCATTGTGAGGGCAGTGGGTGTGTGCAATGGCATCCACAAGGGAAGTGAACCTGGGCTGGGAGCTGCTGCATTCTCCTGGGAAGGAGCTGGTGGCAAAAGCTTCAGGCTGGAAGGGCTGGCACACTTAGCTGCTTCTTAGGCAATGATGGACCAGAGTGCTGTGAACAGGTGTTGCAAAAGGGACTTGATTTCTGGAGCTGGGAGGATGCAAGGCACCCAGAGCACTGCCTGGGCTTCTGGTCATGGTTGCTCTTCCCAGTTCATGCAGCATTTTGAGTCTTTGCTTTCAGTTCTGCTGGGAGCTGCTGCTGGCTGCTACTGGGAATGGCTGAATCCTGCTTTGGGAAGGCTGAGCTCCTGGGGAGGAGCAGTGTTAACTTTGCCACAGCCATTAGCACAGCAGGGACATGCAGCATCTCTGCTCAAACTTGCCTGTGGTGGTGTGGAGGGTGTGCAGGGGTGGTCTCAGCATCCTACAGGGCATGTTCCCTGTTACAGACTAGCGCTAATGTCCTTTGCATGTTGGAGGCCTTGACTGGGATGGCACATCAAGGGAGGCTACTGCTGGCCTGTGTGGGGCTGCAGAGCCCCAGGGGCTTCTCCTGGGGACCTGCACACTGAGTGAAGCACTGACTTGCCTGGGGAAGGAGCTGCTGGAGAGCAATGCTGCCATTCAGGGGGACCTGGGCAGGCTGAAGAAATGAGCTGGCAGGAATCTTATGAGGTTCAGCAAAAGCATATGCAAGGTCTTGCCAATGTGGTGGAATAACCTTGCGTAAATCGATGGGCTTGGGGACAAAATATCTGGGAGGCAGTGGTATAAAAAGGGATCTGAGGGGCCTGGTGAACAGCAATTTGTGTGTGAACCAACAGTGTGCTCTTACAGCAACGAAAGTCAGCTGTTTCCCTTGGCTGCATGGGCAAAAGCATAGCCAGCAGGTCAGGGGAAGATCCTTGCCCTCTACTTGGCATTTGCAAGACTGACTATGTCCAGTTTTGGCCCCCCCAGAAAAAGTAGGATGTCAATTTATGGAGACCAAATCAGGTGGCCAAGGGACTGTAGCAAATGGCATTCAACACAAGCCTGAGAGAACTGGATCAACTCAGGATCCAAAAAGATGGCCAAGAGACCACCTTAGTGCTGTCAAAATGTACCTGAATGAAGGGTATAGAGGAGATGGAGCTAGATTTTTCTTGGAGGTATACAGATATGATAAGAGGCAGTGGACACAAGCTATAATACAGAAAAGTCTGATTAGGGGTTAGGAAAAATGTTTTTACCATGATGGTGATTAGGTACAGGAACTGGTTTCCAAAAGAGGTTGTAGATATTTTCAAGACTCAAGTGGACACATCCCTGAACAACCTGATCTAATAATACCTGCTTTGAGCTGAAGGCTGGACTAGGCAGTTTCTCCTGACCTAATTATTCTAATAGTCTGTAATCTCATATTTTTATGTAAAAGTTGGAATTTCTCTTTGTTCAAATAATAATAATATTTCCTGAGGTCTGTATTTAGTAGACCCACACCAGGCAAATTATTTTTTATTATAATGTTTTCTTTCAGGAAAAATTACTAATTTACTGAGGTAGTCATTCAACAAATTGAGCACCAAAATGCAGTTAAGATATAAATTTATATAGCTTTGTTCAGACTGGCAGTTTAGAAAGACCTGTTTAGCTGCTTTAAAGCACATGCATTTCACTCAGGCACATGAATTTCACTGTAAGAGGCAAGGACTTTTAGATGTTGCACTGTCATATAGTATTATGCCTAACTCTTGTTGATTAAGTGCTATGTCAGGTTTAAGCCCTACCAGTAGGATTTGGTCTTAGGTTTTTAAACTTTTATCTTTTGTTTGTTAGCCTTCGCATACTTTTGCTAATCTTTTTATTTCTGTAAAATTGCCAGGTATTCCCTGAAGTTTCACTGGAAGATGTTTACTAATGTACTTATTGTTCAGGATATTGAAATCAAGGTCCTGAGTTTCCTAATTTAAAAATGTCTCTTTTTCTTCTCATCCAGGTCAATATAAGCAGCCTGTGCAGAGCACTGCGTTCATAAATGTGAAACAAGCCCGCACCGTCATGTTTGGCACTAAGAGGTCAGTTTCCACCATTTTTGTTATACTTTGCATCTCAGAAAAAAAAAAAAAGTATGGCTGTTGTGATTCTAATCTGAAAATTTTGCATTTTCTAAAAATCTTGTTATACAAAACACATCAGCTAGGTACGTTACTTTTTCTATTATAATGATCAGGTTTTCTTTGCTGTAAAGCTCTTGTCTGCTTTGACAGGTACGTGGTACGCAGGCCAGGAAGCATAAATGGCAAACAGCATCCCCAAGGCAAGAATGCCAAATAGGACACTGTACTAGTGCTGGAGGATATCCCTCCTGCTTTCTAGTATGGAAAATAACAGCAGGCCAACAAAGCACAAGTGTAAGATAGGTTCTTTTCTGTCATTTTAGGGAGTCTGTACTGAATATGAGGTAACATCCATTTCTTACTCTCTGTGATTCAGTGTCGTACCCCAAATGTCTCAAAAAAATCAACACTTTTGAGTCCATGATGTCTACTTCCTGCATCTTTGGTAAGCATCAGGTAATGTGTATCTGCCATCAGACAGCGTGGCCCTGCTGCCCCCACAGTTCCTGCAGCCACATGAGCCCTCATGGCACCCCAAGGGCACCCCAAGGCACCCTGTCAGGTTATCAGGTACTGCAGCTGCAGGCCTTCTGCAGGGGAGTGTGATTTCTCTGCATAACAAAGATACTATAGACCATTCCTCTCCTTGTGAACTCCCTGATTTTTGTGCTTGTTGTCAGGCTTTTAGGTTTTCAGTAGAAGCTAGTCAAGGACTTCAGCACTTGTGCCCCAGTTGCATGGCAGCCTAGTGAAATGTTTGCCCTGTGCAGTGGCAGAGCACCTTTAATCCGGTACCTGCAGAATACTTCACCTTTTCCGAATTGTTCTGAAGAGGTGAGGCTGTCTTGCCCTTAAGAAGCACATATGAAACAGCATCTTGCATGTCTGCAGGAGTCAGAGGTGGCAAATGATCAGAAAAAGCAGCTTGGTTTTCTGAAGCTCCTGCTTGAACTTCAGAAGGCTTCAGTGTGAGCTGCAGCCTTGTTGGAGTCAGGGTGCTACCAGGGGCTCCCCATTCCCCTGTGCTCCTTCTCACATGGCCAAGAACTCAGCAGGGTGTTTTGTGTCTGGCTGAAGTGGGATTGGCAGCTGACTCCAGACTCTGTTACCTTTTATACAAGATGCATATGCAATACATTTTTAGGGTATTTTCCAATAAAAGGAAACTTTGTATTTTTAGATAAGAACAGAATCTGTTGTTTTGTCAGTGTGATGAGTTTGACGTAACTGCTGCAGAAGGTACAGTAGCAGAATTGCAACTTCCCATTTGAGGATTTCTGCTTTCAATTAGTTGTCTCTGCAGAATATTAACACTCAAGTAAATCAAAGACATTCTATTAAATGAAATAAGTTATTATATTACATTATATTCACGTGGGTTAGTTATTTTTACCAATGTGAAGTACAACCCTATATGAACTTCCAATGGCCTTATCTAAACAATTTTTTTACTCGTAGGATCACCTCTTTATTTTTTCTTAGTGTTATAAAGCAATGGCAAAATGAAGAATTGTGTTTGGTAGGCTTGAAATGTCTTTTTTTATCTTTTTCCTCACAGATTTAATCTTGATTGCTATGCAAATGAAAATTCCTCATAAGGAATATTACAGACAATATGAAATTCTCTTCCATATCTGCAAACAAGATTTTATGAAAAAAGATCCATTTGGGGAAGAAAAGTTCTTTATTTCTCCACTTTACTATGTTCCTCTTTTTCTCACTTTATGCAGACTGTTCTGAATCAGTTGCAACAAATAAAGGATGTTCTGCTTTCTGGAGGGAAAGAGTCACAGTGCCCTTCCATAATAGTAACCTTCTATGTGTAGGCTGGGACATTATACCAAGTATTCTTGAGATTGGTACCACGTTTTACCTAGGCAGTGATTGAGTACTTGACAGATGTTTTGTTCTAACTATTGCAGTACATTTTGAATTCAATTTGCATAGACAACTATTTATTGTGAACAAGAAAACATTGAGGTTCTACTAATATTTTTTAAAGGCTATAAACTCCTATAAGTAAACTCCCTCTGTTGAGAGTTTTTGAAATCTTGGTTTGATACATTTGTTCTTTTCCTAAAAAGAAATACTACATTAATTTAGAAATATAGTTAAGAACAAATGTATTTTTCTGTAGGAAAGGATGACTTAAGGTTTATTTTCTTGAAAAATTTGTTTTTAATTAGTTCTAATAATGCATTACTAATTATAATCTCCACAAAACTTTTCATGAAATTGCATAACTCTGACTCAAAAACTGTGTTATTGCCAGTCACCAGATCTTTGGAAGTTATCAGGTGTATATAGTATCTCAACTGCTTTTACATTGATACCTTTCTCTTAATTTTGCATATAAAGTTAACTTTTAGTGGATAATCCCTGTTGGATGGGCCAACAGGGACTAAAAAGTAAAAGTGACTCTCCAACCACAACAGCTTTGACAAACTTTATATGTGAGGCAGGTATTTCTCAGTTGCTTTATAAGAAACTGTGTTGTTAATGTGAACTGACATATCTAAGGAAGAGGTGAATTCCTCTTAATTTCAGTTTAATTTGAGAGCTGATCCCATGATTTTAAATACCAAACTTGTGGTTTCTGTGTGTTGTTCTTGTATTCTGCTCTCATCTGTTTCTCTATCATGCTAATTTTTCTCCAACTAATTTAGTCTACAATAAACACCAGCACTGAAATATCAGAGGTCAGTACATACACCAATGAGTTCCTGGTGTGTTGTATTATTCATGTTCTGTCCTTATTTCTATCTTTCAAGAGCAATTACTGATACCATTCTCCTCATGTGGAAGGCTAAAGTATTTAAATTACTTTAGAGAAGGGATTTTTACTTTGTGGGAACCAACTTTATGTGTGGAAGATGTTTTGCAAAGATGGGCCCCAAATCAGTGCATCCCCAGGATCTACAAGGTTGATCTGACTGTCTGCCTACCACTATTTTCATGATATTCAGGGGTACTCTTATCTGTGGTCATTTATGTTCTGCAGCTTGGAAACCTCATGTTGTATAGCTCGTTTTAACTGTGTCCATGCAGCTGGAGAGTATTTCTTCTGCGTGGCATGCTCAGTTTTCTTTTCCTTCTCTAGTCTAGAATGGACTGCTTCAAAAGATAGCCTAAGTGACAAATCCAGCCCTCAGAGTCAAGTCATTTGGTCCCTAAATGAGTTTAGCAGACTGAAGGAAGCAATTGTGAGAAGCAGGATGTGAGCAGTATAAGGACATTTCAAGTTTATGTGTGATATTGTTCCATTCCTAGAGCTGCATCCATTTTTCCCTTCATTGAAGAGCCTTGCAGATGGTATATGTTTGAATTGGTCTTGCAGAGAATACCACGTTGGTCCTGTGAATTGCAGTCTACCACTAGTACCTCTGGCTAATGAGAAGTTAGCTGCCACATCCAACTCTGTCTCCTGGAATAAGTATGGTGCCTCCTTCTCCTCCTTTGGTTTGAACCTCAGGAAGCTCCATAGAGCTAAGGGCGTGGCTCTTGTGTGATCTGTGATCTGCTGCCAGCACTTAGGCTGTTGAGGGCTAGTGTTACCAGGTTTAATTCAAAGTATTTTGGAGAGAGAAAGAAAGAAAAAGAAAAAAAAAAGGAACTGATTTCTAGGGACCCTGATCACCCTGATAGGAATTCAGCCTTTATTTTACTGTACTCTTCTTTGTGGAGAGCCTTTTGTTTATAGGGTGTGATTCTAGCCTGAGGCACTGTGGCCAATGCAGCTGGTAGCTTCTGCTAGGTGCTGATGGCTGGTTTGGTGCTTCGTGATGGATGGCCAGGTCAGTCTTGGCCAGGGGTCCAAGAGTTTCATAACACAGCAGTTGTTTCTGGAGGCAAATAGTTTTCTTTCCAAATTGTATTCCAGTCAGCCATCCTGGAAAGCTGTAGTCAATTTTCTTAGGCCAGGTCAGTCAGCAGCAATTTGAGTCCTGTGATAATTAGAAAACAAACCTTTCTTCCCGTGTCTAATCATATTAGTATGTTTATAAACTTAGATAATAGGTAAACTGGACAAATAGTATGATTGATATAGGAGGATGATGTCATTTGGAAAGACACAACAGCTTTTTAGTCTCTGACAGTTACTGACTTCCTCATATCTGGTTTTGATTAGAAAGTTAAGGAAATAATATTTATTTATAAACTCCTGATATGAACAGATTGTAGTGTTTTCAAGAAAAGATTATTTTTAAGATAATATAAGCCTACTTTCTTCTTTTCTCTTAGTTGCAGAGAGACTATATCTACACATGGTTTCTAAATTTCATGTTTTTAATTGGCATTAGTCCTGGACTATTGCTGTTTGTTCTTATACTCCTGCCAGGTACTAAAGCATGGCCAGTGGATGCCCACAAAGCTCTGTCCATTACTGAACACTAAGAGCATATGCCAAAGTTTTTCTTTGGGATTTTTAAGTGTACAAAAATAATTATCTAGTTTGACCTAAATTCACATGGTGCTCATCATCCCCTTTCTTTTGCTTTTCAATTGGAACTGACACTGCTTGAATGAAGCTGTAACATACTTTGTTTCTTCTTCTCTGTTACAGAATTAACTTTCTTGATGAACTTAGTTATGGCAGTGAACTGCAAAATAATATCTATTTACATGGACTCTTTAAAAGTTTACTACCAACTCCAAAATATGAACTTCTAATTTCTTGCACTTTTTTATTGCTTGAGGATCTGGAGGCTGACTAATGTGAAATGATAAGGCACCTGTGAAACTTGGATTTTATTCAACCAGAACAGTCACAGTCTAGAATGCAGATGTACATGGGCAACACAGTGTGTAACAGATAGACAGGGGTACAGAGTGGGGAACAGAGAAGTACTTGACACTGTGTAAGCAGTAGCCAAAACACTGATGTGTTATCAACAGTTTTTTAATCACAAATTCAGAACACAACACTGTACGGTCTGCTGTGAAGAAAATTAACTGCATCCCAGTCCAACTCAGTACAATGTAAAAAGCCCAATCAGTGTTCATACGCTGAAGCTTAAGCTCCAATAAAATGACTGTATATATAACAAAAGATAGAAAACACATATTCTTAGTTTAATAATCCATCTAATAAAAATTTGGCTTCCTATACATACAAATAAAGTCACAAAATTTTTATGCAATGGTGAGCAGCTTTAGAAAATTTTCTTTAAGCAACTGCATCGTGATTAGAAAATGTGAATTAATACCTGAATATATTGTATGCTTTTAGAAATGAAAATATGAAAGAAATCTAAATCTGTTTAAATTTTTCTAAACTGTGAATATGTTCTCAATTTTATTTTTACAGAAGCCTATTTCACAATAAGACTCTGCTCTGCCGCATGTAGAGCCTTTTAAAGGCATTTACATGAGCTAACCAGCTAACTTGGCATATATATTTTGTTAGAGAAAGTAGTCTCCATTTCTACACCAACTTCACGCTGTAGGTCCAACACTGAGAATTATTTAATTATGCTAATGTGTTTATTTGCTATATCTTGGAGTTTCTGTGGAAGTGTCTGATTATCTGCCTCAGATTATTTAATTATAGGATTGCACTTGCACTTCAGCTATAACCTTTAATACCACAAGTTCCTTTTTCAAAAGGAAGAAGCTTTCAAAGGCTGGCACTTGATAATATAAAGAGGACCTAACATCTCAGTGACAGGATTGTTTTTTGCTTGCTTGTTTTCTTTGCAGTGGAATAAAAAGTGTTTATTTGTTTCTCAGTTGATCTCAAACAATAAATGTGTAAGCAAAACTGCAGACACCTTTCTTGTTGTGGTCCCAGATCCCTTATGCTTTAGCAGATTCAGGAGGCACAGAATTTTTAAGCAAGACCTTAAGATATACTGTGTGTGTGGCTGGGCTTTTCACTATACAGGGGTGTGTTTCCTTGTTACATCCTGTTGTCATGGGTTAGCAAGCATAGTCCCTGAAGTGATGTTCTTGCAAAGGGGTGCTTACAGCTTCCTCTGTGACCTGATAGAACCTATCAGCTGGCCAGTTTGAATATGGACAATTCTTTAAGCCACCTAAATTTGTGACCGCCTCTGTGATCCACAATTAAGAATAGACACCCCCCCCCCCCCCCCCCCAGCTCTCTCTCGTTTCCGGCGCTGGCACAGGTGGCTACGGGCCCCGTGTGGGGGCCAGCGGGCCCAGCCCAGGCCCTGCTCGGGCCAGGCTGGGCCGGGCCACGGCCATCCTGGAGCCGATGGACCCTGTTCCACCCACAGACCGCCTCCCCCCCCTCCTCACCGCCCTGCTATATTGCAGCTGGAGCGGCTCAGCTCCTCCTCTCCAGTGCAGCCAAGATTCGGCTGAAGCTGCATCACTGTCCAGCAAAGATCATGTGACCAACAGTGATAAGCAAAATTCCAGCTGCAAGGCCTAGGTGAGATTAACCCTTTTAGTGCTGTGAAGAGCTGAAAACCTGAGGGAGAAGAAAGAGGAGATGCTTAAAGCTGAAATTCTGTTGTGAAGCTATGATGTATCAGAGTACCCGCTGCAATTTCATGAAGATATGGGGGGTGGAGTGTTCAACTTGTAAGCAAAAGCACCTGTGCTGAGATAGGCAGATGCTGACGCAGCTGTAATTTCATGAGAAGTTTGGACAGGGAGAGATGGACCAGATGAGGACTTTTGCTCCAAATGGGAAAGGAGAAACCTCAGTCCCTAGAGATGCTCCCAGAGATAGTCCTAGAGATGAAGATGAGGAGGACCCTTTGCTCCCAGGGAAGGAGAAGGGCCTCTGTTCTTAGAGATGAAATGCTCCCAGAGATGGGTGAAGAGAACTTTTGTTTCTGAATGGCTCAACCTTAAAATTGTACCCCAAAAAACTTCAAGAGTGGACCCTCAAAAGCAGTTGTGGGAAAAGCTGCAAGTTGGGGGAAGGGACTCACATGTGAGCAGAGAATCAACCCGGGTGGCTGTCTCGTTGCGATACTGTTTTCATAGCATGAGCAAGAGAGACTCCTCTTTCTAAATGGACCGAACAAAGTTATTATGGAAGTGATAAACAGACTGAACATCTCAAGGGTTGTCTTTTTACATTGTCAGTGGGAGAAGGGAGAAAAGTGGGGGGGAGGAGAAGTGTTCTGAAGGTGTGGTATGATTTTTTTTTCTCTTCTTTTAGGTCTGTTAATAAACTTCTTTATATTCTTTCAAGTTTTGTGCCTGCTTTGTGTTTCTCCTAATTCTTATCTCACAGAAGGTAAACAGTAGTGAGTATTTTGGACCAAACCACTACACCTGTTCAAGTTGCTGAAGGGCAAACTGCTGCATTTCCATAATCAGTGGAATTCTTTTGCTTTTATTCTAGAAGTTTGGATTTCACATGGGCTTTCTAATAACGCTCTTTACCAAGAGCATGCAGGATGAGGAAAATGTTTTGTTTTTCTTTTTAAAAAGTGCATTTGGAAAAAAAATATGCCAAGGTATAAACTGAAGGTCAGTCTTGCTGAATGATGAAGTCAGCTGAAGGCACTCATGCCCCAATTCAGTCATTTCTTCAGGCACAGGAAAGCATGAAATAGTTTCCCAGGCAGGGGTGAACTTTTCCTCATGCTCAGATTTCATACTGAGCTTGGGCCTCAGTACCCTGCAGATATCTCCTGTTAGTGGTATGTATCTAGTCTTAGCAGAGCTGCTCCTGCTAGATTCTGGCTGCAAAAATAGCTTAATAACATTTCTCTCATTTTTAGGAAATGAAGTCTGTAGATTAGAGAATTATTATTGCTGCTACATGTGAAACTTACTCTCAATTTGAAACCACTCTAGTTGAATTCCAACCTCAATGTGAAAAGCACACATATGACAATCAGCACCTAACAGAGCTAAGTGGCATCATCCAACCTCTGCTGCATTTTCATATGTAAGAATAGCTACACTGGTGGTCAGAAAAACATTTTCTCTCAGGATTAGCTTGCCAGATACATCTCTGAAGCCTTCTGAAGCAGAACTGGTACCATATAATGAAAGCAGTTGCTGTGTCTTACAGACTTTTTCAGTTGCTTCTAGCAATCACATGATTTCTCAGCTGTCTCCCTTTTTTTGGATGCTTTTGTAAATCTCTGCCCACAAGCACAACACTGTATCAGAGCAAATGGCTTTTCTCCCTGTTCTTTATTTCTTGACAAAAATCCTAATATCCTGATAAAAACCAAACCTCATTTCACAATGTTATATGTCTGCATCCTGCTTGTATGTGTATCAAATCCCCAGGTTACATTTTCAGCATGGTGAATAATAAATATCTGCACAAGTCCCATGTTTTGCTAATGGCATTTTTTTATGTTGCTCCCTGAAACCTTTTTAAACACTCATACTGGTGATGTATTTTATTATGGTGTTACAGAAGACACTTCGGTAAAGTGTGTTCTGATTCTGTGTTCAGCAGCATGAATCAGTCCCAGGGAATGGGACCAACTCACTGTCTGTGTCTGTGCTATATTGCTGCAGATGGTGGTCATGGGCTGTTGGCTCCATATTTATGTGGCCATAAATTGCCTGTTTTGCTGACACTTTAAAGTAAATGAAGGAAAGCATCAGCACCGCTGGCTTTCTGGCAGGAAGCCTAAGAGCAACTTGGTATGCCTTATGTGTCTAACTAATGCCACTTCAATGTTTTAATTAAGTGCATGTCTGTGTGTGCAGAGAAGAAATCAAAAGCATTTGGGAAAAAGAAAGTGTACCTGCGCCAGCGTCATTGAGGAGTAATTTGGTGGGAGCACTAAATGGCTTTAAATTAACTGGAAAATATTTCCTAAATATTGTCAGAAAGGACAAGAAATCAGTCTGAAGGGAAGACCATAAGGTTATTCTGTAGATCTAGCCCATTTTCCCCATATTTGTTGTAAGATGTCATGGTAGTACAAGTTAGAGGAGTAGACATTGTGAAACTAATCTATATGCTGGATTCCATTAAGCTCCCTAATTTCAATTATTAGAAGAACACTGGAAACTGGTTTGCCTACAGCCAGTATTTTTAATTTGTCCTTTCTGTAGCAGTTTCTAAGCTTGCAAACATCCAAAAATTCATTAATACAAGTATAATTTTATAGCAAATATTTTATAACTAGGTAGCCATATTAAAATTCTAGCTGTTGAAATTCAACTTATCACACAGGAGTTTTAGCTCTTTAGCTCTAACCTCATTCTCACTGTTACTGGAAGAAAAATGCACTCAGTTCTATTCAGACTATCTAGAGAGATGGCTCTTTATGACAAAGAGAAGTTCTGAGGAGCAGGGATAATTCATTTACCACTAGATATGGTCCATGATTTATTTTGGATAATGTTTGGTATATAATTTATTGTTCTATCTGCATTACAGCAAAGCTCAAAGGGCACAACCCTTTTTTTAGTACAGGGTTTGTTATGTCATATTGTATTTGCCTTAATCCATGTAATCTTTTTAAGGCCTTAGTACAGCATGCTTTCCACCCTTTTGCTCATCTTTCAGCCAAGGTAGAAACCTGCTTTATTATTCACTAAATGTTTTTCCAGAAGAAATGGAGGTTTCTCAACACCCCGTCCAAAACTGTGCAACAAACTCCATGAGGGGCTAGGGGTGACCACACAGTCTTAGCTTTTGTCCCTGTTTGATCTTCCATCTGTAATGTAGATCTGAGATATTCTTTGTATTAAATAACCACAGTGAAAGAATAACACTTAAGCCTTGTCATGGTGAACTCTTGTTGCTCTGTATGACACCTTAATTTAAATGCATGTTCTTCTGTGAACTGTACAATCAGATGGAAACTTTCCCCATTCCCAAAACGCCTTTTTTTTTTGTTTGTTTCTTAACATGGACAAGGTTATTTGCTGAACACAGAATTCTGTGTCTGATTTCCTAACATCACAGAGATGTGATGGGATGACTCCTGTGACTGGTGTTGGAATGGAAGGATACATGCTCCGTAGGAAGGACAGGCAGGGAAGATGAGGGGGCATCACCCTTTATGTCAATGACGAGCTGTGCATGGTGCTCTGGGATGGATGAAGAGCTGACCAGTGGCTTATGGGTCAGGACTAAAGGTGACAGGTGACATTATAGGGTCTGCTACAGGCCACCCAAACAGGAAGACGGAGTAGGTGAGGCCCTCTATAGATAGATAGGATCAGCCTCATATTCTTACAAGCCCTGGCCTCAACTACCCTGATATCTGTTGGAGGGACAACTTCACAGGGCATAAACAATCTAGGATGTTCCTGGAAAGCATTGATGGTAACTTCCTTCTCCAAGGGATAGAGGAGCCAGCAAGAAGAGGGGCTATGCTGGACTTGTTCTCACCAACAAAGAGAGGCTGGTGGGGAATGTGAAGCTCAAGGGCAGCCTTGTCTCCAGTGACCATGAAATGGTGGAATTCAATACTCTTAGGGCAGCAGGGAGAGTGCACAGCAATCTCACTACCCTGGACTTCAGGAAAGCAGACCTTGTCCCGCTTGAGGTACTCTTCTTGGTAGAGTACCATGGAATAAAGACCCTTAGGTAAGAGGAGACCAAGAAAACTGGTTGATATTCAAAGATCACCTTCAAACTCAGGACAGATGCATCCCAGCAAAAAGGAAATCAGGCAATAATTTCAGGAGGTCTGTGTGGATGAACAAGAAGCTCCTGGGTAGGCTAAGACTCAAAAAAAGTGTGGAAAAAAGGATAGGTAGCTTGGGAGGAATACAGAGAAATTGTCTAGGCAATCAGGGATCAAGCTGTGAAAACTAAAACCCTGATAGAATAAAATCTAGTCAGGAACTTGAAGGGCAACAAGGAAAGCTTCTATAGGAAAATCCATAATAAAAGACAGACTGGGGAATTTGTGGACCCTCTCCAGAAGGAAATGAGAGACCTTGCTGCCTGGGCTATGGAAAAGGCTGAGGTATCCAATGCCTTTTTTGTCTCAGTCTTCACCAACGAGTGCTCCTGCCACACTGCCCAAGTTGCAGAAAGCAAAGGCAGGAACTGGGAGAATGGAGAACCACAGACTGAAGGAGATCAGGTTCGAGAGCATCTAAGGAACATGAAGATGCACACAAGTCCATGGGACCTAATGAGATGCATCTGTGGGTCCTAAGGAAATTCTCAGAGGAGTTTCTAAGCCATTATCCATCATACTTGAGAAGTCATGGTGGTCTGGTTCCCACTGACCAGAAAGGGGGAAACAGGGTCCTGGATGGCAAACTAGGGGTTGTTTTAAAAACAACCTAGTTTTAAAAAGGAAAATGGAAAAAGGTCTGAGGAACTACAGGCCAGTCAGTCTCAACTCTGTGTCTGGCAAGATCATGGAGCAGATTCTCCTACAAACTGTGCTGAGGCACATGGAAAATAAGGATGTGATTGTTGACAGACAACACAGTTTGACTAAGAGCAAATCATGCCTGAAAAATTTGGTGGCCTTCTGTGACGGTGTTACAATGTTGGTAGATAAGGGAAGAAAAACTGATGTCATCTACTGGGACTTGTGCAAAGCATTTGACACTGTCCCACATGACATCCTTTGACTCTAAGATGGAGAGACGTGGATTTGATGGGTGCATCACTTGGTGGATAAGGAACTGGTTGGTTGGTCAAACTCAAAAATTTCCTGTCAAGAGCTCAATATCCAAGTGCAGAGCAGTGACAAGTGGCATTTTCAGGGGTCAATATTGGACTGCTGCTGTTTAACACCTTTGCTGGTGACGTGCAGGGGGATTGAAGGCACCCTTGCCAAGTTTGGCAATGACACCAAGCTATGTTGTTGTGGTTGACACACTAGAGGGAAGGGATGCCATCCAGAAGGACATGGACAGGCTTGAGAAGTGGGCCCATGCAAACCTCATGAAGTTCAACAAGGCCAAGTACAAGGTCCTGCACAATGGTTGGGGCATCCTCCTGGGCAGAGGATGGATTGAGAGCAGCCCTGAGGAAGAGGATTTGGGGGTGTTGGTGGATTGATAGCTTAAGATGTGCTGACAATGTGTACTCGCAGCTCAGAAAGCCAAATGTGTCCTGAGCTACATCAAAAGCAGTGTGGGCAGCAGGGCAAGGGAGGGGATTCTGTTCCTCTGCTCTGCTCTGGTGAGATCCCACCTGGAATGCTGTGTCCAGCCCTGGGGTCCCCAACACTAGAAGGAAATGAACCTGTTGGAGCAAGTCCAGAGGAGAGAAAAAAAGATGGTCAGAGGGCTGGAACACCTCTCCTGTGAAGTCAAGCTGAGAGAGCTGAGGAAGAGCTGGAAAAGAGAAGGCTCCAGGGAGACCTCATAGCACCTTTCAGCACCTAAAGAAGGCCTATGGAAGAGCTGGAGAGGGACTTTTTACAAGGATGTATAGTGGTAGAACAAGGGGTAATGTATTTAAACTGCAAGAGGGTAGGTTTAGATTAGATATTAAAAGAAATTCCATGGAACAGGTTGCCCAGAGAAGTTGTGGTGTTTGGAAGTGTTCAAGGCCAGGCCAAATGGGACTTTGAAGTACTAGGTCTAGTGGGAATTGTCCCTGCCCATGGCAGGGGAATTGGAACTAGATGACCCTTCCAACTCAAATCATTCTATGATTCTATTCTTTCTCTATTCCTCATATTGTTATGAAATTGTGAGTCTGAAGACTGAAATAGGTAACGCTTCCTTCTTAGCCTCTATACTTTCAAATGTATATAGCAGATGGGGAGTCTCCTGGCAAGGGGAGAAACAAATGCAACAGATGCACAATAAGAGCAAAAAAGCTATGAGAGTAGTTCCAAGAACTGAAGATGCCATTAAAAGGTTATTTACCTTTTGGTGAATTGTTGCATTTTGCCTGATTTTTATTAGTGTGAGATATGAGAAATAGTTTGGCACTTATTATGATAAATTAGTTGTAAATAGAATGATCTTGTTTCTCTGGGTATTATGGATCAATGCTGGATGCTTCCACAGCTCATGACAAAGACAGGAATCCTTATGAAAAACATAGGGAAAGCCCGGAAACCAGAAAAATTAAGTATCTCAGAGTATTCAAACTAAAGTAATGAATGCTGTGGTCTTAAAACCTTTGCTGTGGTCTTAAAACCTTTATAGGATCATCGCTTCACATTAAGGTAGAGCAGTGGTCCTGTACAGAGTGTAGGAAGATGTGAGGAACATTGCCCTTACCCCATACACTGGCTTGCACACAGTACCTCAGGCAGTGCACAGGCAGATCTGGAATTTTTTGCAGCAGCATGTGAATGCTAAAAATTTCAGAAAATGGCCCAAAACCCCATTTTTAATGGGAAGGTGGTTAAACACTGAAAGAGTTTGCCACAAGATTGTATGTTCTCTGTCCTGGCAGACAATCAAAACTGGCTGTGGCCCTGAGCAATCTGCTACAGCTGAGCTGGCTCTGAGCGGGGGAGGATCCCAAGAAGCCCCACCATCCCCAGTGACCTTCTTGCAGGTTATGAAACAAAGAAATACCTTTATGATAAGAAACCTCTGAAGCCTGAATTTCTGGAAGCAATGAAGCTTTGTCCTAGTGTTTGTCCTGCTGTTTACCACTGTCTGTATTGATTTCTGTCTCAGGGCTGGTTTTGGCCACCCTCCCAGAGGATGCTGAGCTGGGCTGACCACTGGTCTGATCCGGCATGGATTTCTTGCATGTGTTAAGAGGATATTGGGCTAGACTGCAGATAAGGACTAAGTCTAATTATGGAGGACAGAATATTTAGGTGAGGAGGATAAAGCAATGCAGCTACCCCTGTAATCCAGGCAGGGCAGCCCAGGGTGAGTCCTCCTGACACTGAGATTTTGCATGACGTTTTGTTTTCTTATCAGTTGTATGAGGTAAGGCTGGTGGGCCCTCCTCTTTGAGGAGACATTGAAGATCCTGGGTGCTTTGGGGAGAAGTCTCTGTAGCTGTGCAGCAGCAACGGGGACCATCCAACTAATGCTGTGCTGTGCTGTGCTGTGCTGTGCTGTGCTGGAGAGAGTGGGAGCTGCCAGAGCCTAGCACTAGCACTGAAGGAGCAGGAAAATAGGTTCATTTCAGTTAAACATGAGTGTGACATTACCACTCTGAGATCAGGGTTACTATTTCTAAGAGTAAACTACTAGTGGTTTGGCTGACAGTAAAAAGACAGCATTACCTTTAAAAGAGGAATGTGACTTTTGCAGATGGAATAAGACTGGCTTAAGGACAGGCATGCCTACCAAAAAGTACTGTTTTTTCCAATAATTTTTATGAAGAGCACTAGCAGCACAAAGAATAACAAGCTGTGCTGTATTCAGACCATGCCTGCCTATCGGAGATCCAGATGCAAGCTTGGCTTGTGGCAGAAAGCTTTTTGCCTGTGCTGTCACAAGGGTCTCTAGGTTATCAGAAACAACTATGTGTTACTTTCACTTTCCAGGCACCTGTGTTTTCTCATGTCAAAACTGCCCTTTGGACCTGCCCCTCTGCAGTAAGAGCTTTGCCAGTAGACATCCAGGACCCATCTCTCTACTGAGAGAAGAGCTGCTGCATGCATTGTCTTTAATACAATGACTGACTTGTGTTGTCTGAATTGATTCCAGTTCATAAAGCTGACATTTACTTGACATCAGAGTTAACCATCAATGTTCTTAACAGAGTTAGTCCAACTTTCATGTTTTAATAGCTGTGAACAGCATGGAGCCCCAGGTAGACTCCTTTCAGGGAAGATTCATTAGGGCAAAAAAAGATCATTAGCAGCTGGTAATGGATTGTTTCTCTGTAAGATAAACGCAAATTCAGACATGCTTTGAACTGTCGTTGTAGGCTTGCTTCAATGACAAAGGAAGCAGGTGAGCTGTGGTATCCTGATTATTCTTTTTACTTCTGTTTTAGAAAAAACCTTTGAAAACCACAAAGTGTTGGAAATATACTGTCCTATCCACTAATGAGCAGTAGAAGTAATGAGATATCTCAAAACTCCCTCAGTGTCCACATACTTAGCATATACTTGTCTGAACTTCATCTAAGTATTTTCAAAGTGATGTGTAGCTTTGGTGTCAGGAGAGAAATACTGGAAGTAGTTTCTATCTATTTCAGTTATTCAGTGACTCATGCTGAGTGGCAAGATCAGATCAGATCTGGGTATCTATTACGCTTTGTGATGAGCATATGAGATGATCTCTGCCATGCTGTATTCTCCCCTAGTCCGTGGGCAACATTCCTAAAACCAGGATGAGGCAGGTTTGCTGATAACCATTTGTTTGCGAGAAAAAAATTTTATCTGAAGGAATAAGTTCTATGTGGCAATATGCTCACAGGTAGGGTGGTACAGTAGTGGTAATGGTAGAGTCCCAATTTGCCCATAAATCATCTATTCCCCTGAAACCCCTTCAAGGGGATTTCACACAGAGTGTGAGCTCTGCCTCTGTTCTTTCCCTTTCTGGTCGATAAGGGCTCTGCTCATGTGTACAGCTCTGGCTGGAGCTGCAAGGGAATCCTTATTCCTTATTAATTTAAAGGTTGTATTTCATAGAGGCCTCCTTAAAGGAAACTGGCCTTTGGTAAAGCACAACAGCTTTCTGTTTTGCTTTCTGTTTCCTTTTGCTTTCTGTTTTATCTCCTGTTTGCATTGGCACCCTGAAATATATTTGTTTGAAATGTGTATAGTCCCTTTCTTAAAAAAAAATAAAAAGAGAGAGAAAGAGAGGAAAAATGAAAAAATTTGCCATTCTCTGAATCTTATTAACCACAAGCTCTGCCTCTTGCACCATGCCATGGAGAGAAAAAAATTCTGAGCTCTTTGTTTTTCTGTACTTCTCACCTTGTGACATTTTCTCACAGGAAATATTCACAGCACATGCAAATGATGAGAGTTTGGGTCTCAATCCTTGTGACTAGCAATGGCTAAGATGTATGCAGTTTCAATCTCAGAAAAGGCTGATCATGTGCTTCCTTTAATAATGAAATTTATTTAAGTCTGGAGATCTTGTGTAGCCAATATGATTCTTTTAGTTTTAAATTGCCCACAGAGCTGAACACATTCATGTGAAGAGTTTCTGAGCCTCACTAAACAGCTTGTGTATAAAAGAGTGCAGATATCAGCATGTGATTATGAAATACCAAGCA
This sequence comes from Corvus kubaryi, assembly GCF_017639235.1. Taxonomy (NCBI): domain Eukaryota; kingdom Metazoa; phylum Chordata; class Aves; order Passeriformes; family Corvidae; genus Corvus; species Corvus kubaryi. Next base: position 18,056,434 of record NW_024581127.1, read on the forward strand.
TACATGCTGATAATCAGATTTTTTTAAGTACTTGTTTTTCTTCCCCTCAAATGCCTCTCTAAATTCTGTCCAGTCCATCTTGTGAACGTTTCTGAAAGCAAATTTATAGGAAGAGACTTGTCTCCACAGAATTCGTTTCTGTCAGTTCTGTCAGTTTCTGTGTGTTTTGCTGCAATTTGGTCCATATCTGTAAAAGTGGCTGTTACATACCTAACATTAATGAAGGATTTGACAGATTATTTTGTTCCATTCAGGCCTTTAATCCAGGAGAAATTATCTGCTTGAGAACAAGGAATTGAACTTTACACAAAGATTTCTTGGTGAAGTCCTATGGTCTCTGTTGTTTATGATGGCCTAGGATTTAACCCTCCCTCTCCCTCTTTAGTTTTATTCATTCTTACAGTCTATAATTATGGAAGAGTTGTCTTGGAAGAATATTATGTTTTATTTTGTGATTATATTGAAAATCCAAATTAAATCTTATTTGCATATATAATTTACCCATTACAATGTGTTACGAGAAGGGAAATACTGTTAACTACAAGCTATGAAGAATTCTTGGCTGCAGAGTTTTTATCCTGTGGCTCTATGCATCTGTAATGCTGCTGTTTCACAGATGACCTGCATCATGGGATGAATCCTAGGACCACTGAAGCAACTTGTGAACTGCCACTGGAGTTGGGGCTTTTCTTATCCTGAGTGGTGGCTGAAGCTCTGTGTAGTTCTCTCTCTCTCTCTGCCCTCCATGCAGGCCTCTCAGTGGGAATTAAAGTAGGATCAGGAAGGGATTGTAGAAAAAAGCTGCAGTCCTGAATAGGTATTTGAATGCATAATTATTTAGTAATCTTCTCATTAGTAGTTTTCTAGGATACTTAAACCATCTCATACTATAGATACATCTGTTCTAAATTATATGATCTCAATATTCATGTTATAATTGAAATGAAGCTAAGGAGGTTCAAGACCTCAAAGTTGCTGGTTATCTTGTCACATATAATTATTTAATGGTTTATATGTATATCTATGTATATCTCTACCTCAGTTATATTTTTTCCTTCAAACTTTGGGAAGCATCTACACTCTTAGTTTTGATCAAATTACTACTATTAATATTGATTTGATGCCTCTATAAGGTAGATAATATACTACTACTGTAAATTTTGTTGGTGGGACTTGATGATGTTGATTTCAGGGTTCATCCAAAATGGATCCCACAGGACAACCAGCCAGCTCTGCATCCTGCAACTCCAGAGTTCAGGGTTACTGCTTTAAGTGGCTTCTTACTGATTTTGTTGTTTGGCAGATCCAGACATGCTGGACTTGCTGTGTGTTCAAAGCAGGCAAATGTGCTGCTTTCAGAATTCCAGTACTGGTAGAATTGCTGTCAGGAATGTGGAATTAAACACTTTAACAGTTCAGGAGATGAAAGAATCCCTGTGTATGTTGACAGCCTGTAGTGCTGCTTGCCGAGTAAGAATGTATGGGTTAACACCCCCCCATAGGTTAAGTCCTGGAGAAAAGCAGATATATATCTTCTGTACACTAGGTGTGGTAGAGAAGTATTTTGTGCAGGTAAGCACTCTACTCAAGGACTGTTTAGTAGTGTTTGCAGGTGGAAGGAATTAGTTACCTTTGTCAGAGTTTGTGTTACTATCACATAATTAAAACACTACCTCAGTTTGTTCCTTCCCCTGGAATAATTCATTGATTCACCTATTTTAGCTGCTCATTTATAATGATCTAGTGTTATGTGTTTACAGAGGTCATTATCATATGTATGCTGAGTGTTTGCAGTGCTGGCTATTTAAAATTAACTAAAATTTCTAGTCTTCTACTTCATTCATGGGAAGAATGTTCTTGTGACTGTTTCTTGTGATCTTGCTTCTCAGAAATACTTTGTATTCTAGAATTTCACTTAATATGTATTTAACTCTAAATACATAACATGAAAATTTAATTAGTTTACCAATTCGTATCTGCTTTTGAGAGGTTTTTAAATTTTAACAAATCAAGAACACAAAGCAATATCCAGAGTATTCTGGAGACCAAGTTAAAAGTAAGAAAAAAGCATCTAGCATTGAGTTGGAAGCTGTAGTTTTAGAAAACATCTGGAGGCAGAATAACTCACCTCTGGCAAAAGAGGGAGAGAGGGAGGTTTTGCTTTCTCCCTCTCGTGCTCACTCCCCTTCTCCTGCCACTTAAGCAAGTGCCAGAACCCTGTGGGTGATTGCCTGGTAGGTGGGTGCCACTCCCTAGAGCTGCAGAAGCCCATCTTGGGGCAGTAACGTTTCTCACTGCGCCAGTGAGGTGCCTGGCCTGGCATCCAGCATCAGAGCTAGTGCAGGGAAGGAAGGTGGAGGGCTAGTGCAGGCGTGGTGCTGGGGTATTAAAAAAAATAATAAAAAGAAAGAATGCCCTAGGGTATATCACCATGTCCGGCAGCCATAGGGAGGAGGAGGAGAGAAGATCCAGCAGGCAGGAATTGTGCAGCAAGATTGATTGATTTATTTTACAAACTCTTTTATAGACTTTTTTCTTCATAGTCTAATTGGACAAAGGACCAGCCACCCCTTGGGGTGATTGACTAAAATCCTGAAACATCCATTGTCAAAATATTTTTCTACTATGCTATAAACAAGACTTTTCAAGGCTGCAGGTGTTTGGTTTTTACATAACTCTGCTACCTCTTCTGTGAAAGAGAAAAGTCTCTCACGGACTTAGAAAATAGCAAGAAAATCCTTGCTAGCAGCATTTTTGTATCCACACTGGGGAGCAAGCGAAATCCCACCAGATTTTGGGGGTTGCACTGTGAACTGCTGTCTGCTTTAGGCAGAAACAATTAGATCTTCCATTTTGTTTTAAGACACCATTTTTTAATTTTAGAATAGAATAGAAAGTTCATTTGTCAGGGACCTGCAGTGATCATCAACTGCCTGACAAATTCAGGGCTGACAAAATGTTAAAGTAAGTTTTTAAGCGCGTAATCCAAAAGCCTCTAAATCAGTGACAGGTTTGGGGCACTCCTCACCTCTCTGGGAAGCCTATTGCAGTTTTTGATCACCCTCTCAGTAAAGCAGGGATTCCTAGTGTTCTGCCGCACCTCTCCTGACACAGCTTTGAACTACTCCTGCACCTCCTGTCAGCGGACACCTGGAGGATGAGATCAGCACCTCCCCTTTCCCTCCTCAGGAAGCAGTGGAGTGCGATGATGTTTTTCCTCAGCCTCTTTTTATCCCGAAGTACACAAAGCCAAAATCCTCAGCCGCAGCCCCAAAACACGAATGTCAGAAGTGGGATTCGAACCCACGCCTCCAGGGGAGACTGCGACCTGAACGCAGCGCCTTAGACCGCTCGGCCATCCTGACACATGTGGGGGTGCTGTCACTGCCCCGTCATTGTCTATTTGTAGATATTTTTAGTGATGCAATATTATTTTTCTGTACACAGTGGGTGTTAAAAAACATTCCAAATGAAAACGTATTTTGTGTTGACTCTCTGGTAACTGTAATAACTGATGTTTATTTATACACGTAGCTGTTCAATTCTGTGAGTGAGTGTTAGTGTGTTGAGAAAGAAGCAGGTACTGTTGCACATATATTACATATGCCATGAAGCAGACATTTGAAGCTGTACAGAAATTAATAAAAATGTGATATGCAGTATGTTTCACAATGACATTGCTTAAGGCTGATTTGTTTCCTGTAATGTCTATGAAAATCCCCCTGAGATATGTACAAGTTATTCATGGTAAGAGTTCTCTGATATTTAAAAGGGGGCTGTGACATTGAAACAAATTGCATGTCTTCTTGCTGCGGGATTTTTTCAAAAGAATTCATGTGCTTGAAAACTGAATCTAGGAACCTCTAAATATACAAATTTGGTCAGCATTTGGGAGTGAAAGTCGTATGAAAGGAAAGAGTTGTTCTTGTTTGGAAGCATCATGTTAAAGTACAGTGTCTCTGTTTGGAATGTAAACTTAATAGAAAAAAAAAAATTTGAAATGACACAACCAGACTATCAGAAATGGCAAATGAATCTCTGGCCCCAAAATATTCCTTAGAACCTTAAGAAGCAATATTTTCCAATGAAAAAAAAGGCTACAGTCCCTAGGAGATTGGCCAAGAATTAGTACTGGTTTTATCTGATACTGGTATTGGAGGAAAATTGTTGCTTCAGTATGGAGAAACCAATTATTCTGGCTCCAGTTTGTCAATGTCTGTCTTGCACTGGGGAGCCAAAAGTGCTGGTCCCGGTACTTTGGTGTCTCATGGGTGCTGAGCTGAGGGAAATAATGACTTGTCTTGACCTACTGGCCATGTCCTTCCTTGGAGACACACAAGAATTGACTGGACAAGGCTCTCTCTTTTCCTGACTTCAGAGTCAAATCTATCTTCAAAGCTGACTTTGCTTTGAGCAAGACTTTTGAGCAGGTAAGTGCTAAAGGTCCCCTCAAACCTAAACTCTTTTGATTCTACAACTGTGTGCCATAACTTTGAACAATTTTATGTAAGAACACTTGTGAATTGAGAGTATTAATGCTATATTTTGGATATGCTGTAATGCACCCTAAACCTTTACGCTTTTATCCTTGTACTCATTCCAGGACAACAAGCAGTCTTGTCTGAGGCCTAACAGAAAGAAAAGACTAGCCTGTGTAACCAATATTCCTGCAACATACTGGAAATGTTACGCTTCTTGTTATGTTGGGAGTCAGAAGTCACACTGTAATGCACTTCAGCAGTCTTGGTTGACTTACTGGAAGGTGCAATTTTCTCATATTTAGAATTAGTAATATATTTAAATTCTATAGAAACAGGGTCTTGGAAAGGTCACAAAACATGTTTATATGTGCCGAAATAAGAGTCTTAGCCAAAGTGGTGCTGTTTGTTTGATTGGTTGGTTGGTTTTTTCTAAACAATAGCTGGTGGACTGAACAGAAGTAGATTTATTCCAGCTTTGGTATATAGCAAGATGGGCAGAGTCCAATAAGCAGAAATACAGATGGCAGAAGTTTGACCATCAAAGTCTACTCATGGTGTAGTAACTCCAGAATGAGCAGCAGTTGCAGCCTACTCTCTTTCTGCTGTCAGCACATACCTGTCTGGGTCTTCAGCCAGCAGCTCCACAACCTTGTGTTCCCTACTTCCATACACATTGATGATGTAAAGCTGACTGAATATGTCATTAATTGCTGGGAAATTGACTCAATAGGTCTTAATTTAAATCAAGTCTGTCATAAAGATAATGGTACCCATTGGCTTCCAGACTGGCAGATCACACAGAAAAGCATAACTAAGTGCATACCAAACATACAATGACCTTGGTGAAGAATCTGCTCAAGCCTACTCTTAACAGTGGGCCTTTTTTGGCCCAGAACTTCATTAACTACAGACCTAATGCTCAGGCTGTTCCCTAAAAATCTGCAGATCTGGATGAATTGCTGGTCAAAATGTAGTGGTACTTGGTATGCAGTTGCCGTACGGACTGAATTGAGCTCTAGTAAGTGAACTGAAAACCTCCATAAAAATGTCATATTTAAAAAGAGATATGTATGCCCAAACACTTTGGCACAGACTTACGTAGCTGCCTGTCCATCACACTTGAGGCAGAAGGTTGTACTGTTGCAGGATGTTGATGGGCTCCAGCAGATGTGTTCCTTATCCATTAAAAAGAAAGTCCCTGGTTTGTAAAGTGCATTGGTATTACCTGTCAAAGGGATTTGCTCTACAGGTTCCTGAGTACATGTTCTGATGATAGCAGGTGAAGAACAAACTCTTTGGCAAAGGTATCATTGTTGATAGTCTCTCATATTTGCTTTATGTGGTGCCTAACCTAATCAGTGATTTACACTGCTGTCAGTGTACAGCACCAGTTGATGTATTTAAATGCTGGATCCAGTATCTCCAGTACTCGAGATAAAAGGCATCACGACATCCCTTGACATGAAAGGCCTCTCTCCTACCTTTGCTATCCCTCCTGTTACTCGGTAGCCCTTCCTTGGACATTTTGGGTTTCTGTCCTGCTTTAAGTAAAGCTTCTCAAAAAGTGAGAGCATCTTTTGTGCTGTTCTTTCTTTGAATAGAATTGCTTTCCTCCTTATGTTTCAGGGTTCTCCCTGGGGCCCTGAAAGGAATACTTACTAATTCAAAAAGAATGACTTTATCCAGTGGGATCAATGCACCTCCTTCCAAAGAGAAAGTGGAGCATGTTATATGGGTGATAGTGACATTAAATCTGGTTAAATAGAGACTTGACTTCAAATAATGATGTCTTCTCAATATTCTTATAACTTCACATTTTGCCCCTAGTTCTGCAAAAGCAAATGTGCTTGACTTTACAGATATCTCTAATCCTGTTGTCAGGCCTTTTTTGGTTGCACAAAGAGAAATATAAAGAGTTGCATAGACTCAAAACATTGCCAAGAATGTGGGAAGCTCTATGCTCTCTTCCTGCCCCCTGTAATCTTTAGGGACCAGACTCACTCATTTATATTCAAAATATATTTACTTCAGCAGCAGAAGCAGATTGTAAGCTGGAAACAAGACTGCTCTGCATCAGGACCGTGTTGTCTCAGATGCCAGCTGTCTTTGCAGCAGAACTTTAGGTCATGTTGTGGTCACAGGCGGGAATAGCAAGAGAGGCTTTTTCCTGGGCATATTCCCTCTCTTCCAGTGGGATTTGGAGATCTGAGGGACACAGCTAAGAAAAAAAGTAATCATCTTGCTCTATTCAATGTATGTTGAGAATCATCTTACTCAGTTTAATGGGTCTTCCTTATTAGATAACTCATCCTCAAAACACCTTATAAGCAAGAATTTTCATAAACCTCCTTTGAATTAAGTACATGCCTTTAAATTCCCCAATAATATCTTCCTTTTGAAGATATAAAGCAGATTAAATGTGTGGAACCCTGTGGTGTTTGTAGGAGATCAGGAATACTTGAGAAGGCTGGCATAGTATGTCTGCACTGTCTGTGATAGTAACAGAAAATGCCTCAGGAGCATATGTTATCAGCATGATCCAGAAGAGATAAAGCATCTGTGTGTGTGGCAGGGGAGGGAAGGTTCCTTCTATCCCCTTGATATGGATGCCGAGTTTCAGCTCTTCTTTCCTCACAAATCACTATTTCATCAGGAACATGAGTACCAGCTGGAGAACTCATTGCTGTGTGATTGCTACCTGTTGAGTTGGAATAACTTTTTTTTCTTAATATTTTTAATTCCAAGTGAAATTGAGGAGTTCCTCAAAACAAAAAGATAGAACTGCCTTTGTGTCTTTATGTTTCATGTCTGCTGTTCACAAAAGTCACGGGTGTGGGCTTTTGTTCCTGCTTAAGGTAAGGCATTAAATCTGTGAACGTAGTCAGTGGATTTCTTGACTGTTTTCACTAGAATGCATTGAGGTGAAGAGCTGAGCTCAGTTCTGTTCCCAGCCTGTCCTCTTCCTGTCCAGTAACCATCAACCCCCATGGATGGAAGTAGTTACACTTGTGATTGTCAGTACAAGGTGTGGATGGGGGGTTGTGTTTAACATGGCTGCAGTAAAAGGTAACTTGACAGCTGATGCTGGGGCAGAACTTGACCTACAAAATCCTAATTACTAATTGATGAGTAAGCATCTAACCTGACTTTCAGCTTCCAGCTCAAGTGTTCAGCAATGAAAAATATCCTTGTGCTTGTTAGGAAAAGTGAAAAAAGAAAAGAACCTGTAAGTCATTGGAGATGTGATAAGCATGGAAACTCATAGGGACAGAATAACTATATTTTATTGTTAATGGTGACTTTATTTTTATATAGCAAGTTACTCAAATATTTGAAGCACAACTGCACATTTATACTCTATTAAAGTTCTGTCCTTATTTATAAAGGCAATAGCAAACAAACTATTGAACTGGAAGGTAGCTTGTCAATTATTTATGTTAAATTAATCAGATGATGTTGTGTTTCCCAGACACTCAAGTGGAAAAACCAGTGACAAAAGCAGTTTATCATATAACCTGTGATGGAGGCCCTGTGTCCTCTCTTGGCCATTTCCAGGAAGGCTGAGACATGGTAGAGAAGTTTTAGCTTAAACAGGGCTAAATAGGTATTGGCTGGTAGACCGGGCTGTGGAGAGCTGGATGTAGCTAACAGAGGATTTAGTGAAGGGGGAGCTCAAGAAGGGCTTGCCTCGTGCTAGCTAGAAAAAGGAGAACCATGTGGGATTATCTAGAGTGTTGGAGGGGATTGTCTCTTCCAGATATTTTGCAGGGTATAAACAAGCTTTGAATAAAGGACAGTACCTGACAGTGGCTTGGCTTCTATTTCCATGTCATAAAGCCACTTCCTACATACTAAAATTCTATGGAAACAGTAAATCCCAGGCCTGTTGGTACTGGATATTAGTTGTGCTTGACACCTGCTTTTGAACACTGCAGCCTTTCTCTCCTCTCCAGGTGGAATGTGTGGGATCTGCAGCCACTTGCTCTCTGGTACACAGGTGAATGCTGTTTCTGAGGTGTAGAGGACAGAGGGAACAAATCTCCAGCAGATTTTATATGGGCCTATTTGCAATAAGAAGAAGAGTTCAACCAGTGAGTTCAGCACTGCTAATTATCCCACAGTAAAGATAATGAGAAATAACAATGATGTATATATTATGTAATATGAACACTAAAATATTTAATAACGATTAGTGTATTATAAAATGTAGAAGGTTTCTTAAGAGTGTTGTATATTTGGAAAGTGAGTTTTGTTAGTGCAGTTGTCAATACTACAGTCTTGTGACTGTGTTATGCAGTATGTAAAAGAAATAAGCAATACATTAAGTGCAAGATAGTTCACCCTTCACTGTGTACAGAAAACAGTAACACAGCAGCTGCCAAATATAAGCCATCCCTTAGACGTCCCTCTTTTTCTAAAAGCATGATATTTACATGTTTACTTTTCTTATCCCAAAGAGACATAGTATCTTTTTTCTTTCCCTCAGAAGGCTTTCTATTTGCATGATTAGTATATTTCTTGCGTACTGTGAAGAGGAATATCTGCTTCACTCTGGTACCCAGGCTGACTGCCCATCAACTGCTTTCCAAACTAACATAAGAACTGTTTATGTTTGCAACAAAAAGAAATCATGCTGGTTTTGAGTGTGGGTTTCTTGTTGACATTTTAGAAACTGTTTCAGGCTCTTCTTAATATTTAGACAAACAAATATGCTTGCTTTTTTGTGGTGCCACTGTTGACATTTCCTAAGGGAATTGCTGAAGATGTTAACAACTTCCCAGCACAGGCATGCTGTAATGGAATAGTTCTTTGCTTGTGGCCCTGACACAAATTCCTTTTAACTGATGTTTTTGCTGAAAGTAATGTGATTGTGATAACTTATGTGAGTCAGGGTAAATGTGAATCAGTCCTGGCTATTTTGGGGAGCATAAATGTCTGCTAAACTCCTTAGTGTTTTGCTTCTTGCAGATATAACAGGCAGAAGGTACCAATTTATTGTGTGCCTCAGAGCCTCTGTGCTGCACAAACATCTGCAGTGCAGAGCAGGAAGAAGGTCCATGAGGAGCATCAGTAATTGGTGAAGCCTAAAGGCCAGGAAAGCTTGTAACTCTGCCTGCAGAAATTGGTCAGTTTGGGGCTTGGTTAATTTTGGAGCCAGTAGCCATGAAAAACAACCACATAGTGGAATCTGGACTTGTAAGTGTAGCGTGTGCCCCAAGGGCACTGTAGGTTAGACACAGACTGATGTGTGTGAGTTGAACCTGTGTGCTGCCACAACTTTAATATCTGGTCAGTACAAACAGGGTATAATTGCGTTAGCAATTAACCCAGGGCTATCCACTTAGAGAATTTATATAAACTTTTATGGGTGAAGAGTTTGAAGACTTTTTAAGCAGGTTGGGTTTTGTTCTGGAATCCCTGATTAAAGGTCTGAAGCTCTTATATGCAACCAGCCTGTTTAGCCTGTGTCTGTATTAAAAATGCCTACATTGTTACTACAAGAATCAGTTGTAGCTTATAATCTTTTATCAAGGCTGTATCTTTTGCTGACTGGTCACCATGTATTGCAGTTATGGAACAGATCTTCCTCAAAACCCATTGCTGTTTTAAAATCTTTTCAACTGAAAAGCATTTCTGTTCCTGGGATTATCCTCAGCTGTTATATTCTCTGCATTTTCAGTGAAATTGTAGAGAAATTCGTTTGCAAGATAGTCATGCAGCAGCATTTTGGCCATGTTTGTTCCATTCCTGAGCCCTTCGGCTGAGGCTTCGAGAGAGGCAGTCTTTGTTGGTCTGTGGCTGTTCCCCTGCCTTGAAAAAGAACAAAACTGTCAGGAAGAAAGATATTCATCCTAAGGGTAGACTCCAGTTACATTAAACAGAATAGCAGCCACTTGGAGATGGGACTGGAAGGCAGCCAAAAGGACACTGTGAAATTTTTCAATAGTCTGTCCCTATCCCTGTCTTCCAGTGATCAACAGAGAATGTAATTTCAACCTTCAAACTATTCACTGCAACCAAAGGGAAATGAATGCTGCTCTGGCTCTATTTTAAAGAGCTTTGTAACCTAGATGAGGAGATACTCTTCTCTCAAATGTGCATGTTCTACTACTGCAGTAAATCATTGCAGGTATTACAACTTATTGATTTAAGTAAATTGTCCTTTTGGCTGTCTTGTATGTGTTTCATAAGGAAAAAGTTGACCTTGACCAGTGGAAATAACACATTGTCAGTTAGTGTTTTTACTAAGGATTTCTCAGATGGTCCTTCCTGCTTTTATCATTAGCTGGAGGCGGTCGGCCCAGAATTGCCAGGTGAACTCATGTTTTGAGGCTTTAGTGTTGTGACGAGATCAAATGGCTTTCCTTGTAATGCCTGAAAAACAGTTTAATTGTATGCTGTACCTTCTTCATGAAAATCTCTCAGATTTATGTATGTAAAGGCAGATGGCCTGTGGCTTCTAGCAATATTACAGCCTCACAAAATTCCAGCAAGTTCAGGCATATATTTGCAGTATCATTTTTCCCGTATCATTTTTCCCCTCCTTGTGAGCGATCTCTGTACCCTCATGCCACTGTACGGGAGGTGCAACCCATTGAGCCTGGTGGGTCCTCTCAGCTAAAGTAAGGTCAGAAATGGGTCTGCTGCCACTTGGTTTCAGGCACTACTCTTCCCTTCCAAGTGGAATCTCTGTATATGTCTCCCAAGGAAGAGGAGAAGCTGAGGCCTTTTAATTTAAAACATTGCATTTTAGTGAAAGCAGTGATATGGCAATGTAAGAAAAATAAGAAGTTGCAATATGTAGGTAAAAATCTCATTCCTACTGTCAGATATTTGGGAACTTTTAAAAATTATGTGTATTCTAATAGTTGTGCGGTGCAGTGTTTCTGTTTTCTTTCCTCCTAGAATATACAGCTGTATTTGTATGCCTTTTAAAAAACCCAACACCTTGCCCCTTTTTTCTACACAATGGTAGTGAAATAGTTGCTTCAGTAGATAGGAAAGCAAAGAGGTGAGAGGTGTCCTCTGTGAGTATGCTGTGGATGTAAAGAAGAAATGACATTTGGCTTCAGAAAGATGATCTGTAGGATTCAGGAATTGAAAATCATAGGTACAATAGGTATATACTCTCAGATTCCCACAGAGTAACCTGCTCTGTTTTGCAAGTAGGTGTCAAAGAACAGGGTAGGTAAATGTTCTGCCCAAAGCCCAGGCTGTGGGAGAGAGCCACAAAATATGGCACTTATTATGAGATATATGGGGTGTTACACAAATGTGGAGTGCTATCTAAGGTACCCAATGACCACAGCTGGTAATTATGAAGAGCAGTAGTTACCACTGTGAGTAGTACATCAGCTTCAACAGAAACTACTTGGTGTGTTCAAGAGTAAAATAATGTCCTTCAATTTTTTCATTAATGTAGGAAGGGCAGGGCAGCTTTCTGCCATGCAGAAACCTGGATTTACAGCGTGTTCACAGCTAATGTGCTCTTCAGGACGGGTAGTTTTACCCAATGCATTTTTTTAAATGTTTGGCAGACAGGGGAGAAAGCTGTCTAATATCCACCTTTAAATTCGGTATTTAGTAAACATTCTGAATCTAGTGCCTGGCTCAGATTTCTGTCTCTCACTGTGCTTGTGCAGTCTTTTGCTTTTAAAGACCATGATCTATGAGGTGAAAATAATGACAGATGTTTTCTGTAATGTGGATGGCATGGCTTGCTATCATGGGAATCCTGGACTTAAAATGGACACTGCTGTTATCCATGTCCATCCCAGGGGTTCTTCAGCCAAAGAGGGCTTTGTTCAGCCAGAGCTGCATCTTGCACCTCAGTGCCACACAGACCTGCAGATGCTGATTACTATCTAAACTGTTTGTCATGAAATGGCCATAAAATTTTCTATTATTATTCTTTTCTGAACACAACTAGTTCATTATAAGTACTCTGCTTGCTTTTTTATTTTTCTCACTGTGCACATTACAGTAAATAAATGAGGGCTGAGAAGAAGACTGAATAAATAAAGAAAGGAGACAGAAAGGTGAAAGGAGTGGAGAGTGAATGAAAATTAGGAACAGAGGAGTTACATATGTATAAATATTTTGATGGCTCTAGAAAAATGAATAGACTCAGGATTATTAATTAAGGAAAGACATAGCATATCAGAAATTGCAATTTTTAAAATATGAGGAAAACATTCCAGGTGTCTTACATCATAGTAATAAGTTTTAGGTTTTTTCTAACTATTTGAGTTTAAAAAATAAAATTGAAGCAAAAATAGAAAAAGAAAAACTGAATAGTGGACCACAGAAAGAATAAGGTGATCAGAAAAGGAAGAAAAGCATACAGGGAAGAAAAGCAGAGAGGGAAGGCTGCGAAAATCCACTTTGCTCTAGTGCATTTTATGCTCTGAGTCATACTTAGGGCTCCAAACATTTAAAAGAATTTAAAAGGTGATTGTTTATTTCTATCGAAAATACATGTATTTTTTTAACACAAAAAGTTAATTAACCTATGGAGCTGATGTCACAGAGACAAAATTTCCAGGGAATTAAAAAAGGCCTTCATATTACTCAGTGGTAATGAAGCACTTAGGATTTTGTGAAGACAGTATGTTGTTTTTTCTGAGGATTACCAGAAAAATCCTTATTGCTCAGGGAATGAAACTTCTGGCTGACAACAGTGTGGAAGAAGCTGTCCTTGGGTTTTGCTCATGGGTGCTAGAAGCTTGTCAATAATAGGACCCCTGTTCTCACAGTGGTTTTCTACCCTGGTTTTTGTGGTGGTTTAGTTCTTGTTCTGAGATGGGCTAAATCACACAACTCATGCTAGAAAAAAGTGGCCAGAAGTGATACACCATTCTAAAAACACTGTGATCTGCCAAGGTTACTTCTGAAGTCATGGCCAAGCAAAAGGAGACTGCAGACATCATAGTTACAGCCCACCACTCCATCTACTTCCCATTTCTGCAGTGAAGGAAAAGCTTGTTAGATGAAGGTCTAATGAGTCACATCATCTGCCTTTCATCTGCCATAATAATGGACCACAACCAAAACAAAATAATTCATTCTTCAGTGTGAGGTGTTTAAGTACAACTGATTAAAAATTTACTCACAAGATGAAGCATTTATTGCTATTTTTGCCCCTTTAGTTTTGTTTCAGTTTTTCTTGGGTCATAAAGAGGGTGTGCCTTTTTATTTCAGCATAGAACTACTTCATCTAATAGAAGAGTTTTTGGTTTTTTTCCTGATTATTTTTGTTTTGTTGTTAAACAAATATTTGCTTCATTGTGCTGATGAGAGTTGAGGTGTTCAGTGCTGAAGTGTTGTTTTATTACTGCTTCCTGCATAGCCATCTCCATCATCTGTTTGCTCTTAAACTTGCCAATTCTTTTTAATATGTTGCTTTTACGTGTCACCATGAGGTGGAGTGGGATTGTTCCAGATTTCCTTGATTTCTTTCATTAAAATTACTGACTTTTAAACTCTCTTTTAGAATTTAATAATAGCCACTTTTGATATAGTAACAAAAAAAGAAAGCTTAGACTTTTAAGAATATTCCCAAGAGGCTATAAAAGAGACCATCAGATTACTGTTCACTTGAAATGATCATAGTGATAGAGAGATGAAAAGAAATTTGCATAACTTTTCAAACAGGAAAAGAGAAAGGACAAGATTGATATCATTATATCAAATGTGATGCCAAAGAGTTTTGCATTTATTTTCTTTCAGTTCTTTCTGTCCTGCTGGGTTAGTGGAGGACAATAAGCCATGCTGGACTCACTTCTTCCTCTAGGTTCTGATTTTCATCTGGAGAAAGGATACTTGAATTGATCTGGTTATTTCATGGTTGCATGATTACTTCAGAGTATGATTTACAGCCAGGAGCCATAATGGCACTAAATTTAAGCAGTCAGAAAAATACTGGATTAAATTTAATGTCACATTGGAAGAGCTAATTCCTGATGCACTATGAAGTCTTTGATTCACTTTGTTAAAAAAAAAGTAACTCAGAATAAAAGGAGAAAGAAACCATTACATCTTCCCCTGTGAGCAAGCCAGCAGAGAGTTTTCACAGCCTTCCTCCCATTTTATGTCTGGACTTAAAATAGTCACATAAAAATGTAGAAGTAATCAAGTATTCTATATTCAATATTAAATTCATTTTTTTCTGATGAACAGATATGTTTAGTAGTCTTCTTTCCATGTATCTTTAGTAGTGTAGAGTAATTCCCTGGAAGGTGCAGGAAAGAACATGAAAACTGACAAAGTGAAGAGAATTCAAAGAAGGAATGTGAAGAAGATGGATTTACAAGTTACAGAGGTAATTTTGGTCCCTGAGAATATGGTAACAGTTCCCAGTGGCTATACCCCAAGGATACCAAAAATATCTTTATTCCCGTTTCTTGTCCCTACTCTCCCTTCACATGCATCACCCAGTGAGTTAACAGTGGGCTTTCTGGCCATGAGATTAGACCCTCCTCTATAAATTATATAAGCTTAATGCTAAGTCCCAGCTCTGAATAGTTTTGGGTAACACAGGAGAAGGAAGTCCATTCTCTGTGTTGGTGAAAGTTCATTTAAATATTGTTTATAATAGGAATAACTTCAGAAAAAAAGAGCCTCATTCCCAGAGGAAATTACTGCAGCATCTAGTTTGATAATGGAACTTTTCATTTTCCTGCATTGGATGTCATCTTACAAAATTGCCAAGAATTTTTCTGCTGATGTTAGCAGAAGCAAGTTCAATGCCTGGATGATTTCTTTGTTAATTGATGTTAGTGCTTGGAATTATCTCCTTATTGTAGCTTGACTTCATTCTTTCTCTTTTGTTTTTTATCACAATTTATGGTAGCAAAAAGGCTTAGAAAGGTTTATTAAACCTGTCTCTCTGACACTTTAAAACTGTTAGCCGTGTTCCATCTTTATAATGATTGCTTAAGTACCCCTTTCTGTCATACTTATTTTCTAACACTTCCTTTCTGGATGGACCAATAAAATAGTTCTAAGGGAATGTACAAACATATTAGGGGAAGGTTTTTTTCTCCTCAGTATCTCAAAGAAGCCAGCCCCACTTCTGGAGCAGGAACACTATGATAATATATCGCAGGCTTGTTATATCAATTACTGTACAATATATCATAAGCTGCTAAGGTCTTGTTTTACAAAAGCACTACCAGTTGTAATGGCACATTGAGGATATTTAATAGCACTCATGCAGAACCCACTTCGTCACCGCTTTACAGTATGTGAGATAACAGTTCAATAAATATTCCGGGCCAGCTTAGAAAAACTGAATATTAAATATGAAATTTAAAATACTTCCTTGGTTTCTTGCCAAAAGTATTGGACACATACTATTCATTTGCAACTCCTCCATGATTAGGATTTTTGTTACTTAGACAAATGTTGTGTTGCAACATTAATTGCGAGCCGACTTCAAATTATTTTAGTATAATTACTACCTTTGCAGAGTCAGGTTTTAAAGCAAAAAACACATGTGACCATTTATTGCTCATGGAACAGGATTAGAATAATTATTAGAATCACTGGAATATGGTACAAACTTAGCATTCTGACTTCAAAAGGAATTGCATGTTTAGGCAATTCTACATGTTCTTAAAGCCAAGCTAAGCTGATTCCACATGACAGTGGTTTTAATGAGGCTCAATAAACAGTACGGTCTGTAACCTCAGGCCAACTGCTAAGCAGAAGCCAAGAGCAGTGCTACAGCTTTAGTGAACCCATTACTGTGAAAGATGCTGGATCCTGGAGCAGCCTGAGTCACTCATTGCACAAGAGATGAAGCTCCAATAAATAAAAATGAATATCTAAGGTGACGGGTGACAACTTCATGCAAACGTGATTTTCTCTGATTTGACAGTGCCTTGATAAAGTCTTAAGGCATGTGGCTTACTAGCAACCATTTACATTTTTAGCCATTGATCTTCTGTTTTCTTGCAGACATTAGCATTTGGCACTTGTGGTTTCCTATAGGTATTAAAAATTTGCTTTGCTTATGCATTGGGCCTAATTCTCAGAGCTAGTCAAGATCTAGTACAGCTCAAATAAACTGTTAGGGTAGTCAACAATGCTGAAATGCATATGTTTTCTTTGCCAATTTATGGTGATTTTTATTAAATTCTTTTAAAGGTGAATTGATATAGGTTGTTTCCTACCCCTAGGGCTGATCTTAGACCATGTTCCCCCACCAGCATATTCACTGACCTGGAGCCCCATGAGAGTCCTCCAGAACAGTCTGCATCCCCTGTGAACAAGGTGAGGAGATGGTGGTTAAAAAAAACACCAGGGGCAACATAACTCCTCTTTTAAGGTGCTGTGGCTCTCCTAGCCTGTATGAAAATATTCCTAAAGGGTATCTGGAAATACAGTGTAAATGGATTTAGGGGCTAAAAAGAATAGAAGAGCAGAACTGAGATGTTTAGTCTTGAAGTGAACAGGGAGGCTGAACCAACTCTATTGATGGTTTATGCACCAAAGGCCAAAATAAACAGAAGAGTTGGTAGCACAGGATAAAAAAGTTGGTCTTGTACAAGAAAATAGGCAGAAATTAGTTTACATTGGTGGGAACAGTATATTATATAGTGGGTAATGCTTGGACTTGATGATCCGAAATGTCTTTTCCAACCTAAATGATTCTGTGATTCTGCATAACGTGCTGGACTGTTTATTCATATTTCCCTGAGATAATCTTATCAAAACCCCTTAAATCTAAGCAGTTAATCATGTTTTCCAATATTGTGATTCTTATATAAGTTTCACCTGTCATCTTTGCAAAGTTGCTGAATCATAGTTTAAGTGGTTGATGCTGAACTACAAGCTTTAGGTTTACCATTTACACTTTTGATCTTCAACCTAGTAAAACAGCAGAAAAAGATGTTAAGATAACACAGAGCTAGTGCAAAAAGATTCTGCAATCAGATTCTGTTCCCTATTTAATGCAGGTAAATTACCAAATGGCAACAACAAAGACTAAGTTATCATCTTCTGACATTTAATTCAGTGCAAAACAGGAAAAATCCACTGTTAGACAGTAATATCAGAAACACCAGGGATTTGCAGAGATATAAAGACACAGAAAAACACAACAAAAATCAACATGGTTAGTGTCCTCAGCTCCATCTCCACTTCCCAAAATGATATAGTTTCTATTTACAGTTGGCAATTATGTCCTCAAATACTGGTGGCATTGCAAGAGATGTTCTGGGGAACAGTCAACATCATCACACAGACCATGAAGGTTCAAACCACCGCAGTTTTTTAATCAATGGAGGAGGGGAAATGTTACTAATATACTATTTTCCCTTAGAAGGTGTCAGGCATGGTACAGTGCAGACTGATATGTCTGAGCCAAACCACAAAATACAAAGCAAACTTTGAATGGGTATATCAAACACTTGGAGTTGCAGGCAGCAGGGTCCATAATCTGAGATTAAACAAGTGTTGCTAGTTTGGTTTTGCAAGCAGATTGACAGTTGGTATTTGAAATTGTTTTGTAAGTGGCTATCTTTCATGTTTCTTCATAGAAACATAGTATTTCCTTCCAAAGGAGACTGGCATGAAAATAATTTTGTATAATTTTATAGTGTCATTGCCTATTGAGTGTCCCTGCCAGGTTAAAATACCCATATGGAAGAAAATGGTCGTAGTCATCTTCCTAGCCTGTGGTAAACCAGAGGCTTTATGGGCCTAAAGCTATTAAAAAAAAAAAAAAAAAAAGAGGTAGGTAACTGATCCTAACATATTTCTCAGGACTAGTACTAGATCTGAACTTTAAATGATCTTGTATTTGAAAGCAATTGGCACCTAATGCCTTTTCCAGTGTTGGTATTCCTGCACTCAGGATAAATGATTGCTCACCTAGGGAAAGAAATGGGGCATCTATGCAGAACCCCAGAATTTCAGTGGTTCCACATTACAAGTTGCTGGCTTATTTACTGAGTCATAATTTATTGGTGTTCCCCATCTCCACAGAAGTTGAAAAGCACAGAAAGCTAAAATAGACTAATAAATCCAGAACCCAATCCCTTCTGATGCATATCTGTAGGTTCTGTGGCCAGTTTTCCTGAAGGTACCCTATGGGGAGTCAAGGATCACTCCAACTTTTTTTGTTGTACCTTGTGATGTATTCCTGCCACTGTGATAATCAATCAAGAGATGAAGTAATTTGGTTTTGAGTGGAAATTGATGAGGCACATACAGTAGTCCATGCCGGGCCTCAGACATTTTCCTGTAGTGAAAGGAGAGCTCTCCCTACTTTCCATTAGAATCCCCTATGTTTGTTGTGCCTGGGACAGATTTTGTGTGGGGGTGGAAATTGTGCTAGTGGAGGTCTCATGACATTGCACATATGATCATGACCACCCATGCTTGAAATCCGCTACCCACAGCCAAATGGGGGCTGAGCTACCCTTGTAACACCCTTCCTTGTGCTAACAAGGCCATGCAGGAGGATATCTCAGTAATCCATCTAGGGTGGATTGGTGGTAACAGCAACGGAGGGTAAGGAGGGGTGGCTGTTGATATCTTTATTGATTTATTCCCCTTTGCCTTGAGAGTCTTAAGCTCACTTTTGTGCATTTCAGTTATTAAAAATTACATTTTAAGCTCCTAACTGCAGGCAAGTTTTTGAGTGAGTGGTGTAATTCTTGTGATCAAAGCATGAGCTTTACTTTTTCAAAATGATATACAAGCATCAGTGAATTGTTTCTGTCTCTGTTGAAGCTTCTCTCTCATTCAGAATATCAGAGAAATAATTGTCTTTCTTTTTTTCTTCTCCAGTGAGATTTGCTGTTTGGTTGATATTCCTTTTAGAAAGAAGTTCAGATATGAAAGCCTGGGGCAATTATAATCTGGAAAAAGATATTTTCTATCAGTCTCTGTAACTTTACTCTTCTGGGTAGAAGGACTTTGTTGGGCCTAAGCAGCCATTCCAGACTACTGCAAGCTGGTAACTGAGTGAAAAATTAATAGTATTTTGTTAAATTGTCACTTGAGTCATTATTGTTGTACAGCCATTGTTTTGCTGCTGTTGTGATGTTTTCCTCAGATAAGAAGGTTTATTTATTTAGATCCTGATTTTTACACACGATAAATGAGAGACAGCTCTCACTACTAGGTAAAGACAGAACTTCAGAATGAAGTCAGAAACTTTGAAGTATTTTTAACTATAGTGGTTCCTTTTTAACCAGAGGGTAGAAGATGCTCACAAGGAAGGTTACAGTGTAAGAGATCTAACATTCATACTCTGAAGTATAAGGCCAGAAGTGTGTGTGGAAGTCAATGCTACCCTGTTAAAAGAAGGATAACTTCAATTCAAGTTGAGAATCTTGTCTGTAGGACTTTTGCCTTAATGTGAGTTTAGTTTTAGGGACTGTTTTAGCCTTAGGGGTTTTTTTAGTCTGTTTTATACATGGGTAGTAATGGCTTCATCAGTGAGTCTGATCATAAATTGTTAATTAAATTTCTAATTATTTCTTATAAGAATATTAAAAATAAAATTGTCGTATTAAAAACCCCTGTCATATTTTATTAAAGAAGCTGACCCTCTAATTTTTATTTTTCTGAAAGAACTGTAAAAATGTCACTTTAAATTAGATTGAAGCTTATTGATGGACTGCTAAGTACAGCAAGCATTCCATCCTTTCTGTTTGAATGCCAAAATCTCGAGCAGTACCACAACATCCTGATGAGTGTTTCTACGACAGCTAAAGCAAAGCCTTTAGCACTGGTACCTGCACTGAGAGAGTCTGGATTTAGAATCCCTTATGCCTGAAAATTTGTAACTAAATCAGTACAAGATCGATTAGCTGAAATGCCTATGTACAATATTTCACACATGAATGTGCAGTTTTGGTGCTGCATTTGCTGCTGCAATGGCAGAGGCTGTGCTGGCAGCCTTGTGGCCCATGTGGGGCACGCGTCCCGCATTGCAGGATCGCAGCAGCAGCTGCCATGCTGCCTCTGCAGAAGCAAAAGGGTCTTTTTATTCTGCCTTGATGAGCCAGCCCCTGCAAGGTGAGGAGAAGGAGCCAGTGCTGGGAGCTGGAGGCATTGCTAGTACAGGAGCCCCTTGGCTCTGTGAGCAAAGTGATTTGTCAGAGCCTTGCAGAGCTTCACTGGAGGAGTGTTGTAAGAGACAGTGTTCCACAAAACTTTGAAATAAAGAGCAGAGAACAAGCATGGTGATTACTCCCTTCCTCTTCCCATCTCTCTTGAATGTGAGTTAGCTGCCAGCTAGAAGATCTGAAGGATAAGAAAAGGAGAAAATGACACAAAATAGTGTAGCAGTTACCATCTTCTATCCTGAAATGTGTAGAACCAGATGATCCTCTGAGGTGATTCAGTGAAGAGTTGAATTCTTTTATATTTGAAGGGGAACTGGAGTTTTTGATACTTGTATTTGATTTTTTGAAATGAACATGTGGTCTTCCTCTGAGTGCTGGCTGCTGACAGGCAGGAGAGGAGCAGCAGCTGGAGGAGGTGGTGTTTAGCATATGGGGCATTTGCTGCTGCTCACTTCTCCACTGTGAATCCATGAAGCTGTTGGTTGTACTAAAAAAGGAGGGTGAGGATGCTCGGCCACCTCCACAGCTCAGCCTCCAATGTCAAACTGAAAATGGCATTGAAATGACACTGGCATTACCTGAAGGCAAGGAGATGTACAGTGACATTAAAACAATGAAATGAAGTAAAAGGATATGTATGGATAAGGGTCACAGCTAGAGATCTAGAAGTGTGTCCATTTGATGGAAGGTGGAAGGGGAAGAGGTACGGTTGGAGGTAGAACTGACCCTCCTAAACCCAGATAAAAGGGCAGTTAAAGCAGTCAGGTAATTTCATATCACAAAAGTGATATGAAATGTGTGGCAGGTTCGCAGTCACAGTGCTGGCTTTGTTGCCACTGTCTCCCCGTGGTCAGAGGCACTGTGAATAGCTGTTCCTTTCTCCTACCCCAGCCAAACAGCAGCATCATCTGAATTAGCAAAATCCCAAGCTGCCTCATTCCTGTGTGAGCATTGCTTTGACACAAATGGGCTTGGGGGAAAAAAGCAAAACCAACTAACTAGTGAGGTGAAACAGTGTCACTAATAACTGTAAATTATCAGCCATCAGCTGTCCTGATCAATTCTGAATCAGGTACCTGTACCGGCTCCTGTTATTAAAATCATGTTGTAAATGCAGACTTGGATTTTGGAAGTTAAAAACAAGCAGTGATACAGGAGCAGCTGTGGCTGTGGAAGGAAATATAAGTAGTTTCATGACTACACATCGTCTATGTTTCCAATAGTGTCTATTGGTAATAGGAAGGTAAAAAGGGTTTGAGGAGTTGAAAACAGTGCAGCAGAGCTTAGTGTCTCAAAACCTCACCTTTTCTAAAGGAAATTGCATATGCTGATAAAGTGGTTACATCTAAATATGTTACTTGTAGCTATTCCATGGATATATGAAAGACAGAGGAACTCTTCTTGGAAGAGGCTCCTTTTAGTACTTTTGCTGTTGTTTTCCTGTTTTTTTGTTTTTCCCAGTAGCCTAAAAGGAGTTTGAACTTCTTTGGTTCAATACAGATACCCAGTTCAGGTACATAAAAATAAAATAATAAAACTTGTTATTTGTGGTAATAAAATTTGAGTAGAAGCTCTGCATGTGTTCTGTCAGGAAGATGTTAAAGTGCTTAATAACTGTCTTTGCAAACTGCTAATTTGGGCTGGTATTTTTAGTTGTACTCCCAGTAGGAATGGCACAGAGTTTTTGAGAGCCTCTCACAGACAGCTTCAATAGCTGACTCTGGTGGGGAGGGGCTCCTATGGAGCCACAGTAGCCATCCCACCAAGGTTAATGCCTGCTTTACTCTGATAAACCAAGTTTTCAATTAAAACAAATTCCAGAAACAAAACAACCTCCTAAAACTTCCCATCCTGTTTGTTCCACTGAGATACTGATTTTCTTTTTTCCTCTGGAAGTTCAGGGGAAGGGATTCTGGATTTATGTTAAAGCAGTATTTAGAGAATCAGATTAACCTGCAAGTTCTTGATAGGGGTTTATCTTGTTAATTGCATGTGAGGATTGTGGCATTTTTCTCCTTTTGCTTTTATAACAGTAGGCTAGGAAATGAGAGTGAAGTACTTCACAGAGCTTGTATTAGACTATGCAATGGACTTTATGAAAATATGCAGAGATGCTCAACCAAGAGTTTGTCAGATGAATTATAAAAGGAAGACGGGAACTTAAAAGGATGTGGGGTTTTTTTTAATTTTCTAGTTCTTTTTATTTGCTAAGACAGCATATTTAAATGTGTCACATATGAAATAATTCAGCAGATGAATAATGATACAAATAATCCGGGATAAAAAATAATTGCTGACACTAAAATCATAACTGCAACTAGATATTTTGGTTTCTCTAATATTCCTAATCAGAACTACTGTTCCACAAAGGGCTGTGAAATAGTCCTGTTGGATATGCAATGTACCTCATGAGCAGTACTGAGGTCTGATTTTGATCTTTTACTAGTATTTGAGTTTTGGTGGGCCAGAGCCCTTTGGATTAGTGCTGTGAGGAGGCCTGGACAGCGCTTGGCTTGTGTGCTGGAGAGAGAGAAGGACTGCTCTGATGTATTAGTAGTGGATTGCAACTGACGTGCAGAGTAAATGCCTGGATTGTTTTGAAAAGTACTTTTTCTTTTCTTTTTTTTTTTTTTTTTTTTTTTTTTTGGTGTCAGTTTTGTTTTTCAAGCCCAGAGCATACTCAATTTTTAACCATAATTTCAGGAGTAGCGTTTGCTATTACTGAGACTTCTTGGTAATTGTATTTTTTGGGTGGTAGTGCTTAGGGAACTAAAATACCCCCAAAACTGAGTACTATATTGATTTTTCTCCAGTAGTCTTTGTCAAAAAAAAATTTTATACTACATCTCTGCTGGACACTGCAGTTTGCATATTATCCTGTTTTCAGAGTCTACTGCCTCTCCTGGCTTTTATTTCCAAAATGTGCCAGCACTGGAAGCCAGGTGGGGGGTACAAAGTCGTGGCAGCAATACGAAATAGGGCATTCTGCAGGCTGTGGAGAGGCACAGCGCAGAAGAAGCAGCAGCTGGAAGATGACAAATCTGAAAAAGTTGAACTCTTTGTGTATACACCTGGGAGACTTTGAGCTAGATCACAGGTAGGTCCAGAATTTCTGCACATTGCTCTTCACTGTTCTTTAACTAAAAATATTTTCTGGAACAGAGAGTGCAGGCACCTTGCTTTGGACTTTCCCAACTCCCACTGTGTTCAGTGCATCTTTCTCTTGATGAAAGCAGAGCAGATACCACTCGTTGAACAAATCAGGGTTTTTTGTGCAGGAGAATACAGAAACACCCTAAATGTCAGGTGAATGTGCTGGACAAAATATGGGAAGTTGCTCAGATAACACTGCAGATTGTTAGCAGAGATTGCTTTTTCTCAAGAAACATAGACGGTAAGAGGAGAGTGGCAGAGAGGAGGACTCTCCTGGGGTCTGTGTGACCTAGATGGGTGGCTCCTAAGACCAATGGATCTCCATTCATCTTCCTAAAACACTAGGAATACTTCAACTAAACGCTTCCACATAATCAATCAATTTCTACTCCATTAAAACCTTCAAAAAGCCTCTTAATTGCTGCTGTCAGCTTACAATGACTACTTCTGACCTACCTAGAACATTGACTGTTACATTCCTTGTGATAGGAGTGAGTCTGGATGAGTTGTTATCCAACTGTAATTTTATGGCATACAACATGAAGGTTTATGTAATTTATGTGGTCTTGCCCTTGGTAGCATTATAGCTGGACTGCTTATCACCTCCTATATTCTCCCCACAAAAGTTTCTATAAAAGTAAGTGAACAATTGAATGTGCAGACTCTTTTATAGAAATTTTGTTGCCAAGGGATAATTTAAAAAAAAAAAAAATATAGAAGAAAATTTTCTCAGTATAAGCCTCGTACTCACGCTGGGTTTTGCTGTCATTTTACCTAAAGGCCAGTTGTATCACTTCTGTGGATAATGAGAGTCACCAGGCTTGGGGACTGACACCTTTCTAATTTCTTTTCCCTGCCTCAAGTATAGGCAGAAGTTTAATTTCTCTTACTGTCTGGAAATTTCATCTTGTTAAGGTTTTGTTCATCTAAGCTCTGTTTAGAGCTGTTGAATCCTTTGCCTTTGTTTTCAAGACTGGAAGTAGTTTTCCTCTAAGTATTTTCCATATATAATCATTTAAATTCAGTGACAATTCACCTTTCATCCTTCTCCTATGAGCTGAGTAGATTGAACTCCTTTCATTTAGCATTGTGGGGCTTATTTGTCAGCTGAAGGGTTAGTTTTGTTCTCCTTCAAAGTTTTCAGGAAGTAAGTAGAAATAATAAAATTTATCATCAGAAGTGTCATTTTAATCTGCTATGTTTTAATTCAATCACATACCAACAGAGAAAGATTAAAGTATTTTTACCCTAGTGCTGGACCCAGGTTTTATGAGAAGGCAGGCATGGCTTTAGATAACCAAGTCTGTCTTTGAGCTGTCTCCTTCCAAGTCAAAATCTTTCAACCTTACTTGCGAACACATTATCTTGGAGAACAAAAAAAG
Organism: Corvus kubaryi; assembly: GCF_017639235.1. Classification (NCBI taxonomy): domain Eukaryota; kingdom Metazoa; phylum Chordata; class Aves; order Passeriformes; family Corvidae; genus Corvus; species Corvus kubaryi. The sequence goes on from NW_024581127.1 coordinate 18,081,535, forward strand.
AACATTGGAGTGACAAAACTTTTTCCAATAAATCTTGTTGACTGGTATTAATTACTTTTCTTGCATCTAATTATTGGTAATCACTATGATGACAACAATGAAAAGAAACCTTAGAGGTCTTGAATTTTTCTGTGAGTGGTAAGGATATGTTTAGGTAGCAGCAAATGTTATCACATTTTAATGAGGAGAAAAGATTTTGAACTAGCTTTTGAATCTGAATATAGACATTTACAGTTAATTTTAAGTGTGTGTAGGAGAGGAGAGGATGGCCTTTTACCAAAAGTGATGTTTTGCATTGCTGCATTGTTCACTGGAGCAAAATACTGGTTTGGGCCTGATTTGGTATGCACATTTCTTTATTAGAATTACTGAACAAAAAAAGTCAGTGACTTTCACAGAATTGCACAGTAAAATCTACTGTAAACAAGAAGGCAGGTTTTCTTTCAATGCACTCGATGCCATTCAGTGATACATGTTCCCAGATTTTATTTGCAGGGTGGTTCTTGGGCACACAAACTGCCACGTGGATCGAGAGCTGTCTCGCAGGCTGTCAGCAGAAAAGGCTGATCATCTCTGCAGGGAGCTGGTGCCAAGCTGGGTGCTGCAGGGCTATTAATTCCAAACTCTTCCACCATCTGCTTTCAGGAAATAGAGAGGGGAACGTCACTGACCTTCGGGGTGTTTTTGCCTTTGGCTATTAAACAATCTTCGATAGTACTGATCCCTGGCTCTGAGCTCTGCCTGCAGTCCCTTTCTCTCACTCCAGTTCCTACAGTGAGCTTGAAGGTGTCCAACCCATTAGAAACTTCTGAACACATTTCTTCTATTATAAAACTAGATAGAAAATTATGGGAATGATAAATCAACCCTTTATATCCAGTGAGAAAGGATTCAAAAGCAAATCAAGGAATGCATCCAGACATTTCTTTAAAAGTGTGAGCACATGTCCCAGCTGCACGGAGACTCCTGCAGGCTGGGGTGGTGCTGCTTCCTTTGCAGTGGTGCCATGTCTTGCTCGTTGTTGTGCAGTGTAGGTCTGCACTAACTATAAGATCCCAAGGAGATACAAAATGGTGAGGAACCCTACCTGCTTGTGCGCGAACTCAGCAGCACTTATTCCCCATGTGTGGCACTGGGCTGGAGCAGGGAACCTGCTTACTTTGTGTCCCCAGGAGTGGTGACAGTCGCTGCTAGCTCCAGCATCTGATGTTGTTACATCAGAGTCTGGGTTCCATAGTCTGGGAGGTGAAAGACTAGGAGGGATAGCTAAAGCACTGGCACAAGAAATAATGTAGGAGAATGCTTAAACTGAAAATTGGGAGAACTAGGAACTCCCAGGCTTGCAGTTCTCTGAGAGGCTTTTTGAACCCCCCAATATTCTTTCTAGATGGCTGGTCTGCTTTGAGATATGGGTGGACAGCCACTTCTGCCTTCTGCCTGCGTTGCCCAGCCACACAAAAGAATTGTGGTGAAAATAAAATAGCTGCATTACATAAATCTGAATGCCCTTCCAGCTGGGGGAGAGGATGAAGCTTAATGTTACTAATGTGGTCTCAATGCAGTTTTTTTATCTGACACAATAAGACTGTCAGTATGGGGAATGAAATGCATTTGAGATTCATGCACATCTGCACCGGCCTCTTGCACATCTGCACTGGCCTCTTGCACTTGTAGGATTTATTTTTGACTTATTCCATTGTGCTTGGAGTACCTAAAGTGTCATTTGCAAAATTAATCCTTGAAATGGAGGAAGAATACTTATTGCATTTGCAGAAATTGAGTGGGGACTAAAATCCTCATTCAGCAAATATTGCAGATGTCATATTGTGCTAAAAAAATTGGCAAAGATGTTGGGTGCTTTTAGACTAATTTTAAGACCACATAAAATTAATGGTCAATAGACATCTGTAACCTTTGAATATTTTGAAAATGAGAGAAGCTTTGAATTGACTATGGTCAATTAGAATAGTAAAACAGCTTTTAAGATAAATACTGTAAAGAATATATTATGAACTTTTAAATTCTGTTTTGTTCTTTTAAATGAGAGCTTTGGAACAGACACATTTGCATATTAGTTGGGTAACATTTCCACTTGAAAAGCAAAACAGAAGAAAAAGTCTGTTTGTATTTAAATTAAATTTTGATGAAAAGTTTAGAAATGCCTAAACAAATTTTTTTTTCTTTTTTCATGAAAAAAGGAGATATTTTAAAGACATTCTAACTATTATTTCAGTCTGTGACTTTTTTTTTTTCCTGAAAAGCCTATTTTTTTCATTCTCAGGTAATGCAAATTTGAAATTGATGGTTTAGGGAACTATTCTGTGGAGCTATTTTTTTTTTTGCACTGATAGCTAAGTAAGTTCCAAGCAATTAGTGGCAGGAGTTAAAGCCAAACACCTTTCTGAATGATTTATAACTTTATCACCTTATATATTTATTTCCTCTTTTTTAAGTCAGAGTTTTATTATGTCAGGTGATGTTCAGCATCCAAATAGTGACTCTCCTACTGTAGAGCTTCTATTCAAAACGGGAAACATATTGTTAATAAAATACATTGTGTCTGCTAGAGCCTGCCATTAAATGATATGCTGGAAACATTTCAATATTTGTTGTACAATAATATTAGGGAAGGGAAGTAATAATACAGTGTCCTTTTCTAGTAGCTGAGCAAGTTATTAGTCTTAGACTAAATGTCTTTGTGTCAAACAATAGTTTAGTGTTGAGTTTTTCTGTGGTCTTTTGCCAGAAGCATGATGAATAGCAAAGAAGTTGCTGCATCAGTCCTTTAACCAGTCTGTTCTGGAAGAAAAGGTGTTTTCATCAGACGTTTACAAGTCTGACATGAATATACTATTAAAAGGAACAGTCTTTAAGTCTTCTTTGACCAGTTTTGTCCTCAGACAGGTGTAAATGTGTGCAATTAAAATTATTGCATCGTCTTACTGGTTTCTGATTCTCCTGTCTTCTTCCAGAGGCAGAACTGCAGGGGCGGAGGCATCTGCTGCTGCTCTGCAGAAGGACAGAGCTAATCACTATATTGGCATTCAATCTCTCCCTTGTGTAATCCTTCCCCTCTTTCCATATTCCTTCTGTAAATATTAATGTGTTGTCTTGTTTGAATTTTAAGACTGATATTTTTTCCTCTAAGGCAAATTTTCTGTAATTATTTATGCTATTACCTATTTCTGAAAGATTTTCCTAAAAGCTGTAAACTCAGTTTAGGGAGCTAAAACAAAACACTTTTCTTTCCTTGGCAGTGAAGATGAAGGAAAGCTAGACATGTTTATTTATTAAAACATTCAAACTTACTTAGAATTCAGACAGCAATTCCTGTCTGTTCAGACAAATATTTGTTCCTCCTGTGAAGGTGGTTCCCAGTGCTATGTGATGGACTGGGTATTCATGCCAGTCTCTCTTCATCAGTGATTTAAAAAGCAACAAAAGTTAACATTTTGGAGTAGATGATCTTGCAAGTAAGAAAGAATCTAGAAAATCTATGGAAACTTTCACTGTTGTGGTACCCTCCTGATGAACATTTTCAGAGAGTCGGGGATTGTCACTCTCTCCTTTCATCCCTCAACACGGGCAAAAGACTTCTACACCACAAATCTGCCTGTGGTGCACTGAGAAGCCAAACAGTGCAACAGCAGCAGCACTCATGCCTTGTTTTAGGTATTAGTTTCTTCCTTCCCTACTGTACAGTGCCACAGAGCAAGGCAGGAGTCCTTTTTCCAGCTTCTCTTCTACTTTTCTTTCTCCCTCTTCTCAGGTCTTAAGGTTGCAGAGCACTCAGGGTGTGTGTGCAAAATCCACTGATGTTTTGGTATTTATTTATCTTATTTTGGTCTTCCCGAGCTGTCTGGAAGTGAATAATGTAAGAACAACACTTGCATCCTTAGTTAAGTTGCTGCTAATTTGTAGTAGAGGCAGCACTGCTGTAATTCTTACCAGGAATCCCAGACATATCCTTCTCTCAATAGGCAGATGTCTACTCTTGCCTATAATAATATATGAACCCTAGAAGAGATTATACCATAATCATACTAAATATTTATGTTTTCTTTTGTTTCCACAGTACCCTTTGTGCTAAAATAGACTGTAGATTACATTAGCTGTGTCACTGGGTTTGAGTTGGTTTTGGTGTAGTTTTTTTCTTTTCCTGTGTTGTGCTAAAAATCTCTAAGCTGTTGTTAGTAAGGCACTATTTTCTGAGTGAAGAAAATAAATACCACTTGACAGTTCACAACTGCTTTTAAACAGAAGAAGCCATTACTGCAGCCAGAGTGACTCTGACATAGCGTGCCTGACCTTCGCACGCCAAGTGTGGGTCCAGCTGTCGTGGCTCTTTCTGTCGGTGATGGCTGGGGTCTAGCAACAGCAACAGGAGTGTGAAACCCTTGTATTCAGGAGGCTCATATATCTTCTGCCTTTGTGGTGTTTAAATGGTTGCTAGGGAAGACAAAGAAAGGCCTGTTTGGAGAGTAAGGGGGTTAGAGACAAACTGGTTGCCAGTCCATTCTGCATGTGAATAGCACAACACTGCAGCAGCAGTAGCACGGATGGGAGATATGTTTATTTTTAGCTATGTTACAGTGGTTTCCGATTTGTTTATCTTGAATGTAAGCTGCAGGCTTCTATGTCCACATGGGCCCTCAGAATGTGTGTAAGAAAGAAAATGTACATTAGGAGCAGAGCTAGAGTTGTTTTCAGCAAGAGGCTTTTAGAGGTTTTTTTTTAGCCTAGAGAAACTTACTTCCATGCACTGATTATACATTTGCTTGAATCTTTTCATTGTTAGCCCTAATAGGATCATCCCTGTTTGGTATGATGACAGTCATCACCTTAGTAAATCCTTCCAATTTACGCTGCTGCTGTGAGCAGTTTTCTGTTGTACTGTGGAATAAATCTAATGTATCAAGTGCATTGGAAATTCAGTAAGAAACAGCTATTTCATGTTTCTTCCATCTGTTGTGCTTCTCAAACCTGTAACTACATGGGAAGAATGTGGAAAGTAAAAATTATAGGTCTTATAAGTCCTGGAAAAAACATTAGAAAAATACTACTGCATGGGAAGCATGCATGGATATTTCTGAAACTGCTACCACTGTGGTTACTTCTCATCAGGGAAAGTTCATTTTTTTCTCAGGAGTCCAATACAAGAAAAGAATATATGCAAACTTGAAATGAGTGGTGGATAGGAATCTACTTCAAACACATTTGCAACTAGATCTCCTACTTGTTTGGACTAGTTGGATTTCTATGATGTGCAAGACAAGGTGCTGTGCAATACTTTGCTCTAGAAGTCAGCTGCTGAACCTGCACTGCTGGGCTTGGGTTTCTTTTTTTTCCCCCACTTCTTGTCCCTGCTTCTTTATCCTGGCCAATGACACTATGTCCAGATTTTATCCATGAATTTTCAGATTTGGGTTAAGTCTAACATCTTTCCATCCCACTATAATTAAACTGTTTTTATGCACCATGCCACATGGTAGGCAGTGACAGAAGGCTGTAACCAGCAAGAATCTGGGGTTTTTTCTCTTGGGAAGACCCTTTGAACACAAAATGCTTGTGAGAGACACATGGTAACCAGCCCAGCACAGCATTGCAGTTCTCTGGGGATATGTTGGTTGGGCAAGTCAGTGATCTCCATCTGAAATGTGGGGTTTTGTAGGAGTAGTGATGCTGCATGAGTACAATAAAATGCCTGAAATAACCAGTGTCAGAAAAATGAGAGAGGAGGGCAGCAGCTGACGTTAGTTTCATGTACCTCAGTCTGACAGATTCATGTAGCACAGACATATGGTCTGGATATAGATCCCAAGATGCAAGAGTCTACATCCACTCTTTGATGGTGAAATATGAAAATACAGCCTGCGTTTCTAGATCATCGCTCTTAACTGTTGCCTAGGCCACATGGAAGTTGTCAGAACAGCTACAGCCTTTTAACTGAAAGCCCCAGAAGGAAGTTCTATATATGTTTGTTTCTAAATTAATATCGTCTAAGAGGAGATCAAGAATCTGCCATGGTGCATGCAAATAAAGAGGTGCTTATGTTGAAGCCCAGCCACGCAAGTGCCGACACAGATCTATGATTTTGAAGTTGAACTTTCTGAACAATGACAAGTTCATTTTGCCATGTGTTTCTGCTCTGTGCTGGAACAGATCCAAACCCCTCATATCAACATCACAAATGAAATTGTGTGAAAGTGTGTTTTCAGATTAGAAAGATTTAACTTTTTTTATTTGGCATCTTCTTTCGGAAGTAACAAAAATGGACCACAAGTGACAAAAATGTGCCATACAGAAACCTTTCCACTGAAATTGATACATCCCTGCAAAACAGGGTACTCCTGATGCAACAGCATAATTCTGTGGGGTGGGAAAAAAAAAAAAAAACAACAAAAACCACCCAAAACATTTTGTCAAGTGTTGACAAGATCTCGTCTCTTTTCAGAGAAGTTTCAGAGTGAACGGATTAATTCAAACTATTTGGTTCTCTTTTTTTCTCTTAATAGAAAAAAGAAAAAAAAGACAACAATTTTTCCCTAAAGATATATTTTTAAAATATATTGCAGCCCCCAGCCTTCTAACACAAGCATCCATCTAGCACTGCCTGCTAGGTAATATAAAAAATTACTGGCCTGGAACTAAATGTCTCATTGAAAACTAACATGAAAAGAAGTGTCATTCAGACTTAAAAGTGCTAGCTAGAAAAGCTAAATGCTTCTCTATGTGCCTTTATAATTTGCCTTTTTCTAATGTGTCAATAGATGCTAACAAAGTCTGTCTCCTCCCATTCCTCAGACTACAGACCTATGTATGAAAGAATAAATTGACAATATTGTGCTTAGTCCAAATGCGTGGTAGAAAGGGATACACAACACTTGGGACAGGTGCTAGTGCTTGGTGATGTTTCTGAGGATCAGATGCATTGGCATGTGCAGTCTGTTGCATATATCAGTCAAAATTCTGTCCCTGCAAACATTAATTCTGTACTCACAGGAGCACTATGTGGTGCACATAGGTCCAATAGGTTAGAGCTTGTCAGCTAAAAATACACTGCTGCTTTAATAACGTAGTGTTCACACTGCTCGTTTGAAAGTACCAGGTGATATATGAATGAAAAATTTTATTTAGTACATTGATCAGCTTATTTAAAACGTGATCTCAAGATCTCTCATGAGACTCCACCTGGAGTACTTGCATCCAGCTCTGGGGCACCCAGCACAGGATTGATTCCTGCTCCCCTTGGCAGGGGGAGCTGAAACTTGGTGATCTTTAAGGTCTTTTCCAATCTAACCCATTCTATGATTCTATGATGCTACGATGCTATGATTATATGATTCTTGTCAAGGTCCCTCTCCAACTTTCTTGTAGGCTCCTTTCAGGAACTGGAAGGCTGCAATTAGGTGCCTCTCAAAGCCTTCCCTTTCCCAGGCTGAAAAATACCAATTGTCTCAGCCTTTCTTCATAGTAGAGGTTCCCCATCCCTCTAATCTTCTTGGTGGCCTCCTCTGGATTCACTTCAACAGGTCAATGTGCTTCCTGTGCTGGGGACCCTACAGGATTCCAGGTGGGTTCTCACCAGAGCAGAGTAGAGGGGCAGAATCCCCTCCCTTGCCCTGCTGCCCATGCTGCTTTTGATGCAGCCCAGGCATTTGGCTTTCTGGGCAGCAAGTGCACATTGCTGGGTTGTGTCCAGCCTCTTACCCACCAGCACCCCCAGATCCTTCTTGGCAGGGTTGCTCTTGATCATTCCCCAGCCTGTGTTGATACCAAGGGTGACCCCAACACCAGCACTTGGTCTTGATGAACCTCATGAGATTCCCATGGGCCACTTCTTGATCTTGTCCAGGTCCCTCTGGATGGATCCCATCCTTCAGGTGTGTCACCCACAGGTGCGTCAGCTTGGTGTCTTCTGCAAATTTGCTGAGGGTACACTCGATCCCTTTGTCTGTCATTAATAGAAATATTAAATAGCACTGGTCCCACTACTGACTCCTGAAAGACACTGTTTGTTGCTGATATCCATCAGGTCTCTGAGTCATTGACCACTACCCTCTGGATGTAAGTGTCCAACCAATTCCTTATCCATCCAACAGTCCACCCATCAAATCCTTCTCTCTACAGTTTAAAGAGCAGGATGTTGAGAGGGACCCTGTCAAAGGCTTTGCAGAAGTCCAGGAAAATGATGTCTGTAGCCCTTCTCTTGTCCACTGATGCAGTCACTCCATGCAGTCAGTGGAAGGTCACTGGATAGGTCAGTCAAGGCTTGCCCTGGTGAAGCTGTGCTGGCTGTCTTGAATCACCTCCCTGTCCTCCATGTGCCTTAGAATAACTTCTAGAAGGATCTGTTCTGTGATCTTCCCAGGCACAGAGGTGAGGCTGACAGGTCAGTAGTTCCCAGAGTCTACCTTTCTACACTTTTAAGAGATGGGTACAATATTTCCCTTTTTCCAGTCACTTGGGACTTCACTTGACCGCCATGACTTTTTGAAGATCATGGAGAGTGTTTTGGCAACGACATCAGTCAATTCCCTCAGGACTCTAGAATGCATCTCATCAGGTCCCAGACTTACCTATCCATGTTCAGGTGATCATGAACCTGATCTTCACTTGCAGTAGGCAGTAGCTCAGCCTTCTCCTCATCCACTGTTACCAGTTTGCCAGCATTGTTTATCAGGAGGGACACACATTCTTTGACCTTTCTTTTCTGGTTAACATACCTGCATTTGCTTTTTTCCCTTTAGTTTGACCAGCAGTTCCCTACTCAGCCATGCCGGTCTCTTGTCCTCCTTGCCCAGTTTCTTGCTCCTGGAGATGGCTAGATGGAAGATTTCCTTAAAGATCTGCCAGCTCTGTTCCTCTCCCTTGTCCCTGAGGGCAGTCTCCTAGGGGATCCTGTTTACTGTCTACTTGAAGAGTTGGAAGTTTGCTTTCCTGAAGGGGACCTAACTTTACTGCAGTGTAAAGTGTTCAAGGCCAGGTTGTGTGGGGGGGTTGAACTAGGTGATTTCCAATGTCCCTCCCAATCTAAACCTTTCTATCATTCTAAGTTGTGGACAGACTCCAGCAAGCTGACTTGCTGTTAACAAAAGCAAACAAGCAAAAACGTGAACACTCTACACGTGAAATTAAAATTTATTTTGGCATTCAGGACTAAACCCAACCCAGCGTGACATCCGGCATACTTTGACAGGTGATGTGACACGTCTGTGGGGCACAGACAGACCCGCACGCTGGGTCCTTCGGCTGATCCTGCCCGCTGTGTCGGTGTTGCCGATGGCTCCGTGCCCGCCAGCAGCGCCCCCGGGCCCACTGAAACCCCTCCGCTCTCCGCCCGGGCCGGGACCGAGGGCGAGGCTGAGGGCAGGGCCGGGGCAGGGGCAGGGGCCGTGGTCGTGGCCGGGGGCGGGGGCAGGGGCAGGGGCGGGGGCAGGGAAGGGGCAGGGGCGGGGGCAGGGGCGGGGACAGAGGCAGGGAAGGGGCAGGGGCAGGGGCGGGGGCAGAGGCAGGGAAGGGGCAGGGCTGGCACCGCTGCGTCCGCCCCACCTTGGCCCGACAGCGAACGGAGCTGCGAGCCCAGCAGTGTTCGTGCGCCGGGGCTATCATAGAGCCGCCCTCCATCCCCCTGCCATGCCCTCCCGGCTGTACAGAATGCTGTAAGAGCCGCTCGTCGCTGTGCTTCTGATGCCGTAGGTTTTAACTTGCATATTTTTCAAATTCTGTACTGCTTAGTGTGTAACTCTGAAGTTTCTTGTAGCCTTTTTACTTCTGCTCTCTCATGCTGCGTAAACATAACAAAGCCTCTCCAGGCCTGCTCTCCAAGGACACTCAGACCATCCTAGGCCCAAAAAGTATAAACCAAAGAGCATCTAAGGGGGGCAAGCTGAGGAGAATTACATCATTAAACTGAAGCTTTAATGGGAGAATTAACCCTTATATTCAAATGAACCAAACTTACAAAAGTGTGAAAAACTCGTGGCCTGTTGTCCATCTTGGGGTCCATCTTGGCAATAGCCTCTGGCCCCCAGGGGGTACCTTTGAAAGCCTTTCAAATGAATACCTACTTTTATTCCCTTACTCCTGTCTAGTCTCTGTTTCTCGGAGGCCTTTTAAGGCATCACTTCAACACCCCCCGCCCCACCTTCCGCAGGGATGCAGCGGGTGTGCCAGTGGCTGTCCCCCGGCTCTCCCACGGCAGCGGGCGATGGAATCCTGCAGGGCTGGGATCCTTGCACAAGGTTATGGGATCCTGTGCAGTGAAACAGCACTTAAAATAAATAGTTCCTCTAGGTAGCAGTGTGACTTGTTCCATAGGTGCTTCCCGATCCACAGGCTAGGCTGAGCCAAGCCCAGCCCTCGCTGCTGTCCGTGGCTACCGCGTTCCTGGCTTTGGGTTGTAAAGGGTGTTCCGCTCTGCTCCAGCTCCGAGTGGCTCCTGTAGTGCCACGGAGGATGGTAGCAGCACAGACAAGAGACTGACTTCTTGACTTTTTACATCTTTGGATGTGACTGGATTGTCTACAAATTTGCATAAGTGCTGGGAAGGCGTGGGGCAAAAAACTCTGCTTTGAAATTGGAAAAAATGAGTTTGTATTTTTGAATATGTACCATGGATATCAAAAAGGAATGTTTAATTATCATAGACCTCTTGAAAAGAAATAATATTTCCATAGGTTGCAATTAATCGAGCATATGTGTAATTTTGTGAAAATTTTACTTGTTCTCTTTTCTTAGAGAGTAAATATGTTTGGATTTTTTTTGAAAGTGTTCTGAATATGAAGTTGATTGACTTTTTATGGAAGTTGAATCAGACTATTACATATGCCCAGTGAGGTGGTAGATGCCCTATCCCTGGAAACATTCAGGGTTAGGTCGGACAGGGCTCTGAGCAACCTGATCTAGTTGAAGATGTCTGGCTCACTACAGGGATATTGACTAGATGACAAGTCAAGGTCCCTTGCAACCCAGACCAAACTCCTAGCTTGTATGGAAAACCATCTGTACCTGCAGTATACTTTGAGAGCCCAGTGAAAGATGAATATCCTGGAAGGACTATCAGATGCTTTTACTTGGGACTTGCAGAAGACAACTCCTATGAAACTGCAATATTGTTAATAAACCTCACAAAGTGATAGCAGTTATGTTTTCAACCATACAAATCCACGTGGTGTGATACTACAGCCCTCGCATCTCTGCTCTCTGAGGAGTCTGGGTTTTCGTAACCATGATCCAAGATGTGTTTGCTCATTCCTCTTTGGATGGAAAGTAGAGTGTTAGTAATGCAAAAATGTTTCCCTTTCTCCTCCTGAGGCACTGCTTTCCCCCTTCCTCCCTCTGAATCCCCACTTTGTGTTACAGACACCTTGTAGGGCTTTGCTGCTCTCTGAAAAATGCAAAAGAAGCTGTAAGGCTGGGTGAGCCAGGCCCATCTTTGTGACTTCTGTTTCACAGACCTCTCTGGAGATCTTTGGATGCATCTAAAGTTACTTGAAAGTAACTTAGAGGAGATGTAAATTAACATGATTTTACAATTTTTCCTTAAAAGTTGTAAATAAGATCCAAACAAAACAGGCTTTTATGTGTCTTAAACCAACCACTGTGTATTGAGTGTCAGTTGAGGTTGTGGGATGGCCTCTCTGAGGACCCACTGCAAGGCATAGCTGAGCCCATTGCCCAACGTGGTGGTGCCTCTAGGATTAAATATTTAAGAAAGGGGAGAAAAAAATGGAGGACATGGAAGAGTCAGAAGTGAAGCTGAGCCTGGGAAGGAAGAGGGTTGGTGAGGGTGGTTTTAGTTTTGTTTTTTATTTTTCACCATCCTACTTAGTTATTAATTTGTAATAAAATTAAATTAATTTCCTCAGGTTGAGTCTGTTTTGCCTGTGATGGTAACTGGTGAGTGATCTCCCTGTTCTTATCTTGACCCATGAACATTTCCCTCTTCTTTTCTCCCTCTGTCTTGCTGAGGACGGGGAATGAGAGCAGCTGGGCTGGCACTTGACAGACAGCGAAGGCCCCCCACACACAAACATCAGGTGCCATTAAAGAGACCAGATTTTAAAACAAAACAAAAAAAAAAATGGAGTGGATCTCTGAGATTTAAAAGTCAAAAAAAAAAAAAAAAAAAAAAGCATGTCTAGCTTTTGTACCACTTTTGTACTCAACAGACCAGACTCAGCACTAATACTTTAACCTTGCTTGCAATGCAAGCATTGAACAATTTTAGGTTTTCAGAACAAAGAAAAAAACCTCAAAACCTCTGTGTTCTTCTTGGTGCTTATTCTGTTTATTTTGATAGTTCATATAGGGACAGCTTTAGAAACTTTTTTGTGACTTTGGCTCCTTGGTTGTACTTACGATGCAATGTTTCATGGACCTTTGTTTAACTTGCCTCAAGAACTGATAAATACATCACTAAAACCTGGCACCATGTCCAGTGAAAACACAACTTGTTATGCCTGTGCATCAGAGCTAATCTCCATATCAAGCAGTGAGAACTCACAGTCACTTTGGGCAAACAATTCCTGTGCCATTGGTTTGCCTTGATTAAGATATGTAATGAGACAGAGACCCTATTGTATTTTATTATTGTATTTTATTCCAGCTTTACATGAAGAGAAATTGTAAGAAATTTCTCAGCTACTAATATTGTGTTGTTGCTTATTTTTTTTCCCCTGTCTATAGTGTGCAGAAATATTTTCCCTTAGAATCCTTGCAGGAACCTAAACAATAATTTGTAACTGGGATTAAATAAAACAAGTATCTGCTCTGGTTACTTCACTGAGCATTTAGAAGAAATTATGCTGTTCAGAGAATTGCATGTAGCATCAAGCCAGGATTTATTTCCACAAAATCCTATTACACTCAAGACGTCAAACTGGAAAAAAAATATCATCCATTGTCCTCCATTTGCTTTTTGGTTTTTGCTTTCCTGCATGTGATTCCTATACAATCAGTGGAGACATTAGGAAAACAGGCTTATATGCACGTCAGCATATAGATGCATGGAGCATAAGTGTGCACATTAGCTCTAGATTGCTAATTTTATTAAAGGAGTTCCTGCTTTGTTTCATTATGGATATTTTCTTTTCTTGTCTACCTTCCTCCACCCTAGAAGTTTTTACTCAATATTTTGTTCTGATAAAGGAAAATTCATGAACTGTATTACATTTGAAATCAAGAAGAATATAAATATCATTAGCTATTTCTTCAGATACAGATGTTTGATCTTCTCACAGTGCCTAATTTCAATTTTGTTGCCATTTGAGGACAGTTCTGCTTTATGAGCATTTCTAACAAAAGCAGCCTAATCCCCAGTGCACAGCTTCTGCTCAAATGAGCTCTCTGCCTGAATTCAGAGAACTGCTCAGTGTTTGGCACACAGAGTTGTATTCAGTCACATCACATTTTGCTGACAAATTTTCCCTTGACTCCCCTCTCATCACTAGAGAGATTAAATAACCCTCAAACAGGTGAAGTCAAGCTAATCAGTAGGCAAGTGCTGTGACTATCTCTTCATTTATAAATGTGATATTTAGGAACATCTTTTAGTAGTGGACAAGCCAGTGTTATGTTTACAGTGGGACTCAATGATCTTAAAGGTCTTTTCCAAACTAAATAATTCTATGATTCTATTTTCCAACATTTGTACAAATTCACAGAGACTGAAATATAAACTGATGTACTTCCTGGAATATAAAAATAAACATACATGGTGCAATAATTAAAACTAGTTATCTCAATAAGGCTGTGAATCCCCAAAGTAAAGACCTGCTGCTTGTACAGTGTAAAACAATATGGTATTTATAAGGAATGTGGGGCTTTCCAACATATGTTATCTCCAGGAATATGTTAGCTTTTACCCTTTTAAGATGCTAAGATGATGAAGGAAAGAAAATTACTTTAATAACAGCCTGACCCAAATTTTCCTAAGATTCCTGATGTGAAAGAAATTTTTCACCTGAACCTATTTCTAAACAGAAGTTAAGATTGTTTTCCCTAAATGGCTTAAATTTGTGTCTAATCCCCTAACAACCTTAATCAACAAATTTGTGATAAAAATCTATTTAAGGCTAATTACTTTGATATTATTGCTATTAATCCAGTGGCACAATTTTTAGCAAAATCTGTGCAAAATATCTTCATTCACATACCATCACATAAGAGCATGCAAACAATATGACAATGTTATGAAATTGTGTTGCAGGGAATAGGTGTCTGTTGTGTTGTTATACCTTTGGTACCTTTTACACCCAAGGCTCTTTAATGCTGCCTTGAAATTAATCAGAAGAGTCTGTGCTGCAGCAGCATTCTTGAAAGGATACCCAGCCTAGAAAGTGCCCACTGGGACCCTTCTACATGTGCTGACCCTCATTTCAGGGAGCTGTGCGTCCCCCAGGCCTCCTGTGCAAGAGCCTCTGAGCATTCATGCCTTTCTGTGGGCACTGTCCTGTGACTGCCCGTGGTAACCTCTAACTTGTGCTCTGGTTTGGGAGGAATGAGAGGGAGTGCTGGCTGCAGCCCTGACCCCACAGAGATGCAGCCACTGCCTAACAGGGCCTTGCCATCCTCAGCCTTTTTCAAGGAGTGTGAGCTTGTTTATCTTGAACCTTTCCATGGTCATGTAATCCTTGGTGGCTGCTTTGGCCGGAGGGCTGCTGCTTGGTCAGAAGTGGCTGGTGCTGCTATCCCTGCACAACCCTGCTGAGCACTGCAGGTGATGCCCTTTTCTCCTGAGAGTGCTATCAACAGGCAGAAGAGCACAGGCAAAACCTCCCATGATGAAATTTCCCCTTCCCAGCAGATGGAGGCAGCTGTCATGCCTGATCTGGTGAGATGCTGTATTATGTATGTAAGAAAGACTGGCGTGTCCTGCTCGTGTCAATGACTGCTGCTATGGTATACAGTATAAGAGCACCAGGGAACACAGTGTGGTCATGCAAGTTAAGCTGTCTGGATATGCTTTGACAGACTTGAAGTGATTTGTACAGGGCTGTTACCCATCTTACAGCTTCTTGGTAGCAGCAGCCTGAAGGGCCCTCTTTTCTTGTTTTCCTTGGGCTGTTCTGAGCAGGTCCCAGAGGCCACTACAAATGTTAGAAACTGGAAGAAATGTTAGGCTGGTGAAAAAATTAAATCTCAGCAACACTTGGGGAGATAGAGCAACAAGGCTGACCATGATGGGAAACTGATGGGCTCTCTGCTTCCAAGGTCTTCCTGACATATGTTGGAGCTTTATACTGTTGTACTTTCCTCAGCAACTAAACACGATTCATGCAAACTTGTCTGCAATAACAATTCCCTGATAGATTCTGTGCACACCTGAAATTCCTGCCCTTTAGAAATGAATGGGTTGTTATTTCAATTTACAGTGGTTTCAGTATTTTTCTTATTTATTCCCTCTTTTAATCTGTTGGGGTTTTTTTTGCTTGTACTTTTTGCTTACTTGTTGTAAAATGATGGCAACACGTCTCTGTATTTCTTCTTTCCTCCTGTCCCACTCTCCCTCCGAAAAGCAAAAGATGAATGAATCTGAAGTTCCTAAGTCTCATAATATTAACAGAATTAAATTCTCAGTGTGACTGTAATTTTAGGCTGAAACAAAACGTTCAGACAAGTATTTGCAAAAAGATTTTTGGCGTGACTGCAATTTTAGGCTGAAATTTAATTTTCAGACAAGTATTTGTGGAAAGATTTTCTGTTACTGAGTTGTTGATTCAAGTTTTATTTCTTTGCATTTGTGCTGTTAAAATGATAGGTCTGACCTCTTAATATCTTACATCTTCCAGACCTTTTACCTGGGGAGTTGGTGGTTCCCTTGCTGAGTTCATCTGGGCATCTTTAAGCTAATTAGTTCCCTCATAGCAGAGGTGTGTCAGGCAGTGCTAGTGTCTTGCTCATTCCTGTTGGCTATTTACCTTTTCAGTTTTCTTTTTAGTGTCTTGAACAGGAGTATTTGAATTAAGTAATATCAAGCCAGAAAGTGGAAAACTATGATGAAAGAAACAGGAACTTGGTCTAAATGGTCTAATATTACTTTGTCAAGTGGCCAAAGTCTGAGGCACCTCTCCTTTAAGACAGATGGTTTTGAAGGAAGAGAGGATCTTTTTTTGCATGCAAGACATACTGTGTCCTGTTTTTTTCTCAAACTTCAGGATGATCTTTTAAAAGCTGATTCTATTGGTTCATATTAATTTGCATCTCTTTTCAAGATCTAAGCAGCTGACACTTCTCAAATGGTCAAGAGTGTAGCTTGACCCCAGAAATGCCTGCATTTGGGATTATTGTCCCTGCAGAAAAATGGAGCCTGTCCTAGAGTTTGAGGTCTTTTTTTTATGTTTGGAAAGATGGAGCAAAGTGTCCTTCCTTACACATGAATAGAACTGTTTAACTCGCTTTTATCCAGAAGCGCTCAGTTTGTTTGAAAATTAATTTTGTAAGTTCATGTCTGGAACACATATTCCTTTTGGGTAGAGCAGTAGCAAAGTCTTGCAGGGAACCGACAGAGTTTGTTGGGGCCTGCAGTACAGGTAGTCTTTATTGGCAAACTTGACACTGTGACTTATGGCCATTTCTAGACTGTGTGCCTGTCTTCCCCTTCTGAGCCCTTCACTGTCCCAAATGAGGACCCTTCTCAGTGACGTGTCTTTGTCTCCTTCCCAAATAACTAAGATCTGGGTGAGGTCATTGCTATATGGCTCAGACTCCAGCCAGAGTGCTCTGTGAAGCTTCAAAGTTCTCCTTGGCTCACCTATTTAGATATAGTGGGAGGTTGCATGTTACGTTAGGTTTCAAAACAAGACAGATTCACCTTTCTTAGTGGTTGCAGAAGGGAAAGGTGGTGATGGAACCTGAGAGTTCACAAAAGATTTTGTAGTATGTTAATGGCGTGTCATATATCTCTTGGGAAATGAGCAATTTGGACACCTGTGTAGAAGGTCAAGGGAAAGCACTATCCTGTATCCTGGAAAGGGGAAATCATGTTCCATGGTGACAAAAATGGCTCTTTCAAGCACAAGATATAAGCCTTTGGTCAGTCTTACACTGTGTAAGTTGAGATGTAGTTTGTTAACCAGCAGACAGGTCTGCCCTATGTTTCTGCTTGAGCACTGCAGACAACTCCAGAATGCATAATTGTTACCAGTGCTGGAACTGGTATGATTTTTAACATGCAACTCAAAGTTAACATTTTATTTCATATTATGCTTTCCCAAGGCAGCTTTGTGTTCAAAATACTTAATTCATTTGTATTTCTATAATTCATCATGCTTATTTTGAATAAGGAATATCCTATATTTCCCTATATATGGAAAACCACATATGGAAGTATTATAACGAGTAAAGGAAAATTAACTGGTTTGTTTTTGTGGGGGGGTTTTTGGTCTTTTTTTTAGCTCTTTCAAGTACATCAACAATTCAGCAAAGACACAAACCTGAATTCTAGCTGCACTGCCATTTTCAGCTGTCTGTATTTATGTGGAAAATTTCCAAGCAGTTTTGCACATTTGCTTTAGCACATGGTTACCAATGGGGATGGATGGTTGCTGTATATAGCAAAATTTTGGCATTGGTTAGGGTTTTTTTGTTTAATCAGGGTTTACCAGAAACAGACAGAGCAGGGAGGCAAAGCTGCTTAGAGTATGGCATGACCTCCATAGAAGGAGAGAGTTTGCAGGGACTCTTCAGCTCGAGCATATGTATATACACACACACACATATAATGTCTGTAGAGCATCCATTAAATTTAGCTGTCAGTAGGTTTGAAATTGTTGCCAGGGACATGCAGGTTCCTTTAGGGATCCTTGGCAGAGTGGCGATTTGCCACAGTAGTTGTAGTTATAATTAGAGCCTTATTATTGCATTAAAATTTTAATAATCAGCATAGGTTATTCTTTTCTACTATTTCTAGCAGTTAGTGCACCTTAGCTACTCTTAGCACAGCTTGTGGAGTATCCTTAACAATTATCACAGCTTTCAGTTAAACAGAATTTCTAGTAATTGGTGTAGCTTTCTCACTATCTAGAGTTTTTCATTACCTGGACCTGCTACAGTTTGGGTCAAATTCTTAATTATCTGTGTGTGATACAGTAACCACAGTCTAGGCTCAGACTTTACTGAAAACAACAGCAGTCACTAAGTCTCAGAGGAAGCAGGCAACAGCAGGGATGCTCCAGACCCCAGGGGATCATGGGTTTTCTTGTCCCGCAGCAGTTCCAGTCTGTGTCCCACTTAGGACTTGCAGCTGCTGGATTTTATGGGCAATATCTCACGTGCTGGTACACTTCTCCATTCCCTGAAGGGTGTCCCCACATCCTGGTGACAGTTCTTGGTGGGCAAATGGTCTTCTTGTACTGCTGACAGGAGGGTGATCTGTTCTATAATGGGGTCATCATATCCTGGTGACAACTGCAGTGTTGGAAAGGGGAAGAGAGAGGCGGGTGGGGTGTGATCAGCACGCTGACATATTGTGGTGTTTGTTTTAGAAAATGGTGTTGTTTCTGCTAACCATATTCCCAGTCTCAGGAACAGGGTACCAGACACAGAAACAGAGGAACTTATTTTTCACCCAGACCAAAGTAAATTGCCAGAGGTTCCTGCAGGGACCAAAAGCATAAGTAAGTTGAAAAAAGGGTCAAACACAGTGGTCCAGATATGATCTCTTTGATCTCTTCAGCAAGTTCTTAAGCTACCAATTTTCAGCAGGATAAATACAGAGGAATAGTATGTTTGCCATTTTTCTTATGTTCTCTCTGTAAGTTCCAGTTTTTGGCTACTCTTGGGAATAGCATTGATGAAGAGAAAAAGAGTTTCTTAGGCTGGTGTTGTGGTTCCTGTACTGTCACAGTTATGCTGGGTATTTAATTGAAAGCGAAACAATATTTAAACAAAAAAAAAAGAGAAAACTGAAAAAAAATCCCCACTTGTTCTGCTACTGCAAACATCAACATACCTGCTTAGCTGAGCTGAGCCTGGCTGCCTCTTTCTAAGGCTCTGCATGCAATCAGGAGGGTCCATGTAATATTGATAAGCCTGTGCATTGATTGAGATGTGGAACACAGGATAGCTGCTTGGTCTCTTTGACACAATGATTTACAGTGACTTCCTGGTGGATAAGACAGGAATCTGCTGTTGGAGTTTTGACTGCTCAGCTCCACATGCTTGCTTAAAAATAGAAATGTAGTAGCTAATACCTACTTGCATGCTGTTGGATGTGTGGAATAACAAACTGCCAATTACAGTGCTATTCAACACTAATGCTTGGAAATACCAATTCTGTTGAAGATGTCAATGTATTTAAACATTTTGCAAGTGGACAGTGTAAATTGCACATTCCCCTCCCTCTCACAGCCAGTAAGGTGTATAACTGTGCTGTTATGAAATTTGCATGAAAATCAGGATTCTTGGTATTTGGGAAGTGTGAGCATATGTGGAATATCCAAGGGCTTTTACCTGTAGTTGCTTTGTGTTTAGTTTGCAATCAAATAAGGCAGAGATATTTTAGAATGATTTGATATCATTTCAAGGAGATTTGCAGTAGCTGTCTGTAATATCTTTTACATCAGGATTGATAATTATTTATGTGGTTTCATAATTCTAGAAGTTACTTTTGTTCAGCATCTTGTTTCCTAAACATTTTAATGTGTTTTCTTTGAAAATTATATCCTGCAGAGAAAGTAGCAAACAGTGAAGCACGTGTAATGTGCTCTTGTAAGTGTTTGAAATTACCAGTGCTCACCATGTCGCCAGATATTGTGGGAATTGAAGAAATTGCTGTTTCTAAAGTTATTAAGGCCAGTTAGCCTCTGATTTAATGTGGAGAGAAGGAAAAGTGCTGGTACCGAAAAGTGTATTAAGATGTAAAATAGCATAGTGTGCTTCTGAAGGATTGTTTTCGTGGCATATTTTTGCTCTTCTTTTGAGGCACTGAAAATATTGCTGTTTTAAACTGATATCGCCTCTCCTTTATTTTTTTTTTTTTAGTTAGAGCTTTTTCAAAATTACAGAAAAATTCTGGGTCTGAAGCGATATTTTTAAAATAACATTATTTCTAAAACAGAACTGCCAAAGATTTTGGTTGCACAACTACAGAAGAGAGCCAAGAGGAAAGTGAGATGGCTCTTAATCTTTTGATTTCCGGTAGGGCATTTTCCTTGTTGTGTCAGAGTGTCTAACCCAAGTAGTTCTCTGGGTCAGGCCACTTAAATCAACTCTGCTCAAGGCAGCTGTATGTCAGCAGGTTTTGCATCAGTCCCTGGGGGAGATAAAAGCTCAGAAATACTCAGTTGTTCAGTGTTGTTTTCTTTAGTGCTTTAAAGTCTGTATGCATATTATATGTAATGATATTTTTGTAGAATTTTGCTTAGTTTATGTATCTGAATAGCTTCTGTATTACTTTTGTTCATACACTTCAGATTAATAGAGTAAAAGAAGTTTTCAACACAAATATCATTCATTTTCAGTTCTTACTAGTGTGGTGAAAATTTACATTGGTAGGCGTTTTGCAGTGGTGGCTATGAAAATTTTCATTATTGTCTTCCACGTTTTTCTTTATTTTAACTACATTTAGTTAATTAATTTAACTGCAAAAAGAAGAGATAGAAAGCTAGAATCAGATAAAGCCATATATTTTTTCCTCATATTTTCCCTAATTTATAGTAAGAGATTGATTATTTTGAGTGTAGGAATTCATATGTTAGTGCCCAAATAAAATATTGGAAAATTCTGCTGTGTTTTGGCTGCATACCTTATTTGTGTACAATTTCAAGTGCCTCTTTAAAACAGAGGCAGGTTTTTATACTAATCACAAGCCTCTGCATTCATCCTGAAAAAATCTAAACACATGTCTCTCAAAGGGATCACAATGCACCTTAAACATGAAATGTTAAGACTCAGTGTCTATGTAGACAGCCCGTACAGAGGTAGCACAGCAAATAAGTGAACTTGAAGACTCTGAGCTGTGAGGTAATGCAAGCCCAAATTATGTACAATGGTCCCTATTGCTGTGTCCTCCCTCATCCTGGCCTGTCTCTGTCGTCCAATATCAGTGGCACACACAAAGGCCATAGCTTCCCACTCTGCATCCAGTTATTTCTTTGTTTCTTCCCACCATTGCGATGAAGTGCTTAGATAACTCATTACAAGAACAGTAAAACTGTCCAAAGCCTGAGCCCCACCTAGTAACTGAGAAATGGACTGTGTGAACTCAACTGCCAACCAAGCAGAAGGTGAAACAAAGCAGATGAAACAATTATTTAGGAGCTGGGCGCCTATTTTATCATTCTGGATCTATCCTTCTTGGACAAGGCTGACTTTAGCAAACACTTCACTGTGTGAAACAAGCACAGAACATTACAAGAAGGGAAACTACAGGTTAGAGACAAAGTTAAATTCCCAGCTGTATTAGGAGAGTGAGCACAATCTATTTTTTCAGTAAAAACTTTTAATGAGAAAATAATTAATTCTTATTCCATGTTCTCTGTGATATACAAAGCTCCCCAAAGCTCAGCATCTAAAACAGGCACACATTTTCTAAAGCCACATCTGCTTCATGGTTGCCAGAATGTGCTGCAGGACTGGCTGCCTGCTGCTAGTGCCTCACAACTCTTTTTATAGCCAGTGTAGCCTTGAGATGGTGAGGAGCATGTTAGTGTGAGACAGTCTGTGAAAAGAGACAGAGACATATGCAAACTGATCTGCATGTCTATGCTTTGCACAGGCTGAAGAAATGCCTCAGCACACAAAACAAAGTATGAACTTCCAGCTCTGTGCAAGAAAGGTGGTGGTAAACTTGTTTTCTGAAGGAGCTATTGATGCCATGAAGATTTTTTGCCTTTTCTTTTATACCCCTGTTATACCTTTTTTACAACTTCTGTATTCTTAGTGCTTTTTGCCTACATTCTTGGACTTGTTTGTCAGGCTGAGAGACTAAACATTTCAGAAGCTTCGTAGCTAGGGATCAGTGTGCCCCAGAGCCCAAGGTCCTCTCCAGAACACATTCTGTAAACTAAGATAGAACCATCCAGAAGAAGGCTCCTTGGAGGGGGGGGGGCTCACTCGAGCCTCTTATTGGGGAATTTTTGATAGATATGCTAATTAGTAAAACCTATAATATTATATCAGATCTTTTGGGGGGGGGGGGCATTTTTGCGGGCTGCATTTCAATGCATTTGACCTGGACATAGTGCACCTAAGGATCCTTAAAATAAATACCAAGGTAAAATCCCTTTTCCCCTTCTAACCGTGTTTGACTCTTGATTTTAAGACCAGGAAAAGGCATCACTATAACTAAGAGTTACCTGAGTGTCCTGGAGGGGGAAGGAAGGAAACATCTTGTGATCCTGAAAGATTTGAAGGTTGAATTGAGACAAAAGGGGAGGAGTGCTCAACTGCTTTACCTCTTGGCATATCCATAGATTTTTTTTCTGTGATCTCTATTAATTTAGGTTGTCTCTGTCATGTATCTGTGCCATCATCAGTGATATGGCTCAAGAGATGGCCTGCAAAGCAGTGTATTCTCTGTCCTGAACTCTGTGTGAATGCAGTCTTCAAGAGGAATCTTTGCAAATCCCACATCCCAACATCACGGGCCTGTGACGTGGAAAAAATTCTTGCCATCCTGTCTGTTGAGTGTCTCTCATATCATGCAGTCACCACAAAAAAATATTGTGTGTATATTAAAAACCTGGCTGAGCAGGGGTGGTTGTAGCCAGGTCCTGCTTATCCACCAGCCTCATGAGGAGCAGCTGGGGAAACTGAGGTTGTTTAGCCTGGAGAAAAGGAGGGGCAGGAGAGACCTTATCACTCTTTACAACTACCTGAAAGGAGGGTGTAGGCAGGTGGTGGGGGGGGTCAGTCTCTTCTCCCAAGTAACAAGTGATAGGACAAAAGGAAATGGTCTCAAGCTGCTCTAGGGGAGTTTGGCTATTGGAAAAATTTCTTCACAGAAAGAGTTGCCAAGTAGTGGAGCAGGCTGCCCAGGGAACTGCTTGGAGTCACCATCTCTGGAGTTATTTTTAAAAGACATATAAATGTGGCACTTAGGGACGTGATTAAGTGGTGGACTTGGCAGTGCTGGGGTACCAGACAGTGGGACTCAATGACCAACTAAAATGGTTCTGTGATTCTGTGATCAGCTATGCAGGGGCCTGCTGCTCAGATCTGCTCCTGGTGCTCTTCTGCAGCTTGCACAGAGCCCACAGCCGAGCCCAAGCTTGGCTGGACCTGTGTAGTCTGGACATTAGGCAGGAACTGGCTCAAGCAAAGCCTTTACCCGTATTGCATTTTTGGTTTAAATCTGTCTTGGTTGTCAGTTGTAAGTGTAAAGTGGGGATATTTCTTCCTTGCCTTACAACCAGTACTGGTGATGAGGCTCTCTAAAAGGCAGATTAGTGTTGATTTTTATAAAATCTGATGAATATTGTATTGATAAAGTACTAAGCAACAGAGATGTGTGTATTAGTTGCACCATGTCTGGGACAGAGCATGAACCCCCTCTGTGTGTTAACAGTAAAAAGACAATGTAACTGGACTTCTTGCATGGAAAGAAAAATACCTGTCATAATTTACAAGGAACCTAAAGTGAGAATGGGTGGAGGCCCTGACAGCTGACCTAATCAGAGAAGGCCTGACTATAATGAGGCATGTTCCAGCAAATTACTAGTTTGTCCAACCTAAAAGAAGCTCATCTTATGGCTGAGTGAAAAGGAGAAATACTCTTCTTTAATACTGCTCAAAGAACAGTTCCAGAAAATACAGCTATAAGCAAAGAATTTAATAGCAGTATCAATATTATGTTCATATTAATGCTACACATAAGGTAGAAGTAGGTGTCAATAAAAATGCAAAGTCTGATAAATATAAAGGGTACTAAATGTAAAATACTGCAAGCCCTGGTTTATATTTTCATTTTTAAGTTAGGTTTTCATTTTAGACCAGATTTTATTTTGGATTAAATTTTGTCAGCTCTCCAGATTCATCCTCATTTTTGTTAGTAGTAAGTGGCTGGATGGAATTGTCCCTCTTCTATTACAGGTGCAAAAATCTTCCTGCAATTTTCTTTTGTGTTTATCTTTCTAAGATTGCTTTTTTCAGTTAGCCATCATCTGACTTAAGCTCATTTTAGCATATACAAATCCTTCACTTTTGGCAGCTGTCAATAATACTGACAGACTGGTGTCCGTTTATTAAAATGGACGCTTAATTTGAAATTCCTTGATTTCAGATGTCAATAGACTTGTGGACTAAACAGTTCCATTTGAAAGAGTATTAGTTTGAGAAATTTTGGGATAAGAAGACTTGCTGTCAGATTCTAGGTTTGCAGCATTTTTGAACATGTGGTTTTGATCATCTTTTAAAGATCAAACTTTTAAAATACCAAACCAAATGGTACATTAATACATTTTTAGACTAATATATTTTACTAAAGAAGAACAAGAAGTGCAATAAAACAGCATATTCCACTGTTTACAGTGATGACATCATAATGTGATCAAGGAAAAATATATGGCCAATATTTGAGGTCAGGATCATAAAGGAAAATATTTAATGAAATTGTCAGTAATATAACCATCTCATGCTCAAACACAATAACAGAAGATTGTAAACTTTTAGAATATTAACTGCACTCATCTTGCTTTAGTAATGAAATACTCTTGACAAAAAAAAGAAATCTGAAACCCCTGAAGAAATCCTGACTCTGGATTATGCTATGCAATGAGCAAACACTGCCATCACAATATAGTTGTTTTAAAAGGTAGGTATATTGGTTGTCATGCAGCTCTTTGGTGTATCTGGAATTCAGAGAAAGGCTAAGTGATTTCTGTGTATAATTCTCCATGACAGTGAATTAGAGAAAATTCTTAACCCTTTCTCTTGGTCCTAAATATGATCAGTGTTGTGGGAGTGCGTGCCTCTGCTTCCTTCTCCACTGGTGTGGTATTTAGGAAAACCAATCAATCTGGCAAAGTTTTACTTCAGTCGTGGGGCAGTCAATCCAAGTGCAAGCAAAAGGAGGCACTCAGCTCTTTGTACAGTGGGCACTATGTAATGACCAGCTATCAACTGCCAGCTAGATTGGTGTCCAGCCAGGAAGCCTGGCAATTAGAAAATTGTTTCCTTATGAGGCAAAGTTGTTCAAAATGTTGCTCTTCCCTCTGCTGAAAGATATGGGTGTTTGTGATCTGTTTCAGTGGAAAGGAAGATAAATTAGTTTAACACAGTTTATGAGAGCACTGTGGTGAATTATCATTCTCTGCACCAGAGGCGCAACTCCTTTAAATCATTGCTTCTGTTTGATAGGTGAACATTTGACCGTATCCTTATGCATGACATAGATTGCTATTCTGAGAACTTGCTCTATAGACCTTTTGTAAATTTAAGCAAATGCATGAATTCTTGGTTTCTTTGGGGTAGAGAGAATCAGAATCTCATTTGCGGTTGCCCATCCTCCAAGGCTGTTTAGTGCTTCTTAAACCAGTGGGCTTACTGAGTTCAGTGCCCCAAATTCTAACTCATATAGTGTGTATCCCTGTAGAAGATTTGCTCAAATTAAAGTAGTTTAAATATTCATATGACCCAGCTTTTTAGACTAATTAAAGAGAAAGTAAATTAAAATATATAATCAGATCTTTGCATGAAGTACTGGAAGAAAGCTTTGCAAAAATTCCCCTGAGAAGAAAAAGTCAAGAAAGGTTTTGCATAGTGCTTTCCAGTCCCTTTAATCTCGAGAAAAAGTTCTTTTACTTATAGTGACAAAATTGTGCAAATTTTAACTAATTATCCTCTGATTAGTTTGTCTTTACTTAGCTTTTATGACGGGTAGGGAAGAGGAGATTTATCATGGGGTGTACTATGCATTTTCTTTGCTTTGCCTCCTTTTCTAGGGGATAGGAAAAGATGTGGAGTGAGACCCTACAGTGGGTAAAAAGAAAAAGCACTTCCACATGGCATAAAAAGTTATTTCTCTGTCTGTCTCACCTTCTGTGGGTTGTTGGGACTGTCGTGAGTACAGAGCAGCAGAGTTCACAAGTAGCTGGCAGTGGATGGTATGACACAACTTTCTTCTTCTGCCCCTGGTATCCAAGCAAGTTAAATAGATAAAGAAAAGCCATTCGTGATAATAATTTTATAATATATAATAATATGTTCATAATATTTACCAGTGTATGTGGTAGGTAAATTGTGCTACTTTAATTATACGAACAGAAATAAGAAACAACTCTCTTTTGGGTTATTTGAGCATTATTACATCAATCCTACAGTCCTAGCAGCCACAGTTGTATGTCTTTGCTGTAAAATGTCAGTGCTGAGGTGCCATTTTTGAGGCTGTAATGTCAAGACAAGCCATGTCATGTTTTCTATGTGTTTAAACACTGCACACTGTTCTAAAACTCTCTGCTTTATATTTAAAAGATCTTTGTTAGCTAGAGGTGTACACTGATAAAATGATGAAGGGAAAAGCCAAGTCACTTTGATTTTAGTGCTCAACTAGCTGTTCTCAGAAATTAATACATTAGCTATCACTTCACCACACGTTCAAAGAACTGTACTTAAATCTTCCCGACATTTTTTCCAAACATCTTCCATAACTGCACATAACTTACAAACATCTAAACAAGTATGAGTCATCCTGTTTTTAAACCCAGTGACTCTTCTGCACTGAATAAATAGTGCAAGCCAAGACAGGAAATCTCTCTTCAAAGAGAAGCTGAAAATGTTTTTAGATTTATGCTGTCATCCTCTACGTCAGCAAAGCCAAGCTTGCGTAAGCGTGCGCTCTAGATGCATTTTGTGTTCTCTGGTGTTTGCAGCACACGCATGTGTAAACCAGTTGTTGTAACAAAGATGTGCATTCCTTGAATAAGTAGGGATGGACTGAGCTCATTGTTTGATGTGGCCCTTAGGAAGGAGCTGGTGACTTTGCTGCACTCCCCGCTGGGACTTGTGGTAGAGCTGATCTCTTGGCAGAGGAAAGGTAAGGAGGATGGTGCCGCTGGTGGAAAGAAGCCAAAATTTTGCAGATCTGCCTGATCCTGGCTGATGTAGCATATCACTGAGCTCTCTGGACACGTTTGTCACTGTGTGTGTTTGTGTTGCTGCAGTTGAGGTTGGTCAGTGCTGTGGAACTTGCATGGTGTCCTTTTTCTACCTGGAAGGAGCATTGATGCCAGTTGTTCTTGAAGTTACAACTCTGCATGTACGGCGTGTATTCATATCAGCTGCTCTTCAGTTTTGAAGTCACTGACAATAGGCGAGGAAACAAAATTCCAGAGCCTATTGCTGAACAGGGTGAGAAATGGAGTTCAGATTGTTGTTTTTAAACATACTGCTCAGTCCAGCCGTGCTGAAAGGATTTTTCTAAATGTTTGGTACCTTTTTATTAGCCAAGCCAGGCCAAGGTTTGAGCCACTGATTTTGAGCAACAAAGAACCAAGAACATGCTGTAATGTGTGTTGTAGCCTGCCAGCATATCTCCGATCCTCCGAACCTCTCTGTTAACTTCAAAGCTCTTGGAAGACCTTGCCTGAGTTGTCTGGTTGGATATGCAGTGCCAAGTGGTGGTAGATCTGCCTCTACCTCTGGTTCCTCTCCTGCAGCTGCTGTGGGATGCTCCAGCCTTTGGGAAACTGTGTACAAAGTTGTGCACTGTTGAAGCACACTTTGGGTGTAGGGATTCGCTGCATCTAAAACCATCCTGACTGATATCCAAAATGTGTTCCAGGTTTATGTTCTGCAGTAATTTTGGTTGGAGATTAATTGTTAGATTTAGTTGTGTATGGGAAAGTTAAGGAGCTGGTATGTTCTTAAGACTTTTTTTATGGGAGAAACTATTTGCAAATTCATAAGAACATAAATCACCCAACCATTGAAATCCTCTGGACTTTGCTTTATTGCTAGATAAAGTAGCTCTAGTTCAGTACCTGAACTTCTCCACTGCTGTTTTCAGACAGTACTCTGGAGTGTTGTCACAGTTGCTTTCAGGCCTCTGGTAACTCACGTCAAATACTGTCAGAGTACAGCCTGACTGTATCAGATTTACTGGAAGAGTAGGTTATTGCAGTAGAAGTGTCCCACAACTATTCTTTGTTTTATTTTCAATAAATATCATGAAGAGTTTCAAAATCCCTTGATCTTCTCCAATACAAGTCGTTTATGCAACTGTGTACAGCAGGAGCTCAGATGGGCTTTGAACTCCACAAGAATCCAGTGAAATAAACTTCTGAAAGAAATACCCTGGGGAACCTGGAGGTCTGTGGCCAATCCGCCCTAGGATGCACAGAGACTTAGGTACCTACAGCTTTGTGGGGCTTTTCCCTCCTCTTCTAGCTGAAACTAGAAGCTGCAAGATGAAATTGGAATAGGGATGGGGAAAAAGAAGACCTGGCTGGGAAAACTACTTGTTTTACAAGCAGTTTCTCAAACTTTACAATTTTCCTAACCAGATCTTGAGAAACAGATGGCCAAAGCCATCGACTACATTTGTATAGAGTTCTTTTTCTGCTATTAATATGTATTAAACAACGTAAGTAGAAGGATAAAATTAAGAAATAGCACTTTATAGGAATGTTTTAATGATGGAATAAAAAAATATGTAACAAATTTTATCAGTATAAATCTAAGAAGTTTAAAAGCTTTTAGAAACCTTATTTTCAGAATAAAAATCTGATCCTTTTCCTGTTAGATGTCAATACAGTAACCAATTCTAGATTCATTGATCCTTTCAGAGAAATTCACTACTTCGGACATAAGGAAATGGTTGCAGATTAATAGCATCTTTTTTTTTTTAAATATTCCTGGAGTGTATTGGGTGCTGAAATTTGGACTTTTTTTTTTTTTTTTTTAAGAAGTGTGGCCACTCCAATTTTTCACCCACAGTTTCTTTAAATACTGGCATTCTACTTATTGTTCTCATTTAAGTATTTTTATTAGTTATAATAAGGTCTTTGTATTGCATTGTTTTTGCAATGTAAATAAGTAAATATTAGAAAGGTAAATACTTTACATTTTTTAGAATGCAGCATGTATTTTAAAACTACCCTCCACACTTTCTATTTACAAAAGCCTTTTCCCAAATACTTTAAATCCTTGATCTGTTTCTTACACTTATCAGTTGTATCTAGTGTCCCTGCCAAGGTTTTGCCAGAGTGGGACTTTGGGATGGCCTCTGTGAGAAGCAGCTGGGGCTGCCCTGTGCTCAGCACAGCAGAACCCAGCCAGCCCTGCACGG
Source organism: Corvus kubaryi (assembly GCF_017639235.1). Classification (NCBI taxonomy): domain Eukaryota; kingdom Metazoa; phylum Chordata; class Aves; order Passeriformes; family Corvidae; genus Corvus; species Corvus kubaryi. The sequence goes on from NW_024581127.1 coordinate 18,110,765, forward strand.
GACCCACACCAGGACTCAGCTGGGCCCATCAGCCACCCTGGTGGCACCTCTGTGGAATCAACCTGGATAAGGGGCACTGATGCAGAGAGAAGGAAGGCAGAGAAACCACAGCCAGAGCAGAAGGAGGTGCTCCACAGCAGAGGAACCGTGGCACATAGATGAGCCCATGCTGGAGCAAGTGCTCTCCCAAAGGGACCATGGCCCATGGAAGGCCCTTGCTGGAGCAGAAGAAACAAATGAGAAGGAAGGAGCAATGGAAAAGAAGAGTGGGAAGAAGAGAGTGACTGAGAAAAACTGCTATGGACTGACCCTTCATCCTCTGGCCATCACCCAAGGGGCTGAGTATAACCCACAATGATAACACAATGAGTTGAGACCAGGAAAGGACAAGGAAAGTGGTCTGGAATAATGTAGTAGACAAGAGAGAGAGGGTTTTTTTTTCCTCTTTTGTTTCTTTCCCAATATATCACTCATTAATTAAGTATTTATACTTAATGACAGTAAATTAGATGTCCCCTAAGTGAGGCTGTTTTGCCTGCAGTAGTACTTGGTTAGTGATTTCCCTGTCTTTATTTCTATCCATAGGTTTTCTCATTCTTGTTGGGAATGGAGTGAGCAGCTAGGTGGATGCTTGGCTGCCAGTTGGGATCGACCACCACAGCAAACTATATCTTTAAAGTTCTTCACACTTGTTTTCCCAGTATTTGTTACTCTCTGCTATTACAGAAAGTCAATTATAATTTGATTTTTCCAGTGATCTTCTTTACACCTTCTAGAAACCCTGTAACATCTGCAATTAAGGTGCATTTCCTTGATAATTTTTTTTTTTTACTGTTTCCAAGTATGTTAAACATAATCAAAATGATTTACTGGTGCAGCATACCAGCATGTGCCCCACCATAGCTAATATTTCAGACATTTAGGGAATGAGAGACACCCACCCTAAATCCTTTGTTTCCAGTGATGCTCCATTTGAAATCAACTTGCTCTCTTTTGCCCTTAAAGAGAGGAAAAAGTGACACTGACTGAAAAGGGAAATACCTAACTCAATTGCCACAGAATTAGATTTGTGCTGGCATTGCATGATTTTTTTTTTTTTTTTAAATATAACTTCTATCTTGACAAGGAATAGGCATAGACATGAGCCATTTTTTTCTGTTGAAAAGCAAAACTATGATTATCATTTTTTACAGTGATTACATTTTGACCTCAAATGACTTCTTTCTGCAGAGACAATTTGTCACCTTTAATTGCCAACAGTGTCTGTACAGGTAGCCACTTTGACTTGCACAGAATTTATTTAAAGTTTGGGTGTAAGTTTGATCCTTGCTCACAGTTAGACCTGTCTATGGTACATGAATTGTGACAAGAGATCTAAAAAGATTTTGAAGCAGGGATGTTATTTTTCAAAGATTAATTTCTCCTTGTGAAATGCATTAAGTTTAGGGTTCCTTCAGCCTCTCTTGCTCATCCCAGCAGATTCTTGTCAGGCCATGGGACCCAGGCTCAAGACCACAGAAAAAACTTAGGAATTACAGAAAGCGGGAAAGAGTTTTTCAGATTAAATAGTACTCTAGTATGGAATATTGCCATTTGATGGATTCCCAGGAATGAAATAACAAGGAAACCAAGATATTACTCTTATTTTTCTCTCACAGTAGCCATATGTTTCAAGTTACTGTTAAGCTTGTATGATAGCTTCTGGAAGAATCCAGATGTGTTGTGGAGAATGGGAAATGCTGTTGGTGCAAAAGCAGCTAAATCTTGAAATTGAAAAATACCAGAAAAGGTCTGTTTCTTTGACATTTTTATTGAGAGGAGTATTTGAATTTAACTCTCAAGATAAGAATGCTAGAGAGTTAATAGAAACTGATAAAATTAAGATTCTCATTTTTTTTTCTATCCAGTATCTTTAAAAAATAGAAGATGAAGAGCTTTTTTCAGTTTTGAGAATATGCCCCACCCATCGTGTGTCGACTTTATTATGAATGGCTTCCTTTGTGTGCCTGTTTGGAAATAGAAAATAGATTGTATTTTAATGCAGTCCACTTGCTTACTTCATATTAGATGCAGGAAGGTATATCTGTATATATTCAGTATTTTAGTCTTTAAAATGTTCAGAGTTCTCAGACTTCCTTAAGGGAGGGAAAGGAGCTATAGAACAGTTTCCACTGAAGTCAAAATTACTGTGGCTTTGCTAAAATAGGATGCTTTGTCCTAGACTAATCACTTTACTGCAGTATTTGTTGTGTTTTCATTAGAACTGATGAAAATAATGCATATAGCACAAGCAAATCTCACACTTATTATTGTTTAAGAAAATGGGAAGTATTTGTTGTTAACTTCTAAAAAATAAGAAATTTAGGGTTTTCCAATAACTTCTGTTACTCCACTGTCAAACTGTCTGTGAATGCAGTCTTTTCCACTGGCTGTTTGGGAGGGCTGGGCAACAGTTGCTGAACATGTGCCTTCCTGGCACTTGTGTGCCCAGGTAGCCAAGAAGGCCAATGACATCCTGGCCCATTTCACAGATAGTGTGGCCAGCAGGAGCAGGGCAGGGATTGTCCCTCTGTACTGGGCACTGGTGAGGCTGCACCTCGAGTGCTGTGTTCAGTATTGGGTCACTTGCTTAAAAAAAAGACATGGGAGTGCTAGAGCATGTCCAGGGAAGGGCAAGGGAGCTGGGGAATGGTCTGGAGCATAAGTCTGAGGAGGAGCAGCTGAGGGATCTGGGGTTGTTTAGCCTGAATGAAAGGAGGCTGGGGGGGGGAACTTTATTGGTCTCTACAACTCTCTGTAAGGAGGTTGTAGCCAGGTGAGTGTTGGTCTCTTCTCCCAAGTTACAAGCAGTAAGATGAGCCTCAAACCAGGGGAGTTTAGATTGGATATTAGGAAAAATTCATTATTGGAAAAGTTGTCAAACCTTTGTAGAGGCTGCCCAGGGAAGAGGTGGAGTCAGCATCCCTGGAGGCATTTGAAAGACACGTAGATGTGGCAAAATAAAGCAGCCCTACAGTAGTGTAATTAAGCCAATTAGACTGCAGACAAAGACGTTCTTTGCTCTTCTGTTATGTTTTCTTAAATCTTTTCCAACAGAGATGTTTCTGTGAAGAGCCACTTCTCCCTCCACTCCTGAATACAGCTGACATTTTAAGTTTCTGCTTGGGTGCCACACTAACAGGCTGCCAGGTCCAGTTCTACTTTGTGTTACTGGTTCGTTTGGAATGGAGAAAATTGGGAGGCAAGCTGTCAAAATATGCCATGAAGAGAAGGGCTTTGCCATAGTAATGCAACAGAATGAGAAGAAAAACACCTTTGTCTACATATATTATAAATTCTACTCCTTTCTTTCAGCTGGGCCTTTTCCAATTACTTTTTTTTAACTGTTTCGGTTCTGACATTATTGATACCCCACTTTCTCTGTGAAAGTGCATTCCCATGAGATTCTTCTAGATTGTCACATAGAAAAGACATGTGACAATTCCTGTAATGTCAGTATGAGCCCTCTGTGCAGCCAATGCGGGCAAGATTCATCCATGTCCACATGATGTTCTCTGACTGCTGATTATGCAACATTATGATGACAGGGCATAAAAATATTCCTGCAGAGAGAACAGAGGTTCACAAAAAATTTCATCAGTTGAGATTTTTTTTCTAAAGCATCCCTAAAATAGTGTTAGGACACTGTAAAACTAAAGAACCGGCAAACTTTTTTTTGGCCATCTACTGAAAAAGGAAAATAGAAAGGAAAATAATGCAAAATAAATGAGACATAAGAATGGGAAGAACAAAGACAAAAGTTATGAAGAAATAAGACATAGGGATATGTAGGAGAAATAAAACAGAGACTAAGGAAAGTGATAATGTGCAGATGCCAAAACATTTTATTCTACTGAGGACCAGTACAATATTTGTGATCATGTAAAACTTGTGAAAAATATCAAGAGCAACTTTAAAGTGAAGAAACATTGAAAAAAGTTAGAGGAAAACACAACTGAAAATATAAGATAGAAAGGATTAATTTCACATAACCGTACATGCAAGTGCATGTAGCTTCTGCTTGTGCTTGCAATGGAGTGTGGAAGCCTAATGTTCCCTTGATGCAAAGTATTAACTGTTCTGAGAATTTGCAGAACCTATCAGATAATCAGCTACCTGACCTGGGAGAGTGCACAGGAGGACAGAGTGGACCAGTCATCCCACAGGAAAACCAAAGTTTGCCCACTGCATATGGACATGTCCTTACTATGCCAATGTTAGGTTTAAGTGTAGAATTGTGAAATCTTTAGAGTTCTTCCAAATGTTTAGGGATGCAATATACCTGCCATAGAATGGTCATATCACCCTCCACATAATACAAGGTGGTGAATAAATTTAAAAAAACCCTCAGTTATTTAGATTTTTACTCAGCTAATACTTAATTTTATCCCTCAATTTGCAAAGGCCGATATTTTATTACTTGTCTTTGTTTGCTTCTCTGCTATGGAAGATTTGTGAGCAGCCTGTATTTGGAGTTATAGACAGTTCTTTTAGCAAGATTTAATGACGGTGACAAAACTTTTATTTTAATTTTTCATTCCTAGCTATGGCCAAGCGTTATTTCTCTGGCATAGCTCTACCAGGTACCAAGAAATGAGCCTGATTCTCATTCTCTTCTCCAAGCAATTTGGTGAATAAATAAAGGGATGTTAACCAGGGCTTGGAGAGGGCTTAAAATCTTGAAGTCCATGAATTTGCCTGCAGTTATGTATCAGTCTCATATTCCTGGCAGAATGGAGCGGTGAGGTTGCAATGGACATTTCTGTCTGGCTGCAAGTCTAGGCTTGAACAGAACAGGTCATGGCAGCAGGGAAAATGTGCCACAATCTCTGCTGGCACCTGCTGTTTTTTTGTGTGCCTACAGAAATGCAAGCCTCAGCTCCAGCCTCATGAGTGCAGTGCTGCATCAGGAAAATGGTTCTGCTTCTTTTTACCCTGGTTCAAGAATTTGGCCTTAATGCAGGTTGTGTCAAAATAGATTGTGTCCTGAACTGAGTGACACTGGTCATCATATTGTCATCCTTAACTTGCACCAAAGGAGTCCCTAGTGAGTTCACAAGCACATTTCTGTGCATTTTTTTGCTGCAGCAGGCCCTTAGTTTCTGGATTTTCCTAGCCCCTTTCTTTTTGCTGCAAGTCAGCATTTCTTAAAGAGCTTGCTTTAGATGGGAGATTGCTGCTATAGCTTAGGACTAATTCTTTTACCATCATCTTTAGAAAAAAGAAATAAAATGTTGATATTAAAAATAGTGATGCTTTGTTTTCATTCTTTTATTTTTCCTTTGCTTTAAGGGTTTGAAAAATATATCAGCAGAGGTACATCACAGTGTATACTTAGGCCTTATCCACTGCCAGATGAGCTTTTCTAATCTAGGATACCTGTCCTGAAAGAGGATGCACATGTACTGAAGATCCAAAGAGAGAAACTATTTATAAATGACAGATGTATGTCCACCATCATAGGTAGAAGGAATGTATATGTTTTTATAGTATCTCTGTCCATTCAAAGGAGTGAAAGACCAGAGCTGCTGGCCAGAGGAGTTGCATGGTATTTACTCTCTTCCCAGAGGCTTTTGAGGATGCAGTGTTAGCAGGTATCACACTGTAGGTTCTTCCTCTCTGTGTCCGTTGAGTGGACAGGCTCAAGGCTTGGGTATGCCAAGATGTCATTCAGTTCTGGGTGGTTTCCAGGACATGAAGCTTTAGAGGACACTTTAAGAAGTTGGTGGTGTTCTGGGAAGCTGTGGGTCAAATATGAATCTGTGAACATGGGAAGAGAGAAGGTTAAAGAACAGTGGCAGGAACTACAAGCTTGGGGAAAGTGCCTGTGCAGAGATGCTGGGACTTTCTCAGTACCAGTGATTTAGTATTAAATAGACTTGTCACAACCCAGCTTTGCTTCAAATATGGCTTGCTGGGGGGTGTGGTCGTCCAAGGAAAGCTCAGGAAATGTTTGCCTATGTACCACATTGCCAGCCTCTATCTCTGTATCCTGGACTCACAGCTCAATTTAATTAGGCAGACCACACATTCCATGTCAATGAGTTCTTATTTAATATCAGAAATTTATGGCAAAACCCCAAATTGGTTGGGGCCATTAGGCTTCAGTCAGACAAAGACAGTGGGTTTTGTAATTGTGGGCGTCACTTTCCAGAACTGCTCAGTGTCCCAGTTAGCTGCCTCCACCTTGCGTGGTTGGTGGCTTCTGTTCTGTCTTTAGTTTTTTTGTTTGTGTTTGATGGTGAATATGACCATGGAAGATGAGCAGCAGTGAAAGATGTCATAGATGTGCAGTGCAGGGAGGTTTGGCACAGGAGCCCTCCTGCGTTTCTGACTGGCTTATTACTAATTTTCAGTTTATTATTGATTTTCCACTCACAGGTGGAGTTGTTAGCAACTTTCTGGTAAAGATGGAGGCAAAGGCATTTACTGTCTGAACAAAACCAGACTCAAATCCATGAGTTTGGAGGTTAATACTGAATTAACATTTTGGATGCTGAAATTAAACTCTTCATTCAATGCAAAAAAAAAAAATATTACTTGGCTTTGGTTCTGAGCAAATGCACTAATTTCAATAGGTGTTTCTGGCTGTTCAGTGCTTTTGAACACAGGATGTTCCTCTAAATAGGAATAGTGCAATTCATGGCCTGAAATAGTAATTCCATTCTACCGCTCAGCATCTGATTGCATTGCCTTTCAGAGCAGAGAAAACTGCTGAAGAGAAAGATTTGTGCTGCAGAGAACAGGACAGGGAGACAACTTGTACTTTTTCAGTGGGCTGAATCTAAATGTTCCTCCTGAACGCACAGGAAATCTGTCAATGTAAATAATGAGAAAGAAATATGGTACTTCATTTTTTTCTACTGAAGTTGGAAAATACCAACCGAGCCAATACACTTGATGAAGCTTTGTCTTCCAAAGCAGTGTAGGTACATATGCACACTCATTTTCCTGAAAGGTTGATGCTAAAAGTGTTGCTATGACAAAATTAACTGTAGCATCCATGCCATGAATATCACAGTAGATAGTTTTTTCTCTTATTTACTTATTTGTGCTTCTTAGCCTTTAAAATGCTATCTAGTTTCCTAGCACACAAGTTCTTGAAGCTGAAAGACCTGGAACTGAGCACACTGCTTGTTTCAAAGAAAGGTGTTCCACCCACTTGGTGGAGATGTGGAGGATTAGTGGCAAGCATGGAGAGGTAAACGTGTAGCTTTTCAGCTGGGAGGATTCTGACCAGTGATGCAGTAAGTTCCCCTGTGGGAGGCTGAGTTTAGGCACTGCCTAAATTACCTGTTTTCTGGTGTGTCTGCATTCATCAGTAGATTTTACAGAGAATGGGCATTTTTCTGCTCCACATTTCTAGACATGAATTTATGCCCAAGTGTGTTCTTTCATTTATGGCCATGTGCCTTAGTGCTCATACCTCTCTGTGCCTTTTATATTATGAAGGAAGAAGAGAAATCGCAGTGGAACCTTTCTGCTAGAGAGCGTAGCATGCAATGTAGGGTTGGGTTTGCAAGCAGTACTGTACATAGAGCTTCTCAGAAAACACCAATCTGAAAATATTGCAGCATGAGTGGTCTGATCTTTTCTTCTTTTTTATTTTTTTAATAGCTAGTTCTTATTTGGGCATCTTTTTAAGTCCTTTATGTAATACAGAGAAGGATGTTAGTAAACCACTTAATTTAAGAAGTGAGCCTTTCTAATGACATGCTTCTGTTTCATAAATTTCAAGATGAAGAAATTTGATCTGACCATTTACAAGGTGGAAGTAAGGAAGAACAATGGACAGGGCCTGTGTCAGTTATGAGGCTGTCCATGTATTCTCCTTGAAAGGACAAAAGGAAGAAGGAAACCATTGCAGAAAAACAAAACTGCATTAATAATGTTTTATAATAGCATAGATGTTAACACCATGGGCTACATAATGTGATTTGGTTTGTTTTGAAGGTGATCTTAATGATCAGTGCTCTTTCAGTAAAGGCAAGTGGTGAAACCTGAGGTCATTGCTGATATCAGTTCCTGAATTTGCATTCAACCTTTTAAAAGTGTTGAAATACAATATATGTCCCTTAGATGCCATTTCTAGAAGGAAAATTTAGACTAGGAGTCAGCATGTTCCCAACTGAAACCTTTATTTCAAGATGCAACTAAGAGGCCAAAACGATTAAAATAATGGCTGTTATGATTTTACTGTATATTTTACTGTTATGGTCTTTGGAACATTAATTTTATTACAGGAGCTGGGAATCAGATAGAAAAATAAATGCCTTTTTATTTTTTTATGAAGCTTTGTTTTAAAAGACATGTCACAAGGGCATCTCACTCTTACATGATGTTATATGTAACATGTTTAGGTGTTGTCAATGATGCATCATTTTATGGGGAAAATAACTAAGTTAGCTCTTACTTTTATATTCATTCTTCCTGTAAATGACAGCTAAATGGGAATAAATTGCCTATCTGTTTCCAATTGTTACTTTTAACCACCTGCTTTCTGAACTTCAGCAATGCTTGCTGACAGCCCTGGTATTGCTTTGCTTCCCTGCTCTATTTATAGTTGATGTCAATGCAAGAAGTTGTTCAAATCTCAAACTGATTTTCTTCTGCGAAATTAGGGATATATTTGCTACAGTGGGGATTCTGTAACACGATGTATCAAACAAGGAGGGCATTGGGAATGAAATATATATGGACAGATTCTTGGTAGATGTTTCAGAGATGTTTCTTTCTCCAGCCGCATGGCCGGGGCTCTGCCAAGGAACTGAGGCAATCCCGGGACCGAGGGTCCTTGCCTGCGCAGGGGAACACAAACCAACCAATGGGAACGAGGCTGACCTGGGGCAGGGAAACCCCGTGTCTGTGCCCTCAGGGCCCCTCTCCCAGGACCACATGGCAGGGGGAAGGGACCCCGACATATATTCCTCCTTTCAGAGATGACCTTCAGTGTTTCTATCCTTCCTATGATCAGAAAAACAGACATATTGCAGTTTTCCAACTTCTAACAGGATTAAAACCCTTTTGTTCTCTAAAACTGCACAGTGTACAGTTTTATTGGGGTTTTCATGGGGTTTATTAGGCAGAAATCTTTTGCAAGGTTTCTTTTAAACTGCAGTTTCACAAGCCTGTTATCCCTGATAAAATTTTGTAGTTTGCTATCTTCTCACATCTCATGTGTCAGGATGGCTCTAAGAACTAGCTAGTACACTCAACAACTGCTGGTGAAAACGAAGAGCATGAGAAATAAAATGTGACTTGCAGAAAAGCTGGAGAATTCCTATTTTATGTGATTGCCCTGGATGAGTCACTGAAGTAGAAGTGAGATTGCTTGTGATGAGGGAAGGTAACTGCCTCCAAGGGTTTTCATTTCAGTCTGTCCCTGATATATTTGGTGGGAGGGACAGGAGATGGGATGAGAAGTATGGAAAAGCAGTTAATTAAGACTTTCCTTTTCCACGGAGTGTCTAGGGGTAAAAAACCTTGATGTGGCTCCTTGATAAGCCTAACAGTTTTGATGAAGGGCTTCGTCAGTGATAACATGGCCTCTTTGACAGTCTTGAGTCACAGGATAAAGGGAATAGAGACTTCCACCTGGAGAAGGAAATGTTCAACCTTCTCTTTTATTAATTTCACAGACAAATTTAATTTTAAATCATGGCACTGATTAAGCAGTCTCCTGAGTGAAGCAGTTGTGAAGGCACCAATAACTCTGGAGAGACAAGAGATAAACTCTTATTATGACAGACAGGCCCTGACCTGAGAAAAGCTGACGTCAGTGTCATGGCAAGTGGTTGCTGAGAAAGCCACTTAGAAGATAAATTGCTTTTGCCAAATGTTCCTGGTATTAGAGGAATGCCATGGAGAAATGATTTTTGAATGCTGCTGTCATTTCTTAATGCAGGTCTTGTTTTGCTGAGAATAGGAATATTTGAAAACAGCTTTTCTTTTAGGTATATGGTATCTGAAGTGCCCACGGTTTCTGAAGCAGGCCTTTTTGCTTTAAGACTGCTGGCAGCATCCTGACAAAGGTGCTTCCATCTTCATGCTTTGGTATTAAGGCTCTCTCATTTTCTCATAAGCAGGCTAATGGGTAAAACGATTCCAGTTGGCTTATAAAGACACATGCACATTATAACATTAACAGGGGGGATACCTTTTGTTTTAAAGCCATTTGTGAGGAAAAAAACTAACAGGAACAAAAAAGCCCACAAACAGGCCGTGATCATGCAAGATGCTACATGCAGGTGGGTGTCTGTGTTTACCTCTTTGGGGCTCTGGAGAGCCTGGGGTATGCCTGTGCTGAGGGGCTTGTATTTCCTCTCAAGAGAAGAAATAAGAAAGTCAGGAAAGAAAGAGGAGAGAGGAGGAACTGAGGCTGCAGAAGGCATGGAACACTCAGAATGGGCCTTCGGAGTGGGAAAGAAGTGTGCTGGAGCAAGAGGGAGAGAACTTGAAATGACAACGCAGGGATGACCCATCTCTTCTGGCCACACCTTTTGTGACAGAGCCATGCCTTCCTGAGTGAAGGCCTCTGTCAGGGGGTGATCATTTCAAACTGCTTCCCAAATAAAGGCCTAAGAAACAGGAAGTGATTTCTTGTCAGAGTGTTGTGTACAGCTAGTTTAAATAGATTTTGAGCTATTATTTGTATTCCTGATTGAAATGCACAGGTTACTGCATCTGCAGTAGTTTCCTGACATTTTTGCTCTTGGGAGCTTTCCAAAATCTGATTGCTTGTATTATTCTTCCATCCATCTTTAAAAAAAAAAAAAAGATAAAAAGAAAAAAAAACCTCCTGCAGAGAGGAGTCCATGTAAATATAGTTATTGAAGTGGCTTAGCTCAGTTCTATGAATTTTCTTATCTGTATTTTTCTTATGTGTTGCTTTAGTCCTGAAATCATGGAGGAAGTGGAGCAATATGAATGGAGAAGTATTAGAAAAAAACAAGGAGGTTAAGATGGGGGGATCTTCAGAGTAGTGCTGTTTGCTTGATGGAAGCATGAGGAGGAATCAGAAGAGAGCTAAGCATGGAGCAGGAGCCTTGCTGTGGTTTTACTGGGTCATCCAGAAGAAAGACAGCACTTACTCTCAGCTGAGCCTACACATCCTGAATCATGGGCCATTTGTATGGATGTGAAGATACAGAGATGTAAAACTCTGTAGTGAGTTAATGTTGTCTTTGTTTGGAAACTTTTTAGATGTTTAGTGACAGGATGAAGTGAAAAAGGCAGTAAAAGGCAGGAATATTGTTCTTGCAATTTTGCAGTTTCTGACAAAACCTGGAAACAGCAACTTGAATTTTTAGCTTTGTCGCCCCCAGTGAAAGACAGTTTTATCAATGACTCTTTCTGAGTAGTGATGAGTGACTAAATAATCTGTTCTTCTGTGTGAGTGGTGAACTGAAGCACTGATGAATAAACAAGAATGTCAACTGTAGGAAGGTAGTGATAAAGTGCTTCCTGTCAGTCTCTTTTCAGAAGCCTTAAGATGCAAATGGAGGAATGAGTCTCAAAGAACATTCAATCCAGCTCCACTAATGATGAGTGAACAAAATGAGAAGGGAAAGGCAAATGTCCTTTGGACCAACATGACTGTCTACAAATCTGGCCTCAAATATTTACTGCCAGTAAAAAGTTTAAAATCTTAATGTTTGACTGATGAGCTCATTCACAGTACAGTTGAGAACTTCATCTTAAAGCTTTGAAAGTGCCTTCCCTGAAAACCTGGGAAGTGTTCTTTGTGGAAGAAGCAGCCCCTCAGGCTTATGAGGGGTTGTGTGACACATATTGAATGCATGCATGCAAAAGTGTGCTTTGGCATAAAATTGATTTGTGTCATCTCATTCCCTGCAGTCATTCCAAAAGACACTGAATTTGCTTTGTAATGACTTGAAGATCTCAATTATACATTTAATTGGTACATGGAAGGCAGTTTGGCAGAAAGGTACGGTGAACGTATGGGCACTTTAAAATGCAAAGGCATTTGGGATAAAAAGAAGGAAATAAAGAAAGAAATCATATCAGATGATACTGGGAGCTATTTGGGAATTCTGCTTTTGGGCTTTTGGTTGGATCTTTCCTTGGTATTGTAACTATAGACCTTGATTAGGAAATTCTCAAGCCCTTTTTTTTTTTTCCTAATTAATCTCTGCTAGGAGCTGAATTTTACAGAATTCTGTACTGGTGCTGTAGTATATTTAAGAGATTAGAGTTACAGTGAAGAAAACCCACAGAAGCACTGATTTGCTGCAGTACAATATTCTCTTACAGCCCTGCTGCATTTTTCCAGTCATTAAAATTCTGCTGCTGTTGTTTGACTGGGGGAAAATCCTGAAATGGCTGAAAAAATGCAGTGAACATTTCTTTATCGTTATGCTTCTAAAAGATACTCAATATAATTCTGGGGGTAAAAAGTGTTCTTGTGAAAGCAAGTTTAGCAGATGCCAGGTTCAGCTGGCAGCTGTCCTGATCATGAAAATTTTATTGGTAAAATAAACTGCCCTTTGTTTCCTGTAGGAAACATTGTGCAGGTAGGGCAGGTTTGTGTTTTGCCAGCTTGCTGTGCTCAAGAGTCAGCCTTGATTTTATAACAGACCAGCTGATCAAAATGCTTGTAGTTTGCTGATGCTGATGATGGAGCAAGAGTTTTAACTCCTGGCATTCTCCTCAGTGCAAGGTTTTCCTTTGCTGGGTATGAGCAGTGGTGCCTTTTGTCTCTGTGTGCTTGAGCAGCTCTCACCTTTGCTCCCAGGACTAAGTGCAGATGTAGTTCTGTGCCTAAAAATGTGCAGACCTTGGTCTGGTGGGCATCTTCAGTAGCTGCTTTCTGAATGAGCAGGAACATGACTCTAATTTGGCGTTCATTCAGTGAATTCTCTTTTCATGTGCTTTGGGCGTATTTTGAATGGGCTCCTTTTCATACATTATACCCTTTTTACAAAAAATGTCTTCTTTTGCTTTCCTTCTCTAGAAGTTCACTCCACTTGTAAAGAATGAATCAAATTTAAATTACCATATTTTTTTTTTCCTGGTGACCTATGTTTGAATGAATAAAAAGTGAGAGTGATCACTGTGAATATTTAAAAAATCAATTTCTGTGGATTGTAGAGATTCTTTTATGGTTCCTGAGCCAATATCATTGTCTCTTTTGTTTTTTCTTGCTAAGACAACTGGAAAATAAATGAGGTCTGTTGACTTTTCCTAATCTGCCTCCCGTCAAAGATAGCTTTAAATCCTTTTGATGGGGCCATTTTCCCTTAGAAAAGTGCAGACTGATCCAAGTAGGGCTGTGTTGCATTTCCAGGCTGAAAAAGCATGTGCTTTCCCGGAAAAGTATGCAAGGATTGTTTGGCTTTCTTATGCCAGTTAAGCTCCACGTTCTAAATTGCTGCTATATTACCTATTTTCTATTTAGCATTAGTGGAATCAAAAGGATGTCATCAAAATAATTTGTCTTTTTGCTTCCTTGTAACAGTATCTTCAAATGATCTGTGATTATTCTGTTCCTTCTCTGTTCTGCCTGTCCTTCCAGTTCCCTCCCACACTCCCTTTTTCTATGAAGTTTTATTGCTCTTTTTTATTTCAAAGTATACATATATACAGATATATTATGGGATGGAAATTTTGGTTCCTGAAGAGTTTTTTTTTTCTTTTCACATCTTGCAATTGATTTTCACAGAGTGGGATTTAAAATGTCACTGTACCTATCAGCTTTTCACCAAGTTATATAACTTCTTGATTTCTCAGCACTCTGTAAAGATGAAATGCAGTAGCTGCAGTACAGATGAAGATGTCAGTTCTCATCTGTAGGGCAGCGGGGTGGTTCAGACAGTCGGGACGGATGGAGACAAGAGATCTCTATAGGTCAGATCTTGGGATACAGGCGGTTTATTGCAAAGGGCGTGGGTATAGGGGCACTGCTTAGAGCTGCAGCTGGCAGCTCTGAGCAGGCCCAAGAGAGCAAGAGAGTAAGCGGGTAAGTAACGAGAGAGAGAGAGCGAGAGGAATGAGAGTGAAGAAGAAGTGTGTGTGAAGAGAGAGTAAGAGTGTGTAAGAGAGTGAGTAAGAGTGTAAGAGTGTGCGAAGAGTAAGAGAGGAAGTGAGAGTGGAGAGTGTGTAAGAGTGGAATGGTGAAGTCTTGGTTACAATACAATAAATCATCTTCTGTACTGAATATTCTAATTGTCACTAACCAATCTAATACAAGATACAAATCCTATAGCATTTACATACAGCCTATAAGAGTTCTTATATTACCATAGAGTGTTACATCTTAACTTCTAAAAACTACTCTTTGGACCCCTTCTGCTGAGCTAGTAGGGTCTGCTCTGACCCTTGGACCTGCCTGCAAGCAGAGGGTATTGTTCAGTCAAGAGGGGATTACCTTCAGTTGGCCATACCATTGTTTTCCAGTTGTTCAGTAACTAAGATTTGGTATTTCAAAAGCGGCTTTCATTTCGATGTCGCCTGTAGTTTTCATATTCCCAAAATCTTTTGTCAGGCAATCATATTTATAAGGCTTTCCTGTTTCATCTTCCCCAACACTCATCCATAACATACTGTATCTACCCTTTCTCCACTTGTATGTTACATATCCTCTTATTTTATAGAAGCAAAGGACTAATTTCAACCATATTAACATTAAAAGCTTTATATTCTCAGAATATATGTACTTTATTGATTTACTGAATTCCAAGCCATTTTTTTCCCTGCAGTATATACTGCTGAATAAATGTAATGGAAGGTCAAGGAACTCTGTATTTTGTTCACATAAATTATGAGTACAACAATGTTCTAAATATATATCTTCTGGGCACCCAATTATCTTGGAAAAGCTGTGGGACTGGATCAGCAGGAGGTCACTGTAATGATCAGTACTAAGAAAGACACTGGACTGGATTTCTGTCTGATTTTAGGTATCTCCAGATGAATCTTTGTGGTTGCTTTAAAATATTTCTATAAAAATGCAAACTGGGCACTAATCTTACAGCCAGACCAAGTTTGTTTATTCTGGAGTTAGTTTACCAAAACCGTGCATTTTTCTGGAGGGAATTATTATTTTAGACAAAATTTGGGAAACATAAGAATTTCCCAATCCAAAGCTTGACTACTTCTGGGTTTTGACTTTGTTGGAAAGTTGGGGGTTTTGTGCCTAAACTATTCTGAAAGTGGAAATCTTGACTGTATGAAACACTGGGGCTTTGGAGGTCTGTGCTGAAGCAGCTAGGCTTGAGTGTTTATGCTGCCAGGGTTTCAAGGAGAGGACCCTGCCTCGTACATGCAGCTGGAGCAGAGCCATCCATCCAGTACAGCAGGCAGGAGCAGGATATGCTCAGTGAGGGCAGGTACCAAACAGTGCCTCTATCCAGTCTGGATGGGCCAGAGAGTGAGGAATTCTACTGCCTTTTCCCTTTTCTATTCCTCTGAGTTTTGTGTAAAGGCTTACACAGGTTTTAATAGGTGTGTTCTGCCACTCGTGGTAAAAAGTTACCCACAAATTTACTGGGATCTGAACTATATATGTCTATATATATACAGAGGGCTATGGAACAGCATGAAGAAAATGGATTTTAATCTCTTATTTTTATTTTCTGTTGTTTTATGTTCCTAAGTTCTTCCTATTTCTCATATTTTTCACATGTGAGGTGAAAGAGGTTTTACCTTTCTGTGCCTAAGAGCAATTAGCAAGGCTTAGCCATAATATTTTGATTTCCTAATAGTTCGTTTTCATAGAAGAGTAACCAAGGAAAAAAACACACTGTGAGATTAGTTAAACACATCTTGAAATACTGCCAATACCTCCTGAAAAGGGAATGCGATTTACTGATTCTCACTTAGCATTTAGATGAAAAGCATCTGATTTATCTAACAGGACTTCTAAAATCTTGACAGTTCTATTGCATGCATCAAAATGCAGCTTCCATGTTTTAGCTTGTATGCTGTTTCCTTACAAATTCTGATCAGGTGGTTGTTTAACAGTTCTGCTTTGGAGCTGAGCTCTAGTTAGGAAGCTAAATACACAAATGTTTCCAAACTCACTTGCCTCATTTAACATGCTGTGGCCTCATTTGTATTCTGGGCTCTGGTTTTGATCCTTTGCAACTGTTTAAATCCCTCCTTGGCTTCTTTTTTTCATACGGTGAGACACTAACTCCTCGTTTCCTGTACTTGCTCTGTTCAGCTAGCCATTGAGGCTTATGTTTGATCATGGGGATCTTAACCTGGCAAAGTCAGCCAGGCACCATCCTTGAGGTGGTCTTTATTCTGGACTAGGGGGAAAAAAAAGCCTCACTGTGCTTTGATAAACCTCAGTATAGTGCTTTTTGATTGGATTCTTCTTTTATTAATGTCATTTACTATACCTATAGATTGCCAGTGTCTGGCAGTGGGTGTAGCTGCAGTGCTTATCCTGCTCTCTGGGCTTATTGATTTAAAAAATATAATAAAAAGCCCTGCAGGGCAGCTGTGTTATGCAATCTCTTGTTTCTATGCTTGTCCAACTCTATTTTGTATCACTGTGAGCAGAAAAAAAATGGGAAAAGATTGTTGCTTGTCACAGGCATAAATCTAAATGGTGGTTCAAGGGAAAGGTCATCCATGTCTGCTGGTGAGGACATGTCTTTGCTTCAGCATGAAACTGAATTATGGTTTTAGGCTGTCTTCTTGAATGTCAGTATGTGCTGCCTGTGAGTCCCACCTGCAAAGGGAAAAGGCAGGAGCAGTGGTGTGGCCCTTCTCAGCACACACGGGCTGCAGCTGGGCAGCAGCTATTGCTGCCTCTACAGAAGCAGAGGTGGCTGCCTGGGAGTGCTGCTTGTCTTCCCCTCCCATCCTCTTCTTCCTTTCTCTGCCCCAGTGTCTCCCCCTTCTGCAGCTGAAAGTTGAGAAGATCTCCAATCTGTGGATAAAGCTCGGTCATCTCATTTTAACCCGTTGCAATGTCACAGCAGGGTTTGTGAGAACTGCCCTTCTGGGTGTCTCCTCTCAACTTATTGCTGGGAGCTTGATCTTTCCTGCTTGATCCACCAAGATTGTAGGGGTAACTGTTTCTAAATGTCAAGCAGCTCCTCTGTAAGTTTCTGGGAAGGAAAGAATAAAAAACTCGTGCTTACTGCAATGTGCAGACCCAGGTCCCAAAAATCCTCCCCATGCTCCTGACAGAGAGTGCTGCTACTGAAGACACAACAGCTCAAACACTGCTGACCCAAGGGAGTTCATTGAAGCACAGGAGCACAGATGCAAGATGTGTCCTGAAAAAAAGTAAGGGAAAAGCTGAGAGGGATCGTTTTGCTTTGGTGTTGCGCTGAAATGTTTTGCTTTCCAAGATCTGTGCCATAAGGCACAGATCTGAACAGGCTTGTATCATCCTGGGCACTTTCTTGCCTCTCAGGCATCAACTACTTCATGTTTATTAATGCAATTTCTTAAAAGGCTTCTAAAGGCTCTGCAACATAATCAGTGTTTTAATATTTGTTTTTATGGTGCAGTAGGTTGGTAGATAACTCCACAGAAGGATGCAAGCTGTTTGCTCTTGAACCTCAGCGTGTGCATGTTTCTACTGAGCCAGGTGGTCTTTGGCAAGCTGTGACCCGCCTCCACAGCTGGTTCAAGAAATAAGGTTCTGCCATAGTAGGATGCTGAAAAGAGCCCAGGTACCTTGACTCCTGCGAGTCAGATCTTTCTTTTTACTGTTGACCTTAAAACTGACAGCTAGAGATTTACGCCGCACATGTAAAAAAAGGTTGGGTGGTATCTCTTGATAAGCCACGGGGTGCATCAATGGTCACCTCCTTCCCAGGATGGAGACAGCTAAACCACCTCAGTTCATGGTCTCAGCATCAGGCAGGGACCTAAGGATGCCATGGAATCGGTACCCCTGTCAGGAAGCTGGGAGAGACCCAGGAATACACAACTGGTTTATGAAGTGTGTTACTGAGCAGTAACACACTTCATCGTGCTGCTCTCTATTTTAATTTAATCGACTGGCAACATTTGTCAGAAGAAAGTTCAGCTCCTGCAAAAATGCTGACAAATTTGATAACTGCAGTACATTATGTCAAGTTGGGTTTATTAAACACACAAATTAAAAATGAAGCCTTTGGTCTGTAGATAACAAAATGTACTTTATAACTTTTAAAATAAAAGAGTACCTTCCTATCTTAGGCAACATCCTTTCCTAATGTTAAACTATTACTATGTGGTATAGAAACAAGGTATAAATTTTTTTCAGGAAAGACTGAAAAATGTCTTCTGGTGCTTAAATATAAAAAAAAATAGATTTTTTAAAATATACAAATTTTTAAGTGTCTATATTTCCATATTTATATAAATCTGAATTATGTAAGTACTAGAGGACATATTTATTTTTTCTATGACAGCTGGAAGTGGAATGCTCACCCTGCCTTCTTGAAGTTCAGGCCAGAGTGACACCTGTGACACCCCCAGCAGCCCACAGCCCAATCACTGTGCACAGACATGGCCTCCCAGCAGGAGATCTGGTGGTGACAACATTTTCTGTAGTCTAGGAGGGCCTTATTTTCAGTAAATGGGAAAAATCCAAATGTATTGTGACACAGTGGAAATCTGCTAGCTATATCTTCAGTGGCTTCTGGCAGCCAGGGATATGCTTTGATCGTTGCACATGCGATGCAAGCACATCTATGCTTGCTTGAGCCACTTCATTCTCTCTTGGGGATGATCATGCCCTGGTTCCCACTCCACTCTATGTCTCCTGTGGCTCCTGCTGCTTGGTGCAGCAGAGCTTCCCTTGGTCACAGTCCCTTCTGCAGCCAAGGGGGTGTATCATCATCATTGTAGGCTGTGCCTGGAGGCTGAAGACATAAAGAAATGTCTTTACAACCTTTACACTCTTGTGAACACAAAGTAAAAAGTTGTTGAAAATATTCCTCCTACTCCCACAAAACAAAGAAACAAAATAGTTGTGTGTGTTTTCCATTTGTTTATAAATAAGTAAGCACTATTTCACAGCCTATCTGTTCTGAAGTATGTTTCTCCTTTATATATAGACTCAGTACAACCTGTTATTAATCAGCTTATTAAGGGGCATTGCTTACTTCTTAGGATGACAAGAAATGAAAACATATATGCTCAAGATAGCATTTTCTCAATAGGTGCAATTAACTGACTTCCCTTTTTCTATTTGCGTCTGGTGGGACCTTACCAGGGCTCTGGATCTCCCTCTGCTGTGCAGCTGCAGTGTCTGAATGAACGGGGTATGGGCTGGCATCCCCACTCAGCCCTCTGGGCCATTCTGGGAGCTCTGGAGGAAATGCCAGTAGCTGCTTGGCCATGTTAAAGACCCTGAGTGGAAAGAGAAAGCTGGCTGTAGTTAGTCAGAGCTCAATGCTTGGAGCAGGAGGGTCTCCTGGCAGAAGGGTAGGAGGATAATTTTGTCTTGTTTAAGTCTAAAATATTCCTGTATCTTTGAAGATCTTTATTTCCCATCTAGTATAGGCTAACCTGATTTATGAATAAGAAGAGCCAAAAGAACAAGAATTTTTTAAAACATTTTATTTTATTTTAAATAATTTTTTATTCCTTTAAACTGACCAGTACCCAGAAAAACTCCTTCAAGAAAACAGAGCTTGAATTAACATGTTTTCAATGGAGGATGTGGTATATAGATCAAATTTTTAAAAAAGCCAACCAATATAAAGCTCATTTTATACCATCTATGTTTTCTGCACATTTCACTAAAATGCTAAAATGATACTTATTATTCAAAATACTTGAATTATGCATAAGTTGGAAGGCAAAAATTCAATTCTGCTTTGGCAATGATGATGAAAGATTTCTCATTTTGCCTAGTCTCTAACTTGCCTTTGACAAGTTAGGTGCTTCCACAGAGATCTATCTGATGGAATTATATCCTGCAGAACACTCTGAGAACCAGTTTATGCTCCTAGCAAGGAGAAATGCTGGATGTTTTAGCCTCCTCAAAGAGACTTTGCCCAAAGGGCACTTCAACCTCAGTTCAAGGGGAAATCTTGTGGCCCAAGGAGGAGGATGTTCCATTTGGAAAGAAGCATGAGCAGAGTTAGGATGATTTCTTGTGAGATTTATGCATCTCCTGCCCTGGACTGACTCCCCTTCTCAGCCCCGTGATCTGTTGGCAGGTCACAGAGCATGGTGTTTACACTCTCTGCAGCGTGTCTTAATGCTCTCTGGCTTAAGGACTCTCTGGCTTGCTGCACCTCTGGCCCCAGGGCTGGCGTTCCAGCTGCCAAGCAGCCCCGTGTGACAAGGCAGAGGCTGTCAGGAGACAGCGCAGGATGCCCAGCTGCAGGAGGAAGGCCCCACCAAAAGATCCCCACTTACCTGGAGGCACTGCAGCCCCAGGGCTGTTGTATCTGCCTGGGCTCAGATGTTGCTGGCTGGATCTCATTCCTGGTGCTTTATTATCATTTCCCCTTTCACAAAATACCTTTATACCTCACTGAATTTTCAGTGTTGAGATCACAATGTCTTATCCCACATATATCTTGTGGAATAGAGATAATAATGATGTATAAATTAGTTTTATATTTCAAAAGAAGTCTTTAAGTTGTTTCAAGTTGTATGATTTACTGGGCAAGGCAGAAGAATGTGCAGATTTGCACTTCCATGTCTTATGATAAGCATATCCACAGCATGTTATTTGAACCTGAGCTGTGGTTGCCTGCTGTGCTGATGATTATTCATTGAGATGGTAGAACTAGAACACACTAATCTGTGGTACTGTAAGAGCATTGTAACATTCAACCTGCTATGCCATCTCTTTGAGAAGTTAAAAGGCCCTTTTGCTTCCAAATTTGACTACATAAATATATGCATGTTATGATTGCATATAGCACAGCAATCTCGGGAACATTAAGTGCCCGGGGATATTGCAGCTGACTTGTAAACAACTCAGAAAACAGTCAAGCATAGGGTTGGAATCAGAAATGTAAATGCAATTGCCTAAATTAAAGGCCATGGGTAAAACAGCTTTGTTGATGTATAAATTACTTGCAGTTAGCACAGGAAATAATTGATACTATGACAAAGTTAATTACATGGAAAAATATTATGAGATTGTATGGCTTCACTGTAAGCGAGGTATTCTGTATGTCTAAGGGTACCCCATGTAACTCCCAGACCACTGCCTACACTGGCCCTTGAAAACTCTGAATTCAGTGTATGGGAGAGAAGATGGTAATGTGGAATGTGGTTCTCCACAGTACAGGATGTGTGAAAATCTCACAGTAATTTTCAGGGGAATAGGGTCTGGGTGCTGGTTGCATAGCCTATAATAAAGCAATTTCAGAAACTTCTAATCAGGTGAAGTAAAGACTTTCCTTAGAGATACAACCTTAAAATAGTCTGGACAGTTTGAATCCATCCTTATAAATAAAGCTGCAATAGATATAATCCTGCAGCATTAATGAGACAAATAAGAATGAAATAGAAATCATTATCACTTTTAAGCCATTATGAAAAATTTTTTTGATGAATATGACAGAGCTGGAAATTTCAAGACCCGTGAAAATTGTACTGAAGTAGATTTGCATAATGCACTGGAAGAGCTTTTGTGAAAATGGAACTAGTGGGAGTTATTTAAATAACAGTATAGCAGCTATTAACAAAATAGTGAGATTCAAAATAGTAATTTACTTTACACATCTCTTCTAAAACATGTCCAGAATCAAGATATCTGTCAGCAAATAGTACAGCATTGCAACCCACCCTCTCAAAATTCTGAAAGAACAGATCAAGGAATTCTCATCCTTGACAAAACACAAACCTTAGTAGCAGAGCATATTATTTCCACCACATAAAGCAGCTGTAAAGTATTATACAGCCATGGAGAAGCCATATGATCTTGAGCTGTTAATCCTTGCACAAGCTTAGGCAGGAAAAGAAGAATGAAGTGTGTATGCTATGACTATTTGAGTTGCATTTTGTGTTTAGCGTGATCGCTGCCATTTTCTTCTCCATCATCATCATCACCTCCCTCCCTACTCCTGCCATGCCTCATCCTCCTGGAATGTACGTCTCCAGGCCCATGTGTGGTGTGGAGAGCACTTTGACTCCTTTGCCCGCGGACTCACTAACGCTTCTCTCCCAGGCAGTGAGAATGCCTTGTCACACTTGAACCACAAGTGGATTCTGGATTCTCCCGCTTGGAGTTCATGGATGTAACCTGGCAGCAACCAATCTATATGTCTTCTGTAAATGATCCTCCAAGGGTTTACCTGTAGCAGTGCTGTCATGCTCCCAGGAATAATCACAAGGTTTGTGTTCATTTTTGTAAGTCTTTATTCTGTGATGTGCCCTTGAAACCCAGGAAGCTCCAGCATTGCCTATAAATCTTGTTAAAAGGGTATGGGTTGCCTGTTCCACACAGCAAAAAAACCTAGTTTTCAATTATTTAGATACTATTCATCTTCTTCCTGAAGCCTGGTCAAAACTTCTGGTTGACATTGTGCTTTGTTATAGAGTGAGGGATGGTGGCAATTTTCCTGCATGTGCTGTGGCCCCTTCTATGAGGATGACTAGGAGGTGGAGAAGGGTGGTTTTGGTTTGCTTTCTGGTACTCTGATGCTTAACAATTGCTGTGTCTTTGCGTGGTAATTTTTGGTGTATAAAGGAAAAAAAAATGGGTGTTTTGTATGCTTACTCTACTTGCTCAAGTACATAATAAGAGTATAAAGCAAAATATGATGTTGAAATTCCTCTATTTTTTTTGTGCATAGCTCTCATGCCTGCAATGTTTTCTTTCCTGAAGCTGGGCTCAATGTTACATTGGTATTACATACCTGTCACTTTGAATTGCTTTTTGAGCTGTGTAGGTGTGAATTCATTCCTAATCTTTTCGTATCACCACCCATGTGAAGATCATCTTGTGTTTGCTCTGTGCCGTCAAATGATCTCATATGCTGCTTGCATTTTCTGAAAACTCTGCTGCATGACCAACACATTAAGTAACGCTCTGAAGGGCTTTTCTGCAGGTTTTTGCTTGTTTACTGTGAGACATTGATTTAGTGCTGTCCTATATTCTAGTTTGCTTTGTGGTGTTTGGTTTCTTTTCCTCTGCATTTCATAATGTCCAATTCAGATTTGAATTGCAAGTTTGTTGCACTCGGTTGCCTGCAGTACTTAGTAGGGGATAATTAGTGTTAATACAAAAGATGGAGCATGCACTGAGTGGCTCTTTCCCTGTGAAAAACCTCCACCTTCCAGCAATCCCTGGCTCAAGGAATTTGTTTCCTGAAGTACCTGCATGCTTCATAGCCTCTAATGGATGCTTTCTGCCTGACTTGTGTCTTTCTTTTCTGTATCAAGTGTTACTCCTGGGCTGTACGATTATTTCTGTCATGCAATTATATATACCAGTCAAAGAAGTACTTAGCTGTGTTTGCTCCAAACATGTTGTTTGCCTTCATTTGGTTCTTCTGAAGTTTCTGTCAGTGTAAAACCATTTGCCTCCCCCTTTCCAATTGCTGATGGCTGTTGAGATCCCTGGGCTGATTCCCCACTGCTAATTCCTTCCCACTGTCTGTTTCATCTTGCACCATGAGGAACCAACTCATCATCACAGGTGGTTTTCTCTGTACCAGTGTAATCCTGCTATCTTCCTTTTGGGAGGGGATGGGCAGAGCCATAACCAGGTCATACTCAAAAGCATTGAACAAAAGATTTTCTAGCAGCCCTCCATGGCATTGCCTCACACTGCAGGCACACAGAAGAAGCCTCAGGTGGTAAATGGAGCCTGACTGCAGACCAAAGCATTTTACTTGATCCCTCTGAATTGCCAAAGCAGCCAAAAAATGCCCCAGCCATGTGCAAATGCAGATTTCTGTGCTGGCTGGGGGGAATGACCAGTGTGTCCACAGGAGAATAAAACAACTATCTTGGGGGCTCTCTGTGCAGACATGAGGGAGTTAGGCTTTCTCCTGTGTTTAAGTTGTCAGACCTTTTCAGTGTTGTGTTTAAAACAGAAGTTTACCTGTTTTTTTCCAAAATCAGATAAATTCTGGCTGTGAACATCAGTTTGAATCACATTTCTTGCTACAAAAACATCAAATTCACAACCAGCTCTTCTGAGCATTCAAAAATACTAAATGCATCTCTGAAGAGTAAACATCACTCTCAAATGAAAGGTTTTGCTTCTCCTATTAACTGTGTAGTAAAATCTCTGCAATAGTCACAAGGGGCACACAGAGGGTTTTTTTGTATTTAGTAGAAAGAATGAGCTAGGCTTTCCTCCAAATCTTTGTTGCAGTAAGGGATTTTTACTTAGAAATTCACAAAGACTTAATTGTACAGATTCTCAGCTCCTGAGATGCTTCTTATGGTTGTTTGTTTCCACCATAAATGGTTTAAATGCTTCTTTCCTTTCTCCCTTTTGTTTCAGACTGGACTGCCAGCCATGATGGTTTTAGGTGCTTTCAAGATCTCTTTAGAAAGTAGTGCCTTATTTTTTTTCCATCCTGCTTTACAAAAATGCAGTTTGAAATCGTAACATGAAAAAAAAATGCATGGATTTTGTTAGGAATGGAATAGGTTTCTGATAGTGAATGCCAGGAATGAAATCCTAATGCTCATAAATTCTCTAGCAGAGTTCCCAGGGAATTCACTAGCCCCAGGATTTCCTAAATCTATGGCCTACCAAACACCTGATGACATTTTCTTTTTGAGGGAACTGGTAAGGGACTGTTCAAAGTGAGCCATTCCTGGGAAATGCTTCTGGAGAGCTCAGGATGCCAGCTGGGCAGGAGAAAGTAAAAGCATCTGTCGGGTGGTTTCTAATATGCAGTAGAAAACCTTGGAGTTGTATAAAGAGGATGGATAGAGAAATAATGTGCAAGTTCAACAGCTAGTCAGTGTATCTACCTACAGGGATGTCCCATAACACAGCTTGGAAATGTGCATTCCCTCCTGGATTAGCTGAAGGAGCAAATCCTCAGTGATTAGTGACCAGAGTGTGCTGAGAGGTGAGTTTGGGATTCGTGCCTCTGTTCAGCAGATTAGAGGTACCAAGGCTTCACAGAAGGTCTAGGACAGCTGGAATTATTGGGGTGAGCAGCACCTGTCCTAGGAAAATACAGTGAGATACAAATGGAGAGAATGGGAGTATAATGGCTTATTAGCAATAGTG
Organism: Corvus kubaryi; assembly: GCF_017639235.1. Classification (NCBI taxonomy): domain Eukaryota; kingdom Metazoa; phylum Chordata; class Aves; order Passeriformes; family Corvidae; genus Corvus; species Corvus kubaryi. Next base: position 18,135,945 of record NW_024581127.1, read on the forward strand.
CAACTGAACTACACAAACAGGTGCATCAAATGTGTGCTTGAGCAGGGTTGTGTCAAAGCAGGGTGCTGCTCAGCTGTGTTCCACGCAAACATGGCATCTCCAGACCCAGTCACCAGCGGCTGAGTAACACCAGCTTTGGCCCTCAGATGTGTTGTCTTGATTACTTGTCATCAATTGCTCCTTCAGCATTATTCCATGTTAGCTTCTCCTCTGAGCGAGCCACTTTTGCTAGGAATGTGCCTGTTTCTTCTGACATCCCAGTGAGAACACAACCATATTTCACAGAGGATGCCGGTAGCCAGAACAAAGCAGCAGTAACCAGCCCAGGTTTCCACACCTCCCAAAGTCCCAAAGGCTGCAGATTTTCTTTTTGTTGTTGTTGTTGCATGGTTTTCTCTCCCCTAGAGTTCCTATGCCTTAAGGGTAGCTGCAGAAAGGAAATTTTTGCCTCTTCTACTTTAGATCTCAGTCAAATTAGGACTTTGTCCTTGCTGTCAGATAAGGATTTCCCAGCCCCACCAGTCTTTGAAGCTGTCTCTGTCCAGCTGTCAGCTGGGCAGCTGCAGCAGCAGCATTTTGTGTCACACCAGGCAATACTAAAAGGCATGTGTTGCCCATTGTTGAAAAGTTATGTGAAGGCTGCTACAAAATACATGGAATAAAAGATAAAAAAAATTTGCCACAGCATTTCTTATATCTTTTATTTATTTTTCTACAAGCAGACAGCCTGAAACAAAGCAAGAATGAGGAATGTGATCCCAAGGCATTTCATGTTCAGATTTCTTTCTGATGAAGAATAAATCATTTCAGCCCAACTGTGTAGCTGTAACAGGCATAAAAAACCCCACCAAAAAACCCCAAACCAAGTGCAACACAAAGCTGGTAATAAAGCAGGGTGGTGAAGGGTCAGGCTTACAGAGAATTATTCATTCTCTTGCCTTCAAAATGCATGCAGAACTCAGACTTTCTTTCAAGACATGGTGGTCTAGTGAAGACACAGTTCAAAGACTGCAGTGTTTTTTCAAACTATTTGCTAGCCATATCAATATACAGTTCAGGTGGGCTGAAGGAAGATGCATTAGAGTAAGCTGCTTGTTTTTGTCAAGTCATTCCCATAAAATTGTGTCCTTGCTTGAACCTGTGTCCTACTCAGCTGACCCTGTTATTGCAGTCTGGATTAATTCAGACCCTGTAACTTTTTGTCTTTCCTGCCATCAAAAGCACTGTCACCACTGTCTCTCAAGAACAGTTTGACAATATTACATGCACTTGCTGGGCCGTCATGCTCCTGGTTTGTTAATTTTGGTATTATTGCTTTGGAAGTCTTACTTTTAAATTATTCTCAATTGCAAGAATAGATAACTTTTTCGATATTAATTTGCTACAGGCATTTCAACCAAGACTTTTATTAATCATAAGTAGGCCATGTGAAAATTTTACTGCTCAGATGACAGGTATTATCCCTTTATTCCTATTCTAGAAGAATAGACAGTATGTTTGTAACAACAATCTGGTGTTCCCCACGGTGCAGCAAGCTATTTTATTAGCTACCTCCAGACAGCTTTATTAATTGGACTGTCCTTCAGACAGCCAATGGTGAAGAATATGTTCATAACACAGCTGAGAATATAAGTCATAACAGTATTTTTCAATTTGTAAAATTTATTCCAACTCACCTGCTGTCTTCCTTTGGGGCAGAACATGAACATGCATAATATGGGACATATGTAGACTTATTGATCTGGAGGCCTCAGGATTGTGGAGAGGTGCTAAACATTTTGTAGCTTCTTTGCCCACAGCTATTTTGCACAACACAGAAGCAATACCCTGCAATCATAGTGAAAGTTGTGGTCTGAGGGAGAGCATTACCTATTGAAAACTAGTGATTTTCTTCTCAAAAGTCATCCTTTAAATCTTCAAAGGTTTCTAGTGGTAAGGAATTATAAAGACTTTTTATATCACCTGAAAGACAGTAGATTCAACAATGTGGCAGAATAACATTATGATGGAACACCATTTCACTGTTAATGATTCAATGAAATATGAAATATTCCTGCCTTCATTTTAGGTAAATATATTTGACCAGCTGTAGGCTTAAAGCCAGAAGTGTTCAAAACAAGGTCTCAGTTTCAGGAGCATCATTTCCAGCAAAAGGCTTTTTTTTTCTTCTCCCACAATGTTTATTCAGAGGGGATGCCCTGCCCATTCTTGGTTTTAATATGTATCAGTGCTCATAATGCTGTTAGTTTATCCCAAGCTGTCTCCACTGACTCCATATGTAGGTCCATTGACCAAGCTCCTCCAAGTAAAGACAGCTTTATCGCAGTGACAAGTTCTTCCCGTATCTGTAGGGCTCTTTGAACAGCAAGAGCTAATGTAAGCAGCTGGTTTATGTGGAGCAGTAGTTGTTCATTGTTTCTCATAATGTCACTCTTGTAATTCATTAAAATTAGTTATTGGTGTTACAGTATGAGTACAGTGCAGAGTTAAACCAGAAACCGTCAAGGCTGGATGCTGCCTACCTCAGAAATTTAAATGAGTTCTGGAGTAATTAAGGACAAACCAAGAAATATAACTCCAAAGGTGCAGCATCTAACTCAGAACACACATAAACCAGAGTCTGCTGGAGGCTGGAAGGATATCCATTGATGGACTTACTGGAGACATTTGTCTAGATGATGCACTACACCCTTTCTTATGTGTAGGAGGGATAAATGTCCCTGTCAACCCAAACTGTTTGTGCAGTCATTGGAGCTGAGAACTGTTCTTTCAAATGCAAGGCACCCTGGACTAGTCTAGGAAAAGGTTCTAGTGAAAGTAGTCTTTCTTATTGAATGACATATAGAAGCTAATTTCTAACTGCCAGTTTTCTAGCTTATAGTATTTTCCCTGGACTAAGCAATGCTCTGTATGAGTAAAGTCATTTTGCCCTCATAGTGTCATTCATAAAATTCTACACACATGTTGATACATTAATGTACCTTCCAGAGGCTGATCATGACCTGTGTATTTTCCAATCTACTTAGAGCAGTTGTTATTATTATGACAATATCTTAAACTAGCAGAATCTGTTCATAGTGGAGTAGTCCATGCTGTTTAATTGCGACCGATACATGGAAAAAATGTTTGAAAAACAAGGAAGTGCTGAGTTAAGAGGGGGCTTACTTAGCATTAAATTGTTAGCCTAATAAAATTGTCCTCTAGAATTGCCAAACTTTATCATTTTACTTCACTTGCTTCAAAATTTCAAAGTTGTTATGTTCCCTTCATCTCAAATCAGTATCTCACTGCAATGTCATAAACCTCTTTTATTTCCAGGATCAAACCATGTAGTCAGCTATATACATTTATAAAGACCTAATCTGAGAAAAGTATTGACAAAATCCAATGTGTATGTAGTGAACTTCATTGTAACAGGTCATTTGTCTCTATTCAATAACTCTAGTAGCATAGTAACTTCTATTTTACATTGCTAGTGATAGTGGAGATACCAGAACTATGGTGAATCAGTGATGGGGGTGTACTCACCCCACTCCAAAGTAGGATTTGAGATTTAGTCAAGTCTTTCCCTCAGAACTTTGATAAAACATCTAGATCTGAGGAGGAATTGAGAGTGATAATGTCATTTGCCTTGGCTTTAAGATGTCTCTTTCAGAATATACTTGTGCACAAGCTGTGATGTTATGTCTGGATGGGTGTGCAACTAGAGTTGTAAAAAACTAGTTGGGTGATTGGGCTCAGAGAATAGTGGTTAATAATTCATATGGGGATACCAGTAATGAGTTGAACATTGATTTCTTCTGCAGAACAGAGAATTTCTTTTCCTTTGTCCACTGCTTCTGCAGTGCAAAAATGGTACCTGGGGTTAGTGGGATTATTGAGAAACAATGTGTTGAAACTATTGCAGAATAAGAAATGAAGTTGTAGAGCTGCATCTGAATTCAGAAGGTCATACATCAATTCTTTTCTCTTGAGGCTTTCAGCAACTTTGTGCAAATTATTTAATTTCTTTGTACTCCCCTCATCTGCGATAACTTAAGCCAGGCAACTTAATGATAGGGTAATGGTAGGCAGCTTGCCTTGGAAATAGATTAGGGACTGATCCTTCAAGCAGCTCTGCAGGCTGATCTGAGGGCAATTTACCATTGGCAGCTACATGGGTGATGGAAGTGCTGTAACTGATTTAGCAGAACATGAAAGGGGAAATTAATGCAAGGCCTAATTTATCACTGCTGTTCTGTGTTCTGCTGTGACATGCATGAATTATTGTACAATGAACAGTAGAATATCACTGTTAGTCTACATATAATTGAGGTATGGAATGATGATTAGTAATACTTTACTGCCGAAAATTGCCTGTAGATTAAAGAAGAAGTCCCAGTCGGTGGATATCAGTGGGCCAGGATGCAACCCGGTGGCAGCTGAAGCTCAGACACCTCAGCCCAGCCAGCCCTTACCTGCCACTCAGACAGCGGCTTCCGAGGAGGAGCAGAACAACACCACAAACACCCAAAGGCGCAACCCGCGGAGGAGTGATCTGAAGAGATATTACACCATTGGTGAGTTTTCTTTCACAGGAAAAATCAAATGCACTTGTTACAAAAGCAGGGTCTTATTGTTTATTTGTGGTTTATTTCTTTTGCTTAATCACAGCTGGCTACTAAGTTTACAAATGCTCACAGTGAGCAGGAAGTTATCACATCTTTATGCTGATGTCAAATTACTCTAAAGAATTAACCTGCTTTATTTACCTGGATTCTTTCCCACTCCCCTTTTTTTTTATTCCATAAAAAGAATTATTGAAGAAAGCATAAAAGCAATTTTGAAAGGAATGCTTTAGGAATAATGTAATTCTTACAGTTGATTGCATTGGAATTTTGGCAGAGATTGTTTAGAAGGCTCCTGGTTAGAAAGTATTTCCAGTTTGGAGAGGGAGGAGGCATACTGGGTGGGAAGAACTATTTAGGGGGGCTTATTGATATCTTTCTCTGAATATTTTGGTTTCCTGAATCTTCATCTGGGATGTTAGCATCTCCATGAGTCTTAACAAACCATCTTAAGCACCCTGGAACATGCTTTGCAGTTTGCTTCCCCATAAATAGTTTTGAGATTGTGCCTGACTCCTTTTAGCCAGGTTGGAAGGGACCATAGTGGGTCATCTGGTCTGAGCTCCCTGCTCAAGCAGGCTCATCGCAGAGCACATGGCACAGGATTGTATCCAGATGGTTCTTGACTATCTCCAGTGAGGGAGACTCCACAACCTCTCTGGGCAGCCTGTTCCAGTGCACAGTCACCTGCACAGTAAAGAAGCTCTTCCTCATGGTCAGGTGGAACTTCCTGTGCATCAGTTTCTGACAATTGCCTCTTTTCCTATTGCTTGGCAATAGTTTGTGACCTGTTGAATTATTGCAGTATTGTGATCGTTTCTTCTGCTCCAAGGGAACTATTTGCATGTCTTTAACTTGTCTAAAAGGTAAAGAAAAATGTGTTTCCTTAGACAACTTTCATTGTGTTACGTCTAATCCCTTGAAGCTGATTGTCATTGTAAGCTATGTTGCTTTTAAAGAAGGAAACTTCATTAGCAATCGACCCATTTTAATAATGAAGTCTGTATTTTAAGTGGTGAATGATTGTATGTGTTTGCATTTTTTGATGCCCAAAAATTTTGCTCTGGTGTTTTTTTCTCCTCTTTCTCCAAATGATCTTACAGGAATATCAAAGATAAGCCAAGATTACTTTATACGTGAAGCAGGATTTGGAATGGGGGTGGGTTTCCTAAGACTAATAATGAAAATAGAATTCCATCACATCATCAAAGTGAGTTCTTAATCTAATTCAGTATTAAAACATATTATTGGCAAACTGACCATAGTTGAATATTTTTCTGTGAGCACCCAAAACACAGCCTGCATATGGAAATACAGATTAAGGTTTGTGTTTATCTACTTGTCAAATTTGACTCACTGCAGTTTCTTTTTGGGAATCTTTACACAATCCTTATAATGTGAACCCAAATCTATATGTGCTTTGAGTGATCACAAGGTCTGAGCACTAGTTCCTTGGGATGTAACCTGTGTGCTGGAATAACTGAATATTTTCCATACATTTGAATAATTCGTTGGGATATTGTGCAGCACTTCATTTGACACACTTGTTGACTGGAAAAGGCCTCTGAAGGTTGTATAGTCTGGTGTCCTGTTTGAAGCGGGACCTCAGCCAACACCAGATAGAACAGCCAAGGCTTTGTCTTGCTGAGTTTTGACAGTCTCCAGGGGTGGATACTCCACTGCCTCTCTGTTTATCGTGCTGGAACACAGACAGTGTGTCCATAGACAACAGCATTCATGGGCAACTTGCCCATAAACAGATGCTGACGTTAGTGAACAACAGTTGCAGACCCTAGGGAAGTGTGAGGGGAACAGACCACAGAAAGTGGCCAAACTTGCAGGTTTTTTTCAAATATTGTCTTCCATTATCCCTGTACAGAGTACTGAGCAAGTCCAGAGCCGTCTGGACTGACCCAGTATGGGAGATGTGTTGGTTTTCTGTTCTTATACATTCAGCCTTGTCTATGTGACTTGTCTAAACCACAAAGACTAAGTTGCTAGAGCCAGTATCACTGCATACTGCCTTATGTTTGACTTTTGCTGACAGGCAAATTGAAGAGGCAAGAGTTTCCCTGTATCTTCTCAAATGTTTGGTGGCACACGTTCCTGATGGTTGTGAAAATGAATGGTTTAATCTTGGACAGCACAGTACTGATACCAGATGAACATGTTTACTGTACTGAGTTGTTCCAATATTGAGTCTATGGCTTTGATAACCCGAGAGAAGGATAATTATCTTCTTAGTGCATATGTTAATTTATGACCCATATCACCCTCTTGACTTAAAAGGAATTTTCTGTGACTTGTCTCAAAAATAATTTCTAGTAGTTAAATTCTAATCAAATAATTTGTTACTTTCTGAGGATGAATGTAGTGACACACTTGTAACAGACCCATACTCTAAAATAAAGACCAGATTCCTGTGATATTTTGTGTATGATTGGCTGTTATATAGCATAAACAAGCACATTAGATCTGTTGCTGACTTAATACAATTACACAGAGGTTTACCTTGTTTTTCCCTTGTTTTCATGTTGTTCTACTAAAAGCAACCTGTGTTCAATATGTTAGAAAATTAATGCTCTCAGCTGACTTCTTTCTTTTATTTTAAAATTAGTATTCTGTTACATTAACCTCAGAACAAATTGGCAAATGACAGTGTTTATGGCAGTGTTTAACTGAGCTCGAGCAAACAAGTGCCAAATATATTTTGTGTTACTCTCTTGTTCCTTAAGAATTTATTTTAAGTAATTGTCATGATGTGTAAATATAGGTATAGATATGACAACTGAGTTCAAATATGTAAAAAAGTATCACATCTATATTTAGACTTGTGCATATATACAGTTTGTGTTTTAAAATGGAGCTCTCAGCATCACATTGCCCGTTAAATTAAAATTCAGCTTCAAGGCCTAGCTGGATTTGTTAATATCTCCCCATTTTATTAAATAGCCATGCAACTTACAATTATGTATAAAGAAAGTGTAACCAGTTTTACTTCATCAATTAATGGAAAATATTTTTAAAAAATCAAATTTATTTTAAACATATGTGGTTTTTTGATTTGGCTATGCAGGAAACACTTCAGAGATCTTTATATAAATCACACTCTGCTTTGCATGTCCAGAGATGTGAGCATTTACTTTGCACACATATGCTTTGCGGAAGAAAGTGTAGCAGCTTGTGTATGCTTGCAGCTAATGTGAGAAGACACAAGCAATTGTCTAGGAGATTGTGTTCCTAAAGGCTCTCTAGCATCAAAATATTTTAAAATTTTTTCGTGCCACCTTATGTGTACACAGATTTACCCAGACCTTCCAAAAGTGATTGTGTAATAAGGAAGGAATATCTGGTAAATCCAAGAGATTTTAAAATTTCATCAGCACTGCTCCTACTTCAGACAGCTATAAACAAGTTACTTATTTTGCATTTCATCTTTCCCACAGACTACACTTCAGGTACTTTCCAAACTTAGTGAGTCTAGTTGCACTTTTTAAAACTGGAGGGAAAAGTAGGTAAGAAAGAGAAGAACTGATAGGAATAGGCAATGGGGAACAAGTTGTGTGCTTGGTTGAAATGAAATAAAAAATGGAGAGTCAGTGAGGGGGAGAAATAGGTCTTCCATATGGCAGGCTCAGCAGGCAGGAAGGCTCCAGCACCTCCAGTGCTGAACTGGTGTGAAGAAATTGAGTGGGAACCTCTAGATTAATAAGATGAGTGTAGGAAAAACAGTCTGCATGGTGGGTTAGATGAAGTTTTTTGGAGAACTCTAGAAACAGCATCCAAGACGCTTAAAAATAAAAACCTAAAATTAGACTTTTTAGATGCTTCAGGCATTAAAAATTCAGGCCACTTATTTCTGAAGTGCTTCTTGTTGAGCAACTCCCTCAAAAGAGAAAAAGAAGGTGCCTGGGTCTCCAGCACTCTGAAAAGGGGGCTGGAATATTATACAATGGAGAGTGATGTGGGTAACCTGAATTCAAAGCAGTCAGGCTGTATCAGCTTAATGCCCTGTTCAACTACAGCAGCTACGGCTGTTCTTAGACAGCTGCATCACAGCTGTGTTGTTTGGAGGACCCAGCTGAAGGGTTGTAGGACTGTACTTCATGGTGTGATGCCTCAGGATACACTTTTAGCAATTTATCGAGGTGAATGAAGTAGTTAATGTTATGCTATGGAGACATGCATTTGAGGTGTATACTCAGCTGTGAAAGCCTGGTGTATAGTGCTTAGATACCTCTAAGAGGATATACCCAGTGGACTGTCTGCCTAATAACCCTGGCCTTGTAGGTGTAAAAGGCCTTCTTTTGTTCCATTTGCCATTAAAATAAAACTGCAGCACTGGTATAGAGTAAATACATGATTTAAAAATAAAATGGTTGCATAAAAATATTTTCCTGATCAGGCAAAAGAAATGATGAAAAAGGACAGTAGTTCATACTAGAAAATGTTATAGTACAGTGTTGGTGGGGAGATGAGGAATGCAGTATTTTTATTTTTTTTATTGTATCTTCTAATAAAAGCCTTAATGCAAATATTGCTGTTAAGGCTCTAGCTCATTTCATTTAGAAGACAACTTTCAACTGCCTGAGGAGACATCTTTTGTTGGTACAATCTCTGTCATCAGTGGAAGGTGTTGGTGCTACAACTACACACACTTAGTAGTTTAGACAGAATGCATGAGTATGTATATGTGTATGTAATATGCAGCATGAGGACACTTGGGAAATACTAACTGCCAAAGTTCCCTTCCCTACAGTGGCTCATTTTTAAAAAATTTATTTCATGTTCCACTTGTAAAAAAAAAAAAGGAAAAAAAGAAACAATCTGTTTCGTCCTTCATACTCTCTCTCAAATGAAGTCAGTAGAATTCTTAACAGAGAAAATATTTTCTGCTAGCTTGACCTTGCCATATTAGTACTCTGAATTAACTAATACAAAATCAGTGTGGAAGAGAAATTAAGTTTTTGGGATAAGCAAGTCTGAATAAATACATATTAATTGACTGATTTTTCAAAACAATTGTCCAGTAGCTAATGCCAAAGTGATAACTGGGAAAAGACTGATTTTCATGTGGGTTCCTAATCTTGTTTGTAAGAGACAGATTTCCAGTGGGTCGTCACTTTAAATTTAGCTGGGATTAGTTTAGTCATAGAATCACAGAAAGGTTTGGGTTGAAAGGGATCTTAAAGTTCATTCCAAGCCCCTTGTCACAGGCAGAGACACCTTACAGTAGACCAGGTTTCTAAAAACCCCATCCAGCCTGGCCCTAAATACTTCCAGGGGTGGGCCATCCACACCTTCTCTGGGTAATCTGTGCCAATGCCTCACCACCCTCACAGTAAAGAATTCTTTCTAGTATCTAAACCAAGCCTCTTTTAGTTTAAAGCCTTGTCTTATCACTACATGCCCTCGCCAAAAGTACCTCTCCATCTTTCTTGTAGGCTCCCTTCAGGTACTGAGACGTTGCTATAAGATTTCCCTGGAGCCTTGTCTTCTCCAGGCTGAACAGCTCTCCCAGCCTGTCTCCATAGGAGAGGTGCTCCAGCTCTGTGATCATTTTGGTGTCTCTCCTCTGGACTCACTCCAGCAGGTCCCAGAGCTGGAAGCAGTACTCGAGGAGGGGTCTCACAGAGTGGAGTGACAGAATCACCTCTTTTGACCTTGTGGCCACGCTGCTTGTGATGAAGCCCAGGATACATTTGGCTTTCTGGGCTGCGAGCGCACGTTGCTGGGGTACGCTGAGCTCCTTGTCAATCAACACCCCCAAGTCACTACTAATAATTTAGTACTTCTAAATGTATTGTTGTAAAAAGAAGATGGATATTCCAAAGAATTAAATGCATAGAAATATAAGTAATAACTGTTCACAAGAATTATTACTAAGCACATAGCAGTACAAAAGAGTGTTTATAAAGTGAGAGTATAATAGAGATGATTTTATGGGGAAACCTAACACACAGGGTTTTTTTCAAGTGATTAATAAATCCATTATTCCTGTTATGAAAGGGAGAACTAAATGAAAAGTGATCAGCTACTGTTTAGTAGATGTAATCATACCTAACCTTTGTGCTATATGCTTTTCAGTGAGTCTGTTTAAGCCATGATTATTACAATGATTTGGAAGCATAAATAAATATCATATTGTTTAGATATGCAGTAGATCAGTTTTCCTTCTGTTTGCATACATTCCAGTTTGATTCCATAAAAATAATACTTTACAATATATCAGAGCTGTCTGTTTAAATGTGAATTCATACACATTTATTACTAACCTTATATGGTGTCACAGAATCTGCCAATACAGTTATTGTGTGGCACTAACATCAGTTCAAGTGGTGATTTCATATCTCAGAGATCTCTCACCCTGGTGGAGCTATTGTTTTTTTGGAGAGCTGATGTGAGAGAGCTAGTCGCATTAGAATGAATCTGCTATTGGACTCAAAACTGGAAAATGACACCATTGGTCCACCTGAAAATATAAACTTATTTACAATCAAGCTGAGAGTTTTATGGAATTTACCTCATGGAACTACCCTCTATAGTCACTGTTTAAAAACAGAGTTAGGGGGTTGCCTTTTACCTTCTCCTCCAAAATAAGCATAGAACTTGTTTGAATGACAGACATTGTGGCTTGGGATCCTCTTGTTTTCAGTGTGCAAATCCCTTCCTGCTCTGCAAGATTTTATTTGGGATGCTCTAGAAAGATCTTTTTTTTTTAGAAGACATTATCTGATATTTGGTGTATTTACTGTAGAGAGGTTTTCCTGCAAAGGATACTTCACTTTCTTATCACAATGTTCTTATCATTTGGCCATTGAGCATATTTGCTTCTACTCTTCTGCATAATTGAATGTGGTTCTTTTTTGTAGTAACTCCCAAATTACTTTATTTGTTGCTCGTACTGGCAAAGCACATAACATACCTATGTATATTAGTTGTCAGATAAGTGGTGGAGTTTGGCACGGTAGGTGCTGTAAATTTTAACTGCATCTTCTCCCTTTTAGAGAAGGGCAGATGGGAGATGAAGCTGCCAACGCTGTCTCAGAGGATCCAGATGCTGTTCGGACACATTTGCAGAGTCTAACTCTGTCCCATTCACAGCACTTAAAATTTCTTTATTGAACACTCAGTACTTTTTGAGAAGCATCATTCTGACTGCCTTCTTCCAAGTATGATCTCAGAAACTTTTAGAGAAGGAGGCCATTTTCCTAGCACCTCATTACCTGTTTGTGAGTGATAAGGAAAGGGAAGTAATTTGTGGAATGTGTGGATAATAAGGAAAGTGTCTCTCATAGCAACAGTAACTAGGCAAAATTCTTACTCATTCAACCTTTCTGAAGATTTTTATTAGTGATTCAGATCACATAGCTACTCTGGATGAGCAAGCAAGCATTTATTCATGTCTTTGTTTTTCTCTTTTTTAGTATTTCAAACTTGGAGCCATTACAAGCCAGTTTTTAATGTTGTATCCTTCTTTTGTCCTTTACAGATACTCTGCATATCCTTTGAATATAAATGAGTCCTGAGCTGTAGTGACAGCATCCACCAGGAAAGTGATGCTCATTAATGTCCTTTCATCTCAGTATTTCCCTTTTCTTAGCATCTGGTTTTGGTTTTAAACATATAGAGTGCTATCATATCATCTGCTGAGTCATTTTGGGCAAGAAATATTTCAGGATTTTCTAATTTTCTTGCTTTACATCAGGATAAAGATGAAATCTTTTATAGTTCTATAGGCAAGCTACTCAGCTTGCAAGATCAGCTAATCGTGTGTGCTCTTGGGATACTAAAATTTGAATCTGTTGGGGAAGGAAAAAAAAAAACTGATCTGACCCATAAGCTCTCAGCTGATAGAGTTTGCATCACCCTCAGTCTCTCTCTCACTGGAGGTCTTCTGTAGAAGAGAAAAATGACTGAAAACAAAAGACATGATTTCTAACATAATGCCTTGAGCACCAGTCTTTTGAGTCCTGGGAAATAGCAAAGTCTTCCTCCTAACAGTGCAAGAACAAAGAAGGAAAATATTGATTCAGTGCTGAAATAGCTGAGTGTTTAGTGATAGCAGAGGCAGATAAGACTGAGTCTCTTGCATGTGGAGACAGAGTTCTGGGAGAACAATTATTACTGGTAGTGGAAAAGGGCTCTGATCCATAGGAGTTCATGGGAACCAGTGGAATACATAGTAAGGGTGCTGAAGGAGCTGCTGATGTCACTGTGAGGCTCTCATTGAGAGGTCATGAAGATCATGGGAGGCCCATGACATCTTGGAAAAGGCAAATGCTAGATGCCTTTTCAAAAAGGGCAAGAAGGATTTTCCAGGGCTGTTCCACAGCCTGTTCAGCTTCACTTCTAATGGTCATCGTCTTCCAGAGCACCCCTATATCCATGTTGGGGCACTATGGCCTAGGTGGTTGGACTACTTCATGGCTGGAAAAATGTCAAAAGGCAGCAGTCACCAAGATCATCAGGGGCCCTGTGAGAAAAGACTGAGGGAGCTGGAGAAGGGACACGTTGTGGGGCACCTTACAGCAGCCTGTTGCTATCTTCAAGGAGGCTGCCAATGATATCAGATAGATATCTGGTATCTGCTCTTTGCAGTGGTGCAAGGCAGAACAACGGCCGACAGCTGGCCCAGATTGAAACATAAGAGGTTTAGACTTGAAATAAGGAAAAACTCTTTTTTCCCCAGTGCATGAGGATGGTACAAAGAGGTTGTGCAGCCTCTATCTTTAGAGGTTTTTAAAACCCAACAACTCCTTCTGTAAGTAAGGGGAATGTTTGCACACCAAAGCGCCTGTTGTGATTATTCATATTTTATTCATTCTGAAATAAAGTGTAATGTTTTCAGACAGCTTGATAATTCTATACAGCTAAAAAAAACCCCACTAAAATTGATTACAAAAATTTAGGGGTTTTTTAGTTAAAAAAAAGTTTAAGGTAGCTGAATTTTTCTGATTCTCCACTCTTGGAAAAAAAAAAAAGAATGTTTAAAATTTCTTAAAATATCATGGAAGATCTCTTGGCCCAAGGGGAGTGTGATATTTCTTTTTTAGGAATTGTTTCAGTTGTCTATGTATATATTTCATGAAAGCCATGATTTTGGGGCATTAATAAGAAACTCAACTTTACTGATGGTATCTAATGTCTTCATATGTTTTTTTACTTGTTCCCTTAAACTTTCTTTAAATCCATAAAAAACCCTGCAGAGATGAGGGGCGTGGGGGTGGAAAAAGATATTATGGAAAGGCTCAAACCACAAATACTGCAGGTAACCTCAGTTTGGAAAGTGACTTCCTGACCCTTAGAAGCTAACACTGAGATGGTGAATGAAGCCAGTGAGTTTCCTTCCATACAGCATATATGTGAACATGAAATCTTAAGATCAAAATCTTATGTTATTTATTGTGGAATAACTACACTGAAAGAGAAGTCAGTCTGGAACAAAGTGACAGAGTGACCAAATCCAGCTGTGCAGTCACGCTGATCCTGAGAGGCACGACCTGCCTGGGTCTCCACCACCAGGTGGCCGGTGCTGATGGGGTGGGACCGTCTCCCTCCTCTGCAAGGAGCTTGTTCTCCTGCGAGTGTGGCAATGAGCTAATTCAAGCCATTTATACTGTGCCAGAATAGACCTTACCCACTGCTTAATATTTCTGGGTCCTTAACATGAGGGGCTACCAAATATCTCGCAGCATGCATTGGGCTTCAAACAAGCTGTCATTTTATTTCTTTTTTTAAACAAAATTTTACCCTTTCCTGCATTCGTGTATTCTGATTATTTATTATATTATTTTGCTAGATATTGCTAGATAAATATTGTTAGATCAATACATTGCTAGATAAAGAAGAGTGAGATGCAATTTTCAGGAGACAGAGATTCTGAGTTAGGATCATCTCCAGGACAGCTTCCCATGAAGGCCCTTTTGGATTTTAACAAACCGGCTTGTTGTTACACTTTTTTCCCTCAAAAACATGATGGGAACTGAGTGTTGTCACTAAACCCTGATTTTTATCTTGAATCAGGAAAAACAGTTGGATTTTATCATGGAGTTACTGTACTGTTGAGCATTCCACAATTACAGAACATTAGCATGCACATAGCAGTATGCAAAGACTTTACAAGCATAAAATATTCATCATGTACAAAAAATTCTTTTTATAAATTTAAATACTAATTGGCCATATATGTTCATGAAAACTAAATAGTGGCAGCAGCCTGCTATGTTTCCAATGAATCTCATTAATTAATATGCTTGAGAGATTCTTTTATTCTTTTAATTTTTAGAATGACAGTCTCTTTCCTCTGCCAGAGGAAATGTGGCAAGCATGATCTGCTCTAAGAGTTGTTGACTTGCAGTTTCTCTGGCACTTTTGCCATTCATTTGTTTAGGAACCTGTGTGACCACTTGGGTATGGAATTAGGTGCTTTTATCATCTATCTACGGTTTGAATTATATTTTTCCCTTTTCACTTGTATGTAAAACAGTGCTGAGGTTGGCTCTTTGATAGTTTGCCAAGTTTCTGATGTTCTTGCTCTGAATAAATCTCAGAGAAAATAGCTCCTCCTTATAGTCATTTTCTAAAACATAAATGTACTAGGAAATAAAATAATGGTTTGAGAAATTTGCTTAAATTCAGTCTACAAACTAAATGACAAGTTCTGTTTAAAAACCAGAAACTCCCATTTTAATAAAACATGAGGCACTGATTGGTCACAGGTCAAGACTTCTCAACACAGCTGCTAACGTTAGCATCAGTTAGGTACTGAAATCTGCTGGGATCTTGGAGAGATACCATCACCAGTGTGAACCCTGAGAAAATGCTGAATGACACTACTGCTGACTCACAGCTAACAAAAATTTATCTAGTGGTTTGGCCCAATCTCAGCTCCAGTAGAAAAAGATAAATTCCTGTGGGATTGCAACTACGTAACGCACAGTTGAGTTGATTTTGATATTTTTAGTTAGAGTAGAGCAGCTTTCTCATGTTTTCTGACACTGATCTAAATCTGCACTGATTTCTTGTGATTTTTTTAATCAATATAAAATGCATACATTTCAGACCTGTCAGATAGAAGAAGATAATATCCCAAATGAAAAATATAAAACTTATTTCTTATTCAATATTTGCTGGAAAACAAACCAAGCCAAACAGTTTGGCCTTCTTTAAGTATCACATTTCTCTGCTAGTGTTACTGGTGGGATTATAACTCATCACAAGTGAAAAGTATGACAGTAAAGATAGATAATTTGAGAAGCAAAGGTCTCACCTTGAACTCTACAGCAGGCTCTTCCAAGAAAGGAGAGTTTATTTTTCCCTGACAAGGTGGTTCTGAAGGATTGCCCGTTTAAATGAGAACATGTCAAGGTGGAACAATGTAGTCTTAGGAATACCATGCCATTGTTGTATGTGATTGTAAATAACCTGCCAGAAAACACTTTCTCCAATAAGCCCCCTTAATCCAGCTTTAGGTGGATTGGGTTCAACTCAGTGTCTCAGTATTCATTGAATGAGGTTCCTGCATTTGATGGTTTAAAAGCCCCATCTCCTTCACTGTTTTACTACCATATACACCATCAAATTGACTTTCTTATTTCATCTATCAGAGACAGTTATGCTTGACAGACAGTCATAACTTCATTTTCTCATGGATAGTTTGCCAATTCCTTCTTCAGAGCAATAAATGTTTTTCTCTACTCTGCTAAGAACAAGATGCTGCGCGTTCTTTTGAATGATTTAATTTTTGTATTTTTCAAGGGGGGGAGTGTGCTAAATGACAGTTAGAGACAACTTGAAAAAAGGATATTTAATTTTATTTTTAAACATGAATAGTGAAACTGTCTTACATTGAGAGGGAACAAAAATTCCTTATTACAAATTCAGTCTATATTACTTAGCAAGGAAAGGCTGAAAGATGACTTCATGTGGTCGAAATAAATATGTCTGAGGGATCTGTAACTCATCTGAATAAACCATGGGTTATTAAACTCTGCTTGGGTAAAGAAAGAGGTGCCTGATCTGGGTAAAGGCGTTGGAGACAAGGAGTGGCAACACCTCAGATGTGAAGAATAGAGTGTCAGTGAAACACCAATACAGGAAGAGAGCAGCACAAGGATAAGTCTGCAAATAAATGAGAGTGGAGCCCAGGCAATGAAGAGGAGTGGAGCTATCAAAAGTATTCACTTGAGAAAAGCACAAGTAGTGATACAGAACATCAGAAAAGCCCTGTGTCATACCATAATCCAATGTTCTGTTAATAAAATCAGCCTTCTCAGATTCTTGTTTGCTGACAACATTCCTATCAATCACATTTGGTATTAAGATTTTATTTTTAATGTTAAAAAACAGGGAGAGAATCTCTAGGTAATGTACCTTACTAGGAAAAATAGAGAAATTTCATTTCTAATCTACTGATAAGTACTTTGCTTCAGTTATAGTTTTGTAAGGGGGAAAAGGTGGGAACATTTAGCATGTTTTAGGTACCCACTGCCTTGTAGACTTATACTTGTCCCTTTCCTACTGTCAGGATGACTTACGTGTGAATAGGATGCGAAAATAGAGGGGAAAAAGCTAAATATAATTTGATTTTTAGTTGTCAGAGACTTCAGTGGGATCATGTTTTTCTAACCAATACACATAATATGTATGAATGCAAAATTATGTTTAGTGGTATCAAATCTCATACACTGAAGAGGTATCTGTTGCTTATTAGCATAACTGGTGTTTCAGTTTTGAATGTTCATCAGCTGCCTGTAAATTAGTATACTATCTATGTATTCTGGAAGATAGGAGATGCAGGTTCGGTGGGTTTCATTTGGGCTTTTTTAGCACAATGTATAGATTATTCTATCTTTGTTAAAGGAAGCAGTTACAAATATTATTTCTACAGACTGGACAGATTGTAAATACTTGCAGTTATTCTTACTTTCTGGGGGTTGTATTACATGATCTTCATATTTATCTGTTCAGTGAAACAAGTTCCCTTAAAACCATCTGCAATAATGCAACTGCTTTCTTCTGGTATTTGTCCCACTGAAACTTCCCAGGTCCTCAGTTCTCTTGCTTGTGCGTTGCTTATGGTAGAAGTATCAGAAATATGAAACTTACGTGCAAATTGCTATTATTTATTTATACCACCACCAGCCTTGAGATGTAGTTTAGATATGTGTTCTTCCCAAATGCCAAGCCAACAAATGCCTGCTTTGAGAGGGCAGCTGTGTTTTTAAGTCCAAAACAAAACCCAGTGTCTAGATCAATTGGGTCCCTTCATCCCAAAGCTTCCTGGGAGGTCCTGTGTAGCCCCAGGGTAAATGCAGCACCATGTGCACTCCCAGAGTCGAGTGCTGAAAACAGAGATGTAACAGGCTGTATAACAGTGCCACCAGGTGATAGCATAAAATGTAGGGTTTGCTGCTACAGGAATTTGGTTCAACAATTATTTGCAGATCAGCTCTGTTGTAAAGCATCGTTTTCCTCCCAAGGCTAGTGTTTGTAAATCTTCAGACATTAACTAACATGTTTCTGTTATAAGTTCCATCATAAACATAGTGTCTATGTCAGGAGGCTTTTACTGATTTTTTTTTTTTTTTTTTTTTTTTTTTTTTTGGTGGGGGAGGGAGTAGGAGGAGAGGAACAGATTGCTTTTGGGGTTCTTTGCAATTTTTGTGGGTATTGGGGAGGCATGTTTTGGTTATGGCAGAAGGATCCATCTCTTTGAACTTGTCTACTTCTAATATAGCACAGATGAGAGAAGAATCAGGACAATGTTCTAACAAATGTCAGTCTAATGTTATTTTTGTGCCACCCCAAGGCATGTGGGATAATTGTTTTAATTGTTACTATGCCAGTGTGAATCTAAGTTATTCATGGGATGATAGAATGTTCAGGGTGAAAGGGACCTTAAAGATCATCCAGTCCCAACCCTCACCTCCCACTACTAAGGTTGCTCAAGACCTTATCCAACCCTGACATTGTCAGGGATGAGGCATCCACAGCCTCCCTGGGCAACCTGTTCCAGTACCTCACCACCCTCACAAGAAAATAATTTTTTCCTAATATCTAAACTTCCCCTCTTTCAATTTGTGCCTGTTCCTCCTTGTCCTATCACTACAGTTCCTGTTGAAGAGTCTCTCTCCAGCTCCCCTGTAGGCCCCCTTCAGATACTGGAAGATGCTGTGAGGTCTCCACACAACATTCTCTTTTGCAGGGTAAACAGCCCCAGCATTCTCAGCCTGTCATCTTCACGGCCCTCCTCTGGACTTGCTCCGACTGTTCCATGTCCTTCTTGTGTTGGGAGCACTCCAGGTGGGGTGTCACAAAAGGAGAGTAGGGGGGCAGAATCACCTCCTTTGACCTGCTGCCATGCTTCTTTTGATGCAGCCCAGGATTTCGTTGGCTTTCTGGGCTGTGAGGCCACACTGCCGCCTCACGTGGAGGTTTCCATCAACCATCACCCGCACATCTTTCTCCACAGGGCTGCTCTCAGTCACTTCTCTGCCTAGTCTGTGGGCGTGCCTGGGATTGGGATTGCCATGATCCTGGTGTAGGACCTTGCACTTCACTTTGTTGAACTCAGGAGGTTTGCACAGCCTCACCTCTCAAGCCTGTCCAGGTCCCTCTGGACGGCATCACTTCTCTCCAGTGTGCTGACCACACCACACAGCCTGGTGTCACCAGCAGACTTGCTGAGGGTGTACTCAATCCCGCTCTTCATGCTGTCCACAAAGACATTGAACAGTTCAGCATCAATTAAAGCTATTTGAAGGCAAATTTGATTTATGTATGACATCTGTGATGATCCTGCTGGAGCTATTTATGTAGAAAAGTATCTAGGAATGTGATTCCATCCTAGTGGGGAAATACATATTAATAAAATAAGGTATTTGCAGCTCTGAGGAGTCTTGCAGCCAACTAGTGTCAGTTGTTTGTTAACACTGTAGATGTATTAGCACAATAAACCTGTTGTCATGCAGTCTACCATCATAGCAAGAGAAAATTGAATAAACAGAGTCCCTTGCAGTATATTCAGGAAGCGCTGATCAAAGTAATACAGAATGATTAAGGATTTTAAATAATTTATTCTTTAGCTGTATTCGTGTTTGTTAGTAAAAAACAGGGTCTTCAGTTAAAGCATAATTGGATTTCATTGCTTGAAGCAAGCTGCCCCCAAAGCATATTCCACTCAGGGAAATGCTGTAAGTTGCTAAGTTAATGTATGGTTGGGGAACCAAGGCTTTCAGTTTAATACTTGTGTTTCCTCTACCAGAGCTTGTTGTTTCCTGGGGTGTAAGGATATATAAGAAACAGAGAACAAGTCTTCCCACTCTTGGAAGTTACATTTCTTGTTCCGGTGAGGGAGGGAAGATGATCTTTGCATCTCTCTTTTTGTTTTCTTTCTTTCTTTCTTTCTTTCTTTCTTTCTTTCTTTCTTTCTTTCTTT